>NC_090939.1:596031888-596351576 GCF_040938575.1 Ambystoma mexicanum | reverse complement strand
AGGCAACATAAAAAAAATACTAGCATTCTCTTTTTTAAAACTTCCTATGTAAAATTTTGAGCTATTCAAGCTCAAAATTCGCAAAAGCAAGCACATGGGCGCATCCATTTTGTGAAATAGATGCCCTCCTGTGCTGGCTTTTGCGGCACTAATGAAGGAAAAGCCAGCCAGCTGTAGTAAACAAAAGCTACCGCTGGGTGGCTTTCCCTTAATTAGTGCTGTACGCGGAGGACGGGGACCGGAGACCAGAGCAGGAAAGCTGCAGCTGAATCTCGGTAAGGGTATTTATTAAAAAAAATAATAATAAGCACTAGCTGCGGTTTTTTTTCTAAGTTTTCTGGGCTGGAGGAGCCCGGAAAACTTAGAAATAAAACTGCAGCTTTAAAAACGTTGTATTTATGTTTGCGGTCGCTTTTGAAGCGACCGCAAACATAAATACAACGTTATTGCGTTGGAAAACGCTGCGGTTTTTCTTTCCACGTTTCTCAGGCTCCTCCGGCTCGGAGGAGCCTGAGAAACTCGGAAAGAAAAACCGCAGCGTTTTCCAACACAACCGCATTGTTTCTGCCTGAATCTGCTTTCCCATTTGGGGCTCTCGGGCTCCACGGGGAGCCAGAGAGCCCCAAATGGGAAAGCAGATTCAGGCAGAAACAACGCGGCATTGCGGAAAACAGCGCAGCATTTAGCATTTCCCATTTGGGGCTCTCGGGCTCCCCACGGAGCCCGAGAGCCCCAAATGGGAAATCAGCTGTAGGCAGAAACACTACGCGGCATGTAAACACAACCACGTTGTGTTTCTGCCTGCTGTGGCTTTCACTTTGGCTCTCCGGTGCTCCCCTGGGAGCACCGGAGACCCAAAGTGATAGCCACAGCAGGCAGAAACACAACGCGGTTGTGTTGGAAAACGCTGCGGTTTTTCTTTCCGAGTTTCTCAGGCTCCTCCGGAGCCGGAGGAGCCTGAGAAACTTGGAAAGAAAAACCATAGCGTTTTCCAACACAATAACGTTGTATTTATGTTTGCGGTCGCTTCAAAAGCGACCGCAAACATAAATACAACGTTTTTAAAGCTGCGGTTTTATTTCTAAGTTTTCCAGGCTCCTCCAGCCCGGAAAACTTAGAAAAAAAAACCGCAGCTAGTGCTTTTTTTTTTTTTTTAAAATAAATAGCACTTACCGAGATTCAGCTGCAGCTTTACTGCTCTGGTCTCCGGTCCCCGTCCTCCGCGTACAGCACTAATGAAGGGAAAGCCACCCAGCGGTAGCTTTTGTTTACTATAGCTGGCTGGCTTTTTCTTCATTAGTGCCGCAAAAGCAAAAGCCAGCACAGGAGGGCATCCATTTCACAAAATGGATGCGCCCATGTGCTTGCTTTTGCGAATTTTGAGCTTGAATAGCTCAAAATTTTACATAGGAAGTTTTAAAAAAGAGAATGCTAGTCTTTTTTTTTATGTTGCCTATCTATTTTTTAAATAACATTTTTTACTAGACCATGCCTTTAAGCCCTGCCGCCTCATTGGTTACGGTCTGAAATTACCAAAGGAGCTGCAGGGATTGCACAAGTCAAGGGCTACACAGGCCCTATGGGACTCAGTGTGTAGCATTTTCCTATAGGAAAAAGTTTAATTAAGTATAACGTTATTCAAATTACCAAGGATTCCCAGTCTGACGGGGAATATTCAAGCATCTGAATCTATGAAAGATACGGATGATGGCGAAATACAGTTACAGGTAAGTAACAAAGACATCATGGTCCCTGCTGTGTCAGCCCTCCATTACAACACCCTTTACCAGCCTGATCACTTTGCCCATTCGCTGCACCAGTGACCGGGTCACCCCAATCAACCACACAGAACCGGTCTGTCAAGCGGAAATGATCTTCCTTAAAATTCTTTGAAATTGAAGCACTCATTGATGCCCTCATCAACCTCCTTCCTATCAAGTCCCCTGTACAAGTCTGTAAGGACATACAAAAGCACTCAACACCTTGAAGACCAACATACAGGCCCCAGAGAAACCACAAACCATCGGACATAAATCATCCACCTCTGGTATAAACAGTAAGTTAATATTAAAAAGTCCACCAAAAACAAGACAATGCCTGATCAAAAATATAATCTGTCCCAACAAGACTTTCGTACTACCTGCTGACTAATTACAACATCAAAATCCACCTAGAACTAGAAGAACCTAGTTGAAGCCAATAGCGAAGGAAAAGCTCTCTTCAAGGCTTCTATTGCCAACAACTACTTTTTGGGATCATATGAATACTACGACAAAAAAATGTTGCCTATATCTTACACTGTGCCTTTGCCTATATCTCATACGATGCCTTTGCGCCGTACTAAAATCCAGACCCCTATGTGAGAAACCTGAAGGTGTCTCACCCACTAGTCCCCCAGGGATCTGTCATCCAGATGGCCAGAACACAGCCAGCGCTATTGGATCCAGTTTCTGTGGGTGGACCAGTGTGGGAGGAACACCTGGAGTGGGGGTCTTCGGGGAGTGGAAGTGGGACACCGAAGGGTGAGACATGGTATCCTCTTCCTTATGACACCTTTTCCCCATCCTTCCCAGTAGGATATTTAGAAACTCTACCTCCCTCTTCCAATACAAACACTTTCTCACACTGTGAGAGCGACAAACACACACTCCTGACTGCTCTTTCCCTTCCCCATAGGGATCAAAGGCAGAGCACAAGAGCACACTCCGAGCAAGGCCCGATAGCATGAGGAAGCAGCATTTCCAGGATGGCAGTTCAACCGGAGGTGAAAGGTGGCGAGGCCTGAAAGGATATCAAGAAGGGAATTGACCTTGCCCTTTTCACCTCGGTCCCATGAAGCCTCCGACAAACGAAACATAAGACCGGGAATGTCATAGATGACCTTCAAAACTGTATCCCTGTGGGACTTAACTCCCCAGCGCTACCTCCTATTCTGATGAACTACTGAAAACCTCAATGTTATGTTATGTTTTCTATATTTGCAAAGTGCATGTACGCCGAAAGGCATCATGGCGCTGACTGGTGGAGAAAGCAAGACATCATATGACAATCTAGAACAAGAAAGTTTGGCGGGACCGACGGAAAGTTAAATGGTCAGGCATGGCTCGCAAAGGACAAGGAAGAGCATTCCATGCCTTAGCTGCAACAACTAAATAAGGCCCGCCCACCCACACGGGAAAGCCTATACGGGGGACATAAACCAGTAAGTGCAGACTGAGAGCGAAGGAGGCGGGAAGGAACATACAAAGGAAACTTTGCCTGAAGATTCTTTGCCCCCGCCCCCCCCTCCTTTATAGAAGGCACTGTGAACAATGCACAGTGATTTAGGAGCCAGCGGAGCTGTCGAACTAAAGGAGACATATGTGCCCCCATCGGAGGATGGAGGATCGCCCTAGCTGCAGCGTTCTGAGGGAGCTGGAGCCGGTTTAGAAGATAGCAGGGTTGGCCAAAACAAAGCGAGTTACAGTAGTCCACTGTACTAAACACAAGAGCTGCTACAACCGGAACCTGATGCTGAGCCGGGATAAACAGAGGAACCTTCGGCAGAATTTTAAATCTATAGTGGCCAACCCTACAAACTGACGCAATCTGATTCTCCATGGAAAGAGAGGAAGCAATTTTTATCCCAAGATATTTGACCAAAGTGGCAGGCATTGGCAGGGGGCCCAAGGAACTAGGCCAAACCTCAGATGTTCAGAAAGAAAGAGGTTTGGGGGTGCCTACAACCAACACCTCAGTTTTGTCACTGTTGAGCTTAAGCCAATTAGCCGCCATCCAGGCACAGACATGCTCCAGGCAACACCTAAGCCGTGCCGCGGTATCTGGACAAGTGAGATCAAGGCGAACCAGGATCTGAGTGTCATCCACATAGGAGTAGCACCTTAACCCCTGTAACTGGATAAGGCGGAGAAGAGGCCTAATATAGATATTAAATCATATTGGCGACCGTGCAGAGCCCTTTGGTATGCCGCGAGAAAGCAAAACTCATTTAGAATGGAACGGAGGAAGAGATACTGAGAGCAATCGGCAAGGAAGGCAGAGAACCATAAACAGAACCTGGCCGGACAAGCCAGCCACTAATAGCCGTGAGATCAGGGTGAGATGGTCAACCGTTTCAAACGCAGCAGATAGATCTAACAATATCACTGCACCGACTCCACCCTGATCGACCAAACTGGAAAGATCATCCATCCCCAATGCACTCCCAATTGAAGAACTCCATCCATTCCCAGCTATTGTCAATGCATCCCTCATTCAAGGAACATTTCACACTACCCGCAAAACCAGACACATACTCCATGTTCTTAACAAAATATTGGACTGGACATCAACTATTGCCCCATCACACCTTCTGTTTCCATGGCAACATCCCCAAAAAAGTCACAGCATGCACTTCAAGCACACATTAATGCCGACAATTTCCCAGAGCAGGACACATGGGTGGGGTTGCTCAAATGTCACCATCGCCAATGCGCCCCAGACTGGTATGCCAACCTTGTGTCCTAACTTCCTATTTTTTAATAAGTCTCCCGAAATAGCCTATACTGATAGCACAGGTCTGGACCCCGTCCTGTGCAGGGCAAATGGATGGGGTTGGTCATATTTCACCATGGAAGTACACCCCAGACTGGTATGCCAAGCTCGGGCCAATACTTCAGCCCACCAATTCTTGTGGGGCTGGAGCCAACAATTGCAAAATCGGCAAATCTCCCGAAATCGCCCATACCGATAGCACCTGTGCAGGCTGAATGGGTGGGGGTGGTCTAATTTCACTACCGCCAGTACACCCCACACTGGTATGTCGACCTTGGGCCACAATTTCAGCCGAACAACTGTTATGGGGCTGGAGCCAACACCGAACATACATACAAACTTTCACAAATAAATATATAGATAAAGATGAGAACAAGTAGTGAGACAGTTTATGAGAAAGTAAAAAACTAGGACATATGCCAGGGACAAAGCAAACAAAATGTGTATGAGAAAACAGATGACTTACAATAACAACAACCTATGTGGGCAAGTGCTTCAAACTAAAGCGGAATACTAATACATTTTATTTTAATGTCTGTTTTATTATTATTAATAAGCATGTGACCGACAAGTACTGTTACGTCAAGAAAGATATCGCCACAAAATAAAGATAGTGCAGGACAATATGCATTACTCAACCAATGATAACAGAACAGAAAGGTTTTAAAAGTAGATAAAAAAACAGAAATCTAAAACAAGGCTTGAAAGGTAGCATCATACAGTGGGTGAGGTAGGAGCTATTCGGTCTCTCAAAGGGCTTGCATAGGTGGTCAGCATGGAAGTAAACAGCGTTTAGAAATAACATGGGGTGAACTTTTCAACCAGAATTTCACATCTTAATATGGGCAAGTAATCCTGAAGATTCAAAAGAGGTCTTCACCCAGCACTCAAGGTGGCTTATCATCTGACGGTTTGAGCATCGCCAGGATGAGTGCCTTCCATGCCTCAATGTTTACAGAAGTGTCACGTGCCCCCTCTCCCAAGGCTCTATCCCGGGCCGTTGTCTCTGCCTTACGCTATTGTTCAAAGTCCTTATACCATGCACTGTACTTGAGTCCTCTTTTTAATTTCCAGGACATTGCTATATGCCTCTTTGCTAGGATGCATGCAAGGTCCATGAATTTGATGGTATGCCAATATTTGTCCAGTCTGGGGTATGCACCCAGCAGACAATCTCATCCAATTGGTATAGCGCGATCCCAGCACCAGTGAAGTCTAAGTCTCCATATGGCACTGGAGCGCATTTCCAAAACATGTGCATGAGGTACGCTTCATCTGCGCCACACTAAGGACAAACTCGAGACACCCCAGGGTCAAACCTGGCTATTTGACTAGGAGTCATATAAGTTTGATGAAGCACATTGAGCTGTAAAAGACGAAACCGTGCATTTCGCGATACCCTTTTGACAAAAAGTAAAGCGTTATCCCATTGCACATTGAGTCTCCCATCCAAGGTCCCCCTTCCACTGTTCTTTCAGTCGCACACTGATTAGCCCCAACAGACACGGGGCCTTCCTCAAGCTCATACATCAAAGCTAACAGCGCCGCAGGCTTTAGTTCACCAGGCCAGGTAGCCCATTTAGTCTTGGCTACTTTAACCAGTTTCAAATAATGCAGCAATTGGCCCTTGGGGTACGCCCTCCGCTTGTTTTAGATCTCCCAAGTCCTGGAAAGTCCCATTATTGTACATAACTCCCCATGTGGTCAGCCCCAGTTCCTTCCACCTACTGGCGATCGCCAATGTGCACGTGTCTAAACCTGCATCCACTGTCATAGGGACATGCGAGTAAGGGTGTTGTAGGTTCAGTGCCTTCGGTGTTCTGTCTCATACCTCTGCCTAGCCTAACAAGTAGTATCTGTTGACACATGCAGCAGTACAGAACCCACAAATCCTCCTTGAGCCATGCTGGGCGCACTAGTGTCATCAGCAACATGGATTCCGCGGTGGGTGCACCCGAAGTACGTGCAGCCAGATAATACATTTCCAAACGTGGTAGCTGCACTCCACCATCACAGTACCTCATACACGGGTGTGCAGCACAATCTTATGTGGTCCATGACTCCAGAGAAAGCCCCTGAACACAGAGGCCTCGAAAGAAGCCCACCCCAATGTAGTAGTGTACATTCATGAAAGTGTAAAGCAACTGTGGGAGCACACTTATTTTCACTAGGGCTACCCTCCCCATAAGAGACAGTGGGCCTCATTACGACCCAGGCGCTAATGGGTTAACGGCGCCGCAAAAGGCTGCGGCGCCGTTAACCTATTAGCGCCTAATTACGAGGTCCCTTTGCGGGACCCGACTGTAACGGCTGGTTTTACCAGCCGTTAAAGTAGGGACCCGCAAAGGGACCTTGGTGCTAAGTATGGTGCCGCAATTTGCGGCACCGTACTTGGAGCCTTCCCCATTCCCATTGAGCCCTATGGGGCAAAAATGGGAATGGGGAAGGGCCATGGCGGCATGGGGAATTACCGCCCCGCCAACCTCGGAATGGGGTGGTAATTCCCCATTCCGCCATGGCGGAGTCGGTATGTTACCGGCATGGACCATGGTGCTATTAGCACCATGGTCCAACGCCTGGGTCGTAATGAGGCCCAGTGTCAATTTGCCCCAAAATTTCATGGATCTTTTCATGCCCTTCACCGCCCTAATCGTGTTTTTAACGTGCCTATCTTCAGGCACATGTGTTATGTGGATACCGAAGTACCTAAATGTGCACATCTTGAAACACTTGTGTATAGGCGCATTATACATGTCTTATCATATCTCCCTTTTCAGTCCCAAGTATGGTAAATCCCTAGCATCCAACTCCCGCAGCATAGCTAAAGGGAAGAGACATGACTTCTGCCTACTGAAAGAAATCCCAGACACCCTGCAAAAATCATCCAAAATTTTCAAGATAATGAGCAAGTTATGATCCGGCTCGCATAAGTATAAGAGAACATAGTCAGCGTAAAGGGATAATAGATGCCTGGATCCCCCCACTTCGATACCAGCTTCTAAGTATTTTTGTCTCATATACACTGCCAGGGGTTTCAATGCTCGCATGTAGAGCATTTGCGTTAGCAGGCTCCCCTGGCAGGTCCCTCTCTGTATATCCCATGAGTCCGATACCCGTCTCTTTGTTTTTACCCTGGCCATCGTCTGCATATACAGCGACACAATCCAGCGGATAAAGCCCTCCTCTATCCCGATACCATGCAGTGCTGCGCACATCCATTCCCAATAGACTGAATCAAACGTCTTGACAGCATCCACGGATGCCACTGTATATGGAGTTTCTTGCGGGTTAGTCTGGTCAATTATATGCTATAAGTGGCGATGATTCAAGGCAGTGCTCCGGCCAGGTAAAAAACATGTCTGATCTTCATTTATTAAGGTACCTATTACTTTGCGTAGTCGCCCAGCCAGCAATGCCGTCAGATGTCTTGATTCAGCATAGCCAAGGGCGGTAGGATTGACAGTGTTCCGCAGGCTTACCAGACTTCAGGATGGGAACCACCAGTGTTTCACGCATACTAGGCAGGAGCAAACCTTTCTCATAAGCTTCACCGTACATATTTAATAACACAGGGGTGAGGATACAGTCATATGCCCCTGTAAAACTCTGCAAGGAGTCCATCACCCCCCAATGTTCTGCAATGGGTCAGGGAAGCAATCACCCGCCCTAGCTCATCTGCTGTCAAATGCATCTCCAGGGCAGCCACTCCACGGCAGCCACTTGTTCGGCAGTGAGCCTTGCCATCCGAATCTGGGTAAGGACAGAATTCAACTCATCTGGGTGCACCGGGACATCATGTCAGTACAAAATGTGCTGAATGTATCATTTATCACTACCCGAGACTGCCATTGGGTGCCGCGTTCATCATATAATAGAGTAATTGCGCACCTAGGCTGCTCTGTCCTACATAGCCATGCTAATAACCTCCCTGATTTGTCCCCTTCTGCGTGCGTACGTGCCCCGTGTGTTGCATAGTGAGATTTGTGGAGCCTTTCCCAAACCTCCGTACATTGTGTCCATAACGCGAAGAGGTGGCTTCTATGGTGCAAATCCAGTCTTCCAGACCCCAGGTCTCCCTGCAGTGACCTTCTAATACCCCCTGTGCCAGATATCGCTTGCCCCCGGGTCACCACCTGGAGAGCCTCCCACACCGTCTCCCAGCTATCTACACTGCCCACATTAGTTTCAAGGAAGGACACCAGGAAGTCCTCCAGCCGACTCCTAAAGCAGTCATCTCGCAGCACATCCGCTGCCATACGCCACATCGGAACAGGGGGTCTAGGTCCTCCATCATCCCAGTTTACCATCAATTGGGAATGTCCTGAGATGGAGCGCCCCATATCCTCGGCGCCTGAGAACTCTGCCAAGTGCTCAGCCCCCAACAAACAATCTATCCTGGTGTACAGCCCATATAGGGCAGAATAATAGGAATACCCCCTCATTGATTTGCAGTTCCCTCCAGACGTCCACCAATGCTAGTTCAGTCACAGCAGCATTAAGGGCCCCCAAGGGCAGTGAAAGCCCGCCCGTGTAGCAAACGACCTGTCTAGGGCTGGGTCCCGAACACAATTAAAATCCCCTTCCCTTCCCCAGCAGGTGCAGTTAAGGAAGCAACAGTGTGAGGCTCCTGCAATAATTACTCCTCTGCACTTTGAGCTGGCATCCAGAATGGTTGGGTCGTGGAGCAAAAGCCCAGAGTCTCCCGAGGGTGACAGCACCACTAATCCGCCCTCAATGGTAGTGTTCCACCAAAACAGGCACACAAAACAGCAAGGGCATAGTCCTGAACCACGTATGTGAGTAATCACTCGCAAAAGAGGGGTCCCAGCAACGAAGAGGGTGGTGAGCACGCGCCAATAAAGGCAATCCTTGTTGGTTGAACAAGTATGGCACACCTCTAGGTGAGCCGAGGCAGTCTTAGTCTGCCACACTGTCTGTCTCCAGAGGGATCAAATGTCCCTCCAAGATCAGATTCCATGTCATCTATGGCACCAGCCAGAGAAATGCGGCTACTGGTAGCCTCACAGGCAGGGCAGAGCTCCTCCGTGCCGCAGAAGCCACTGATGTTGGCTGTCGAGTCTCAGGAGGCCATCACAGTGATCCGCGACAAGGCCATCTCCCAAGGCACTGGAGAGCCATGCAGGAGCAGGTGAGGAGCAACAGGATCGCACATGCGGTGCAGCTCCAAACTCACCGACTATGGGTGCTCTCCTGCTCCGATGCGGGTCTGGCGCTCGTCCTCCTGGCAGGTACCAGTGCAAATCCTGGGCGGCAACTCCAGCCAGTCTCACGGCCGCCAGTGAGAGTCGGTGTTTGCGCTTGTTTTGTTCTAGCACGGCCACGGCTCCGAGCAGGAGCATCTGCACCATAGGCAGCCTCAGACCCAAGGCAGCTGCTAATTCACCCGCAAAGCCAGGGCAGCCGCCATTATGGTTTTGAAGTTGCGGCGAGGCCGCTTGAATTTCTCAGTTTCCAGAGGTCGGATTCACGTCAGACAAACTCCACACAGACAGGTTCAGGTCGCAGCAGTAAAAATCTGTGCAGTTTAGCATGCTAACCCTTAAAATAGCACTGCAGTCAGGATCTCTGGAAGGATCAGAGCAGGAGCTCACGCCAGGCACGTCCTCTCTGCATGGACTCTAGCCACGCCCCCCAAGCGGAATACTAATTAAATATACAAAATAACATTGAAGACATGCTGGAGGGCCATAGTGGGGTTAACTGGGTAGGATGGAGGAGTAGGTAGGGGATCTCCCACTTTAGCATGAAAGTGAAGTTTAAGCTAAGCTTTGAACAGATCCACAGTTGGGTTGACTTTGTTATGGGCAGTGGGTTCAAGTGGGGTGGGGCAAGTAAACAAAAAGAGCGGAAGCGAGAGGTACCACAGGGCGAGGGTAAAGGATGTTGAGGTTGAGTGTGGAGGTGGATCGGAAGGAACAAAATAGTGAGTAAACGCAGATGCAATGAGACAGGTTCTGAGAAGCAAGACATCAATAGCTTTGTACACTGGGGCAAGGATCTTGAAAAGAGAGTGGTTGTGCATGGCGAGCCAACCAGCATGTTGTCTGTAGGTAGAAGTGGAGGAGGATCTAGATAGGTTGTAGAGAGTACAGGTAGCAAAGTTCAGGACTTTTCTGGAGGGAGGAAGGAGTAGAGAGGAAGGCCAAGGAGTAGGTTTGAGCAGTAGTCCAGTTTGCTGAGCACAAGAGTGGAGATTAGTGTTTCTGTAGCGTGGCTAGTATGAAAAGGATGAATTTTCTGAATGTTGAGAAGGTTAATACGAGCAGCAGAGGCAGTGATAGTGATCACCAGTTGCAGTCATAGGTCGTTATCAAAGAGGACCCCAAGCATTACGTACCTGGGGTGAGGGAACAACGTTAGGCAGGAAGGAGATAGGAGAGGCAGGGAAGGGATAGCATTGGAAGTTGGGAGATAGATAACATTGTTTTTTGAAGAGTGCAGCATGAGGCAGCAGAGATCTGTACAGTGATGAATTGCACTGAGACATTTTGTGATCTGCTGTGAGATGGCTGGGGTGAAAGAGGAAAAGGAGAAAAACTATTTGAGTGACAGCAAAAAGGTGATGGTGAAAACCAAAGGATGAGATAAGTCTTCCAAGTGCAAAGGTATAGAGGGTGAAGATCATAAGCCCAAAGACTGATCTTTGGGGGACACCCACAAGGAGAAGGAACTGGTCAGAAGTGTGCGTGTTCCAAGAGACTTTAAAGAATTAACCTTCCAGGCAGAAGGCGATCCAGGCAAGAGCAGATTTACAAAACCCAGCATCCTGGGGAGAGAGAAGGAGAAAGGAGGGGCTGAAAGTGTTAAAAGCAGCAAAAAGGTCTAAAAGGATGAGCATAGAAGAGAGTTGGGAGTGGTGAGCTTTGAGGGCAACACGCCTGCGGTCGCCTGTGTAGTACCCTCTTCCGCACCACCCTCTGGTGCAACGGCAGAGACAGGGATGATCGTCAATACAGCGCTATGGGGACTGTATGGCATTTCCTCCAGGAAGAGGGCTCTGGGACCAGTGGAGCTAGCAGGATGCCTCCGCTCAGCAGTGATGGGCAAGGCCAGCGATACAATCTCAAGAACCCTGCTCGACCTAGGCAGAACTGCGGGCCGACCTATCTCGGACACCACAGTTCCTGCTACCAGTCTACAGGTACAGGTGGTAGGTGTGGTGGACGGGCCGCGCAATCAAAGAACCTATACCCTATTCCTTCCCAAGTATCTCTTCACCTCGGCCATGCATCTCCTGAACACCTAGTGAAGCCGCAAGGGCACTACAACTCCATGAACTCCATTGGACCAGAAACAGTAGGAGAGGGAAGAACGGCGGCCATGGCAAGGGGCAGGGCATACCGTGTATAAAGGGAGAAGGACTATCCAAACAAGGAGAGATTGGAGAGAGATCAGGGGAAATGGTATAAAAGGAAACAAGGGGAGTGAACATTGTTGCGTTACTTGCCTTGCAGTACGGTGGGTAGCTGGAAGAAAGGGCAGAGGACTGGTGGGCCTATTCAGAGTAGGAATAAGGAGGAGTCCACCCCCTACTCACCAAGGATTTCCAGAGGATGGCTGGGGAGCACTGGAAAGGTGAAGTAACACTCCAGATGGATTTTACTTTTGCAGTACCCTTCAGTAAATCTTTCAGTTGAACACAACCTTAGGAGTGATGATTGTCACTCCTACATGAGCATTATAGAGATACTTGAAGACTTGCATGAGTGCAGTCTCCATGGACTGGTTACTAAGGAAGCCAGGTTGAGGTAGCTCTCCAAGGCCTTTATCCTCAATGTACTTAGTGATCCAGTTGAAGACCACCGATTCAAGGACTTTTGAATAATGGGGAAAGAGAGACTGATCTATAGTTTGCTGGGATGTTTGGGTCAGCAGAGAGTTTATTCAATAGGGGTGGTAAGACAGTTGCCGATTTGAAGGAGGCAGGGAAGAGTCCAGCAGGGAGAGAGGTTAAAGAGCTCGTAATCACATTGTGTATAGGCGCGTTATAAATACCCAATAAATAAAGAGGTAAGGGCAACGGATTGAGACTAAGTCTTTGACCATTTGGGGAGGAAAGGGGTTGATAGGAGTGCAAGATGGGTTGGCACTGCAAGCGATGGGTGCCAATTCAATAAGAGGTAGGGGAGAAATGTATAACTAGGGGAAGAGGTGTTGGACTGAATCAAGGTTGGGGAGAGCGAGAGAGGAGGGTTGTGAGTCATGCATATTAGAGGAGAAGTGAGCAAAGTCATTAGCAGAAAGGGAGGAGGAAATTGACATTGGCTCGGAAGGTGTGAGAAAAGAATGGGTAGATGGAAGTTTGATTGGGTGAAGATTATGTTTGTGAAGTATGAGGATTTGGCAAACTCTAGTGCAGGGGTTAGGGCAGCAAGGGCATTTATGTAGTCTGGAGTAGGGAAGGTGTCCTCCATTTTCACCAGTGTTGTGAATCATGGCACATGTTTGTATTTAAGGGTCTGAATGGTGATTTAATGCTGAGGAAGACGACGGAAATATGTTAATGAGCGAGCAAGATTGTGTGGTCAAATGGAGTCATCAGTGCATAGCGAAAGTCGGAGAAAGCATGGTTATTGTAAGCGGTATGACTAGGGGAAAGAGATGAGAGGTCCTCACATTAAGGTAAGAGTACTGCCTGAATTTCCTCTTATTAATTCAAGAGGGGATATGAGGAGTAGAAGGGCCTGGGATGTTAATGTGAACAATGGAGTGATACCTGCATCCCATAGGTACACCCTTTTCAGGGTAGCAGATGAGAAATACATTGTGAATGAGCGACACATTATTTTAGCGCCTCTTCACTTTAAATTGATGCAGTCTATATGTCTCTTAAATTTTCCTACACACACCCTTAGTCTGTTGTTCAGAGATTCCAGTTTATAGGTGTACAAAACAATTGTACAGGCTTAATGAGTCATGCTAATGCAATTCTGCCAAGATTTGAATACTCAGGCAAAGGGAGTATCCTCCAATGGTTTTATTTTCTCGTTTCTCTAGCTCTGGTACTACTGACTGGTACATCCCGCTTATATGCAATCCTTTCCTAACCGTCCAGATTATTGCCTCTGACCCCTCGCAAGGTGTGCAGACCTGCTTACATTGGTGATTTCTTTCTATAGCTATAGAAAGACCAATAGGCCTGCATTTTGGCACCATACATCGGTTGGTGAAATAAACAGAGAAATGTAAATACCAGGTTGTTGTGCACCTTGTGTCCCTCTCCTCTTTCTAACCGTTTTGAAAGACCCTGATGTGAAGACTTCTATACAGTTCTTCTTTGCAAATCATGGGCTACCTCACCTACCTTACTCCCCATGATTCTGTTTCTGCACTAACCTAAAATAATCATCCCAGAGATTAGCTCAAAGGTGAAAGTGCTATTGCACGATGGTTATTCAATTTAAAAAATCTAGCAATGTCTTGTAACTCTTGGAGTTTCACCCATGTGGTCTGCATTCACTACTGTACCAGAGGGGTGGCTGTGTTGTGTATCGGTGCATCCACAGATGACAAGCATCGGGACAGGGAAATGCTGTGTGGTGTTGTACAGTAAACTGCAGGAGGTAAAGGGACCTCTACTGTACTGAGTACTCTACATGAGTGTTGGGAAGCCCGGTGCCTTTTGTAATGTTTGTGTGATTCTGAACACTACAGTAATTATCTTTACTGTACTTTTAGGCACCTGTGAGACTGACTCTGTAACTAAGGAAGATGATGAATTAGCATAGTCCCTGCTCAAATATTCACTGTACAAAGGCACTTATTTAGCATGCTGAGCTTTCTGGGTTAGAGATTGCACAATGTGACATGAGTCAGCTGTTACAGTTGTCTGGAATTGAGGATGGGTGGGTAACATTTGTGTTCTCTGCTATTTAAGGCAAAAGATCATCTACAGTAAAGTAAGCCTTTCATCTCCCTTGTTTGGGACTTTCATCCGCACTGGACTAGGTTTAACCTCACTACAAGTCCCTTACACTTCGATGGGATCGCCAGCCTAGGAAAACATTTATCACCAACCTAACAAATGTATTAATTTCATTTTAATCTTAAAAACCTGGTTAATTTAGGACAGTGGGGCTTTAACCAGCTAGGAGGGGGCAAAAGAGCAACCTTTTATTCTGTGCTGTGATTTGCATTGTTTTTGTAAAGTAATGCTTTTGTCTCCTTAGGTCCCCAGTTCCGGATTTACTCGAAGACGATTTAGTCTATTTCTTTTAATGACATTTCACTGCAAATGTATGTGGGGGTCCCACAGTCTCCCCCCTCCTTAACAATTACCCTAACCCAACACCTCCACATATATATGCATTGAAATTCGTATAACAAAACATCATAGAAATTGAAATCGTCTTTGACAAAAGCCCCAGCGACGCAATCTACGGTTGCAGCCTATGAGCGATGACGTGGACAAGGGGAAGCATATGTTACATTTAATTGAGAGAGGCAAGGACTTCAAAGGCATGATGTTTATAAATGGGATGCAAATTGCACTTGAGTTGTTTATTTAGAAGACATTTTGAAAGAGGGGGGCTCCCGTCTAGTAAACCACATCTGACGCACCAAGTTTGAGGGAAAGTCCCTGTCTATAGGGGGCGGGGGGGTGTATATCCAAGATTAGCCCAGGCCTGATTGTCTAATAAGGAATATTGGTTAAAGCTTCTTCTACCAGCATGCTGTCTGTGTGACAATTGTGCCACATGTGAAAAGGGTTTATTCCCAGGAGATAAGAAAGCACATGGTAATCCATTGCAGTGGTGCAAATCGTGTGTGGCTGATGGAGCCTTGGAGAGCCAGGACCTTCACTGAATTTGGACTTCTCCTGAGTCTCTGGACCCAAGTACAATTGAAATGGTATGTGCACACTTCAGGGGCTATTTAGAGTAGTTTAATTAACCCCTGAACCAGGCAGAGCCAATGAATGTCATCACAATGTTTTAGTTTGAGGTAATTTTACAAGACATGTGTTGCAGGACAGTTGCCTATGTGAAACCAACCTTACCACTGGTCATTGAAAGGATGAATGGGATTTGTGTATTTTATTTTATGCTCAATTCATTTCTTTAGATTTTGTAGGCCTGCAGCATTGGGGAAAAAACAAAACAAAATGGTCTATCAATAAATCATTGAAGGGCTTTAATCCATGAACTGTTTTTCTTGACTGTTAATGTGGCAAGGCGAGCTGCAGTTGTGGGGGAGTGTTACAATGGCTTTTAAACCGATCTGTAATACTAACCCAGGAACACTGAATACAAATTACAAAGGTCTGACACTGTTTAGCTAATTGGTTGGTTCTTATAAAGTACTTAATTATAAAAAGCATTTTGGCACAACATTAAAATCCTTATTAATATTTGAGGCTGCTGGAGTCGGAGGCATTGAAGGGCAGGCAATGCCGAATTAGAAGTCATTGGCATGGTATCAAGTGCAAGAGGTTCGTCGGCACATGGAGGAAGCCTGAAGGTGTGCAGCTGAGGACTGTGTGAACAACGCTGGTTTTCCTTCACTGGTTCTTACTCAACCAGCTGCTTGAACTTTGTAGCCAACTGCCCATGCTGTTTTTGGACTGCCTGAGCTAAAAGGCACACATCTTTCAGGAGGTGTAAAATGACATCTCTGGCTGCACAGCCTGTTGGTGGTTTGACCCCTGTTGAATGGCAAGGAGACATCTTGTGATGAAATTGTAGCATCTCAAAAGGGTTCATTGTGTATCAGAGAATGTATTGGTGAAATGGCTGTCAGATAAAATAATGCGATATGTACAAATTTCACTCTCAAGTACTGTGCCTTTAACTTTCTTGATGTGTGGGTGTTGTAGTATTTACCTATTTGCCAACTAAGGAATCGCACAGTTTTGTAATGGAGCAGGTGTTTTATAGAATGTTGCACCTCTAATCACTAAGCTTGGTAGCCATACAGAGATTCCTATAAGTGAGACTGTGGTAGATGGGCAGCCAAAGGAGAGTCTTGAGTGCAGATGTAAAGTAACTCTTCTCCATCTTTAACCTTTGTTCTTTATCTGGCTAACAGATACCTGTGCTCATCAATCTGAGCCTTGATGCTGATGTGAACTTGCCTATAAAACCACTGATCTTTGCGCTGGCGATTGGAGCATGTCTTGGAGGTGAGTATCTGGGTTAGTCTGTATCACTTTAATAGGTAGCTCATTGATTGATTGTGACCAGAAGAACGAAAATTGTGCCTTTTTTAAAAAGTAATATTCAGACCTCTTTAATCTTCTTCGCTACTGTCATTTCTGATTGCATCTCAAACTGTAGGTACTGCTCAAACATTCTATATTCTAATGTGATGTCCCCTTCCCCTTTTTGTGGCTATTGCTGTATAACAAAAGATATGGAACGCCTCACATATCCGTTTGTAATGTGCAAATCACCTTTTAATCCGTTCTATCAGAAACACATTTACTTTGAGTATGTAGCTTTTGAAGCTAGGGAGGAGAAAATACAATATTTCTCCAATCACTTTATTACACACCTGTCTGAACAGAGAATCTTTGATATACATTGTGCAGTGTGAGATGTTGACATAGATGATGTCAGCATCAAATTCTATTTTGAAGAAAGCAAGCATCTTGCCTCATCTGGTTGCACACTTCAGAGCATGTGATGGAGTTAGTTACTTGGCCAACACAGAAATAAGAGACTTGCAGCATTTGCTTCCTTTCTAGTGTTTCTGTAGCACCAAATAGTTTGCTGTGAGACCTTTGGACATTAATTATGTAAAACCTCATCCTAATGGACTACTTCCTCCCACTGATTCCGCATCTATGATCTCCCTAGCCCAGTGCAGCTGTTCTACAGAAAGGTTCCCCTACTAGGGGATGCAGCGTGGCTCTGCGTTGGCCCCGTCCAACACCTCTACATGCCTGTGCCGAATATGATACTGGGGCCAGTATATATAGTGACGCTGTGCTGTGTCCTCATTTCCATTTGTCCACGCATGCTGATCGGAAAACACGCTTGCCAAGCTTTTCCTACTTTTTGAAGTATGCCATGCCTACACTATCCAAGGTCTCGTCTCAGGCTTCAACCTGTGCACGGACTGCGGCAGTTAAATGCCAGTCTCGGGTTTGCACTGGATTTGTTTGTATTGCTTTGCTGAGGACCATGATACCCATGATTGCAGGTCATGCCAGTCCATGCACCTGAAGGTCCTCCAGGACAGAACGTGCTGAATATCTTTACCTTTATTCACAAGACAAAGGGTGAAGCTATGCGGGGTCGGTTGAGGTTGTGCGGCGCAGAACAATGCTCCAAGCAGCAGGTGGCTCTGTGCAAGGAAATGGACAGGAAGCATCATCCGAAGAGGTTCCACTCCCAGAGTGAGTACTTGCACTGACATTCGTTGTCTTGAAGAAGAGCCACAGCTCCAAGTGGTCCCCTGCGCATTCGGCGGAGTTGGGAGGAAGGAATTCATTAGAAGAACAAATTACTTGCCTCTAAGTAATGTTCTTTCTGATGAACATTCCTCCTATTTATTCCTCATCGCCCTCCCTATCAGCCCCTCTTGCGGAAGCTTTTACTCAATCAGTTCTACAGTCTCTCAGCTTCAGAGTGCTAGGAAGAAAGGGTGCAACTGAGGTCACGGGCGTGGTGTCGCTATAGATACTGGACCTACCGTCATATCTGAAGCATAGAGGCATCGAACGGAACCGATGAGGAGCCATGCTGCGCCCACTGACGGGACTAGAGGATAGTAAAAAAGATGGCAAAACATTGGAAAATAAAATTTGGTTAATCCTTTGCAGAGGGGAGTGTCGGGGGGGAAATTCTCCCGGGGTCGGCTGGGCCGTCCGCGGACCTCCGGGCAGAGAGGCCCCAACTCCTCCCGTATATCCCAAAAAAGAGATAGAGTATGAGACACATGCAAGAAGCAAGGTGGTTCTGCTGTTTATTAAACAAAACGGCAGGGATGGGTCGAGGATCGTACGCGTCCGTCCTGACACTCTCTCCTCGTCGTGGGGTTCGCAGGCCCTTTTTACCTTAGTATGACGCGCTACTTGCGTCACCTGAGAAAGTTAGCAAAAAACCTATTGCCACTCTGGATTGGTTCCCCGAGTGGTAGGGTTAGTATAGCATACGTATAGATAACGTTGTTAGTGGTTAAGGGTCAGTCAGGTGGTATACTTGGGTTGTCCCTTCAATTTGATACATAAAAATTGTTACATGAAGACCCCTGAGGATTGGTCAATGTTAATGGCGTCAGTGATAAGAGCCCCATGTTCTGATTGGTCCACCCGCGAGCCCCCCAGTCTGGGACCATCGCTGTTCCCAGCTCGCGGTGCACCTGTCATTTGCAACAATGTTTCACTATGGGTATGTGCAGACAATGTGAGGATTTATTCATGTGCTGGAAGGCCGACTACTCCCACCGCCGCAGATGTCCATTGAGTCGCTTAATTGTATCTGCCTGTGTCTTGAGACGGGGGATCCAGGCGCCTCCCTTTCTCCTGGGCTTGGCACCCTATCAGGTTCGGCTTGGTCACGTGAGGTGGGACCGTGGTTGAGGCAGAATTCTGCACAATTAATATTACATTTCCCACTGTGTGCCTGGCTTAATTTGCAGGTGTGACCTTGGCGTCGGCTTGCGGTATGCGAGTTTGCAACATTGTGCCCTTGACTGTCTGCTTTCGCCGGGCTCATTCTGCAGGGTCAGCAACCAAACTCTTGCTCGTTCAATGTTCATGGAAGCTTTTGCTTGCGGCCTACTTGGGTGTGGTGCATAGGTGGAGCCAGTTGATACACAGGTTCTTTAGGTTATGGTACCATATTGCTTCATCCCCAGTATCGTGTCTTCGTTATATTTCTCATTATGGAGCGTGAGCAAGCTTTTTAGATGAGTTCATTATGCGTCTTGCGTTTCTGCATTTTGAAAAGCCTATGTGAAAAATAATAAAGATGCGTGGGTGTGTCCGTCGCCTACGTCATAGCACTGAGTATGTTCTTCGTGTGGATTGGTGTGGGAGTGTCCAGTGTACATGTTTGCACGGGTGTGCTGACCGTTGGCTAGGTCGTCATGGCATCTCTAACAATGTGTTGATTTAGTGCTGGATGGTTCAGTCGAGTCCATCCATGCCGCAAGTGTCGGCATGTGCAGGGCAGGCTGGTGGGCAGGCGAGTGGGCACATCCGTATGTTCCTGTACCAGGGTATTTGGTCGTCTGGTAGATGGGCAAACTCCTCTCGTGGCGGGTGTCTGGGCCGTGATCCTCTAGGCCAGGGTTGAGAGGGGATTGGTGGGAGCCTTTTGTTCACTTTTCCCACTTCAGGAGGATTGAGTTAGCAACATTCAGGAAGGGACACTAATATTGAAGACACTGAGGGCTGTTAATAGTGGGGGCAGACTCTGCATTGTGGTTCACATGTAGTTTTAATTGTCCAGCCAGTCTGACCGATTAGGCTGCAGATCGCTTTTACATGGCTATTGCCTCTCCTGCTCTCTGTTGCATTCAAAAACGTAAGTCCATTAACAGTGGGTGTCTGAAATAGGAACCCTGGGTTTCAGATCTCTAGACTCAGCCATACAAACAGTGAAATCAGTCCCTGCCTCTGAACAGAAAACGGTTCACTGGAAAATAGTTAATATCCTGCTCAGTCCATGGGTCTTGGATTTGTCAGTTGTTAGAATTGAAAACTATTAAAGCAACTTCACAAGAGTATCTACAAAAGACATTGCCCAAATTTTCTAGCTATTGGTTTTAAGCATCTGCCTCCCTTTGGGAGAGTGTGCTGAAGACATTAAGGTTCTTCACCTAACATTGACTGCAGTTGCCGGAATGGGGTTTGCAATGTTGATGATGTAAGGGTTAGAGATGCAGGAGGCATTTGTACCGCTTTGTAGTATCGCCCAACTAAGCACTGAAGTCATGCTCCTTGTTAGTGTGCAGTATTATTTTTTAGCACCATGAACAAGAGTGTTGCTTAGTTGCTAGGGTTAAATCACACTGCTTACCATTCCCCATGCTCCAGCCCATTAAAAATCGAAACGCACCTTTCCCAGAATGTTTCTTTATTCCTGAACAGGCTATCATTTGTTTCCCCCCCCCCACCCACTGGAATTCTAAGGGTGTCAACATATCCATAGTTTGCCTATACGGTACACATCTTTATTGGCTTTAAATTGGGAGGAAGTTGGCGAAAGGTTTATGAGGAATTTGTTGACCTCTTTGCACACTAGTCTGGCATGGTAGTTTATTACTCACTAATGGCCCAATGTAAAAATAAAAAATTAATTATACCTTTTACATATTAACATACTCTCATATATTAATGTACGGGCCCATTTTACATCTGAAACTGTATCAAAGAGTTGCTGCATCTTTCCAACTCTAGTCTTGCCTTTGTTGTTTCGGCATGAATACAGCATCCTGAAAACAAATTAATCAGAACCTTTTCTTTTGAGGTCTCCAATACCCTTCACATCCACACTCTCCATCTCTGTGATTTGTCTAATTATTGCAAGGAGATGAAAGATTAATTAGAAATTTGATTTGAAGTGCCAAGTGGTCCCCTGACTCCTTAGAACCCACCTTGAAAGGGGACAGTGTTTTGTGTATACTGCATAACTATGGAAAAATGGCTGCTCAATGCTGTGCTCCAAAGGACACTCAATGTGGCTAGGTAAGAATACCTAGTAAACCATCTTTTCAGAAAACCAGTTGTAAGCCTGGTTGTTCAGAGAATGGTGATGCCTGCTTGTATTCCCAAGAGACCGCTTGAAAAAGCTAATAGCCTCCTGCATACCCTCCTGGTGTAGGGTATACAGCACTATAATTCCTCCACTTGTCCCGTTAGGCATACTGGAACCCTTTGAATGGGTAGCCAGGAGCTTGCTTGTCCCATGGGATAATGGATCTACCGAAAATTCCAATACATATTACCATTCTACTGATAAAATATACATCACAAAGGGAGGTCCATAGAAACCTATATACAATCTGTTTATTTACTATTTGTTTTTTCTGGCATTAAATCCACATACATTTTTTCAGGTGCATTAGATATTTCGGTAAGACCTATAGAATTGCTTTATTTTACATGACATTGGGGGATATAACGACTTTGGAGGCAGCCATGCTGCTATTAGCACCATATGCTGCCTCCAAAGTCGTGTCCGGGTAGTCGGAATGGGGATTTACCGGGTCATTCCAACCTTGGAGGACCCAATAAATCCCCATTCTGAAAACCATTCCCCATTCCCATTCGAGCCCCTATAGGGCTTTTGACAGGGTGCGTACTGGACCTCGTCTCGGCCGTCGATCCGTCTTGCTCGGTGCTCAATCATCGGCTCTGGACATGACATCAGGCGTTGCATGTATACCACATCACTACGCCCCATACCTCCATTCCTTTTTTCTGCGCGCTGGACGCTGCTTCAGGAACAAGACATAGAGTCTTGGAACTTTGACTAAATTCGTCAAATTTCTTCATAAAACCTCGACAGCGATGTCCGCTCCCCGGATTTCAGACTTTAAAAGGTGCACCAACTGCCATTCCAAAATGTCAGTGAACGACCGACACGGAGGGATGTGCGTCGTGCTCCAAAATGCATTTGAAATAAATTTGTGAGCAGGCTGCCAAACTTGGGTTGGACCGACCATCACTGAAATCTCTGGCACGGTCGCTCATACGGTCCTCCGGGGCTGAGACGGAAGGGCCCACGCCCGAAAAAGAAAAGGAAAAGCATTGGCGTGAGGCCAAAAAGCAGTCTCACTCGAGTAGCCATTATTCCTCATCTTCATCGCGGTAGAAAAAGAGGCACCACTGCCGTCGACACAAGTCTAGCTTGTAGGAAAAAGGTAAAGCCCTCGAGGCTGACATTCCCAATGTCACATAGTACGCAAACCTCAGCCGGCACTGACAGCCTTTCCATCGGCATCGAAAGAAAAACCCTTGGTGCCAACTATCGGCGTCAGATCTTTTGTCCGCCACTCCATTCTTCGAGTCCATGGCATCAATTTTCGATGCCGACCAGGGCGATGACCACTGGGACATTGATCCCATGTATACAGGGTCGGGAGGTGTCAATTTTTTTTTAACCACCAAGCTGACCTGTTGGCAAGGATTACACACTGCTATGCAGCCTCGACATGTCTCCAGATGTAGAACTTTAGAAGGGCCAGCCCTACACCCACACCAAGTTTAGGGCCTTAGTAGAAAGGGTAATATCCACCCTAGGTTTGAAGTCCTCCTCAGCACCTGTTCAGGGCTACGAGTTCAGACATCTTAGATGAAGATCCTGTAACTGAGCATAACATGCCACTTAATAAGGCAATTGCAGATGTCCTAACATCCTTGTGGCAACAACCCTGCCCCCCCACCCCAACCCGGTCAATTCTATCTTTATGTGTAAATACAGGCCGGCAAGAGGAGAGACAGCTTTCCTGGCTTCTTGCCCTTCTCCGGAAGGGCTGATTGTGTAGTCAGCCACAATCACCAACAGACCTGTGGCATCCACTTAAAATCTGCCTCTGGAGAGAGAGGATTAAAGGTTGGACGCAATGGCCAAGAAGGTCTTTTACTTCTGGCAGCAATGCGGCCAAATGGATTTGCAAAATACTCCTTCGGTTCATGGAAAGCCGTGGAGCAGGCAGCACAGTACATCCCCAAAGGTGAAATGCAGGATGGGTTTACACGGCTGGTTGAAGATGGGAAGGGAGGTAGCCAAGCAGTTGCTGCAGATGGGTCTGGACGTGGCCGAATGTGTTAGCCGTTCAGTGGGGTTGGCGGTAGTATTGAGAAGGCAGGCCTATCTCAAAACCTCTGGCTTCTCCCCGAATGTCCAGAATAGGCTACTGGACATGCCTTTCGAGGGGGAGTTTCGTTTTGGCCAGAAGGCTGATGATTCTCTGGAAAGGTTTAAAGAGTTTAAATTAGTCGTAAAATCGCTGTACCTGCCTGCACAGCCTGCCAAACCTGCCTTTTTGAAGGCCCAGTATGCCTGCCCAATGTTCGTCCCGTTCAATGCTCACTCCACCGCGTGCCGCTAGAGCAGTGGTATTCAAACTGTGGGTCGCGACCCCCTAGGGGTCCGCGGGTGCATCCCAGGGGGGCCCTGAGAGCTCAGCATGAAAAAAGATTTTTTTTTTTTTTTGATTGGAAGAAATGGGCAGGGGTGGCCCACATGGGCGGACTGAAGCATGAAACTGTCTCAGGCAACAATGAAAAAGTGGCCCACAGTTGTAAATGGATATTCATTCCTTTAGTCACAGACTGGGCCTCATTACTACTATGGCGGACCAGTAACAACGGTGCTGGTAAGCTACCGGCACCGTTGCTACCGTTCCGCCATAGTAAGAGTTGTGCTCGTGGGTGCTTGACAGTCCCCGCCAGGTCTGACCTCAGCTCGTCGGATGCACCGGCACCGTTATTAACGGTGCCGGTGCATCCGAGCTCCCCATTCCCATTTGAGCCATATGGGGCTCAAATGGGAATGGGGATCTACCGGCACCTTCGAAAGGGCAATTATCATGTCCGCCTAACTCGGCATGACCTAGTAATTGCCCATTCGCGGGTGCCAGACCCAGATGCAACTCCAGTGGCAGCCGTGCCGGTTTTACCGGCACAGCTACCGCCAGAGTAGTTATGAAGCCCACTGTTTCAATAGTACCCAAAGGGGTGCTTTGTGTTAAAATGTAAGTAAATTGTGATATATTCAGCAACAATGGTCAACATTACTAACTGCATAGTTAAGTAACTCATCAAAATGGTCCACATTGGCCAAAATGGTGGCCCATTTTGATTGGCCCAAACTAGCATTTTACATTTTTGGTACAGGCATTGCCCTATAGGCCTGTCCGAGCCTGGCGGCTCATCCATAATGGCAAGAGGCGCCCACCCAGTGGCCCCTCACCCATTATGGAGGAGCTAAGGAGCCAGCCCAGTGAAACAGTGAGCACTCCCTCAGCTGCTTTATCCAGCTAATGGAGTGCTCCTGGGCTGGCTGAACTGTCAAAGGGAAACACTGTTTCCCTTTGACAGTTCAGTTTAGTTCCCCAGCCGCACATGCTCACTGAGCCATGCAAGTGCTGGGGCGTTTTGCTTCGCCAGCATTGCATAGCTCATTGGAAATGCTGGCTGGGGCACTGCATGTCTGTATGTCCGAGGGGGAGCTCCTGCGCCTCCTCGCACATACGGACAGAGCAGCTGGAGCAGGCCGTTTCAGCACCCACACACAGGCCAATGCAGAAGGTACGTTTATGTTCATTGTTTTTATTTAAACATGTGTATGAATGCGTTATGAGTGAGTGTATGGTGATGGATGCTCATGTGAATGATAGAGTGATTGCTGTATGAATGTGCAGCGCCTTGCATATATACATAATCATGTTCATTGTGTTAGGACCAGTGGGGCCCAGGGGACAGGGATGGTATCTTTTTACCGGACATCTATCATTCAAAACCCTCTGCCTTGTCCACAAGGCTTTCTGGGGCATGGGTCCAAAATACCTTCAGCTATTCCTCCGCAAATACCTCCCCTCTCGAGCTCTTCACTCCTCTACCTCCAACTCCCTCAGGGTCAGTCGTTTATCAAAGAAACGAGCTGGGGGTAGATCTCCGTCTTCGGCTGGGGCCTCCCTCTGGAACAGCGCCTGCCACTCTAAAACTTGAGGAGAACCATCTTTCTTCCTGCACTTATCAGACCTACCCTGTCTGCTGCCTTAAACGTAGCACTTGCAAATTGCTGGCTGCACTACCACTGTTTGTTGCCTTTATTATTTATTTATTGTTATTTATCTGTTTCTCCTCTGCTTCGCACTTTCCACTTCTCCCCCCTTCCATGCACTTTTCCCCTCACACTTGCGCGTTCTCAATGTCACTGGGCCTAGTAAGATCGCTGTTTTATTCTCCTCTGTTCCCCTCCCTTGCCTTGTCACGCTCTGAAACACTTGTGTACGAGCGCGATAGAAATAAAATATCAATGCCTGCCCCCTGGACTCCCAGCAACAATTGCAAACTGTTTAGCTATTTACCCATTTTTTGTTAAAAGTATGCTCTACAATGCAACATTTTAACCTATTATTTAAAAAAAAATTCACAGGGGGAAACCCCCCCGAACCTCCCCTTAATGCCCCTCCACTTAAAAAAGATTCACCAGCCGCCACTGGCCCTCAGACTGTGTTGGGAACGGGATGGGGGAACCGAGGGACTATGGTGGGAGCACAATGGGCGGGAACCATGGGATAGTGATGGGAGCAGAGTGGGGAGAGCCCTGGGTGTGTGATGGGGTGGGGAGAGACCAGCGACTGGGTAGGAGTGGGATGAGGGAGCCCAGCGACTTTGATGGGAGCAGGTGACGGCGCGCAATATATACTGTCCATTTGGCATTTCTGGGGGGTCCCGACCTGCCCAAATTTTGCTCAGGGGGGCCCTGGCCAAAAAAGTTTGAAGACCACTGCGCTAGAGGGTTGCCTGTGAGAAGAGAACTCTAACTGGACTTTGGCAAAACAACCCTGCCGTTAGTAAGTTCTTATTTGTGGAATTGAATCCCTTTACCTTAAGTATGGCCACCTTCCAATTACCATTGTCGGGCTTCGGTTGAATTCTCTGTAACTCCCCCATGATGAAGACCATTACAAACCACAGCTGCAACTGAGCTATGCATGTAACCCCCCTCCTCCAGACTCCCAACTGGTAAACTCTACTTAACTCGTTTGGGCAACAACGCCCATCCAGGGTGTTCAACCCCACTCCTCCAAGACACCTGGTAATCCCCAATTCACTAGGGCAAAGACAAGCCCGCCACCCCCCCAACATCAACTTCAATAACCACACACAAAGAATTACCCCACCTGCTCACCTTATATTATAAAGTAATCAACAGTTGTCATGACCCCCCCCCTTCTTCAGCTTGCGGCCTTTGACTGGGTCACCTGCAGTTTCTTAGATATTGTGGGGATCGATTCCTTCTGGCGACTTTTGGGCTGTTTTGCAAATGCACTGTTAAAACGCTCTTGAAACCTGCGATGGACATATTTTTCCTGAAAAGTCCCCTCCTTTCTTAGATCTGTCAGAAGCTGGGTTGCTTCCTAGCCGTGCTTGAGCTTGTAGTGCCCCCCCCCATATTCAAACGAGAGGGCAAAGGGAAAATGCCAACGGTAGCGCATGCCTTCTTATTGCAACCATTGGGTCAGGGATCTGCATTTTCTCCTCTGTTCCAGCATGTGATTCGACAAGTCTTGGTAAATCCTTACCATAGCCCCTTCCCATTCAAGGTCGCCCACCTCTCGGGCCCTCCTCAGAATATCCTCCTTGCCTCTGTAGTTCTGGCACTTCGCCACGACTGATCGGGCCCCTTTGCCCCTGCACTGCTTTGGACCTGATCAAAGCATATTCCCTTGTCGAATGCCTCACCCATCAGTTTCTTCTGCACCCTAGACAGTAAGACTTTCATGTCTCTGGGTGACTCAGCGGCCAAGCCTGGGAGACCCCAAATCTGCAGATTGTTCCTCCTCTCCCAGTTTTTCACATCATCCAGCTTGCTACCGAGTTCACTCTCCCGGGCCTCAAGTTCTTGACCGGGACCTCCAGACACACGCCCATTATCTCCACAGCCCTTTGATTGTGCTCCAAGGCTTCCACCCTCTTTTCAACCTTTGTGACCCTCTCCATGATGGCTCCCATTGAGGACTGCACCCCTGCCCTGAAGCCTTCAGTTCCAGCAGGATCTACACATCCTGCTGCAGGGTGCCCAGTCTGTCTACCGCCATGGCTTGTCCACCACCAGATGCCTAGCCTGGGCACTTCTGCCCACAGGACCCCGGTGCCTGGCCCCTTCACCTCACTCTTGCCACCTCAGCTCGCAGCAGTGTGGTCCTGCAGTGCTTTGCTCCTTGGGCTGCCCCCGGATGTAGCTCTTCCTCCTTGCAGGGGGACTCCAGCACCATGGAGGTGTCCCCCTCACTGGGGGCCTACTTTTGGGCCCATTTTCAGCTATGGAGGTGGACTGGGGGATGGGATTCTCCCCAGGAACCCACTGTCTGCCTCTGGGGGACTGCCAGTCTCCTTCTCCCCTTCCTGCTGGTCTCACTGCAGCCTGGTCCGGGCCACTGGCTTTCCCAGTCGTTGCTTGCGGTCGCTGCTGTCTCCCTTTAATGTATCGTTCGGTCACCGCATGCAGGCCCGTACTCGCCGCAGCACGTAGCGTTATGTTATCCAGTCACTGACTTCTGGCTCGGGCTCGCCCATGCAGCAGCAGCTTGTTGCAGGCTCTCGCTGCTGCACCCTCAGCCCCTCCTCTCTGGGCGACAGGGACACACCGCAAATATAGCAGCGGGACTTCCCTTCTCTTCCCGCCACTCCTTGCTGGTGTGCCTCAGCCCTACACTCACGGCCCGCTGGGAGCCGCACACGGCCTTGCTGTTATGACATTTACCCCAGCACCCAGCGTGACGGGGACCCGACCTCTCACTTCTCTCTCTTGTCTGCCAACCTGGGGGCTCGGTACTGCTCCTTGGGGGGTCAGGGCAGCCTTTGTTCTGCTGGTGGGGTGCGGAGCTCCGGTCCTACATGGCCATCGTGCACGACGCCTACTAGCGGTCTCTGGGATTTCTTTTATCTAACCCTCAATTTTTTCTCACTGGTTTTCCTCTGCAGTGCCTGCGCTCAGAGGTAAAAGGTGGGAACTGAGGTACGGGTGTAGTGACGCAATATATATAGGACGCCCTACATCACGTTCTGAGACGATGAAAAACTTCCGAGTTGAGGTCCACTATGCCCCCTGTCGAAGTTTTTTCCAAGCAGCTGAAGCTGAAAGGGCATATCTGTCTGATGAGGAATCTGTGGCAGAAGAATCCATAGAAAGAACATTACCGTAAGTCATTTCTCCTTTTGCAGAATTCAACTTCTGAGCCCTTTTTAATCCCAGGAACACTTCATTTTTGGAATTGCTATTAAAACTATTGTTGGAAGTGACACTAGCTATTCTTTTTTTATAAATTGCCTAAAATACAACAACGCTTCTGCTCTTAGATAACCTGTGCATTGTTGCAACATGCAGGATTCTGTTCGAGTTCAAGATCGTATGATTTTTGCTTGGTTCAGTGTGATCACCGCTGTGTAAAATGAACATTTAAGATTCAATGTATATTTAAAGTAAAATTTAATAATTGTATTTTCCCCAAAAGGTAATGGGACCTTGATTGGAGCGTCAGCAAATGTTGTTTGTGCAGGAATAGCAGAACAACATGGCTATGGCTTCTCATTCATGGAATTCTTCAGGTAATCTGCTTCTGCCATTAACAGTTTGATTTGCCGGACACACATTTCTATGTATTGTGCAGTTCCCTAATGGGAGCTGTGTTTCTGGGGAGATGCTCACTTTTCATGGTTGGGATTTGCTGCTGAACTTCCCATTGATCCCAGCCTTCGCTCAACCTCTTAAGTGCTGGACTTCACTGATTTCATATGTATATTATGCTGTACATATACCCCCTCTGCACTCATGAGGTAGGACCGAACATACTATGGTTGTTAAGAAAAGTGTAACAACCATTGAGGGATGGGTATTGCACGACTAGCTGAAATTCTTTTAGGTTTCTGCTCTTTTCTTTATATCAGAATTGTAGTAAACAGTACCTCACATGCAATTGTCATTATAAAGGTTACCAGGCTCTCTGCTGGACCCAAACTCCACTTCTTCATTTAAAGTGGAAGTATTGCAATTCCAGATTGACCTCCTGTGCAAGAATAAAACTGTCCATTTGGGCAGCAAACTCCTCCAAGTATTACCGAAGAGAATTTTCATCCTTGAACAACCACATAATCTACTTTTAAACTAAATATGCAATGCATATTAGCTTGGTTATCCGTAGTTCAGCACCCCAGAGCCTGCCTGATGTTGTCCAACCGCTTCTGGAAATGCATTCTACCTTTGGGCTGTAATAGACATGAAATCTGTCTTCAGGATAGTTTGATTTACAGGGCTGCATGCTACAATTTGCCAATCTCACTGGCAATTAAATATTGCAATTTTTTGTGGCATGTTAATGTTGCACATCAGGGTTCGACATTGCTGGGAGTTATTTAGCTCCTGCTTCTACCCTAGGAGAGCCTGGTTATCTTAAAGCCAACAGTTACCAGGAGCTACGTTTGGCTCCCCAGGCCATGCCATGTGGTACCTTCCAAACATGCACATGTGACATTCCCTTTGAGTGTTTAAGAATGCACATTAAAAAGTAATTGGGAGGAATTCAAATACCATGGATCATACCTAATGTGAAAAACGTTAGTGTGGATGTTGATGTGAAGAGTGCTGTGTACTGGCTGCTGGTTCCTTAGCCATAGCTCCTGCCTACTGGGTGATGCCCGACACCCAGGAGCTTATTTTAGCTCCTGCTCATCAAATCTAAGCATACATCCTCTGGAACCACCAATATTCGTAGTCGGCCACCTTCAATGGATCTCTGGACATACCCAATATCCTGTAAAATCTCCCACCGTTTCTTTATGTACCTAAAACACAATGCCTGAGTTAAGTATTACAAAAATGTGATGAAGCTGGGTACAATTTTGAGTTCTGCGAAGACTGCATTGCCGGATCAAACACCCCTTGTTACACAATTCCCCCGCAAAAATGTGGGCCAAGAAATATTTATATTTGGTCTTGCTTATTACTGAAAAGAGATCAGAATGAGAACTGAAGGCTTACATTGAATTAAGAGGCCAATGAAAACTGGGAGAAATAATTTGATGCGCGTGTAATCATTCTGGATTTAGTATGCATGGACTTCTCTTGATTAATTAGCAAAGCATAGTCCCTGTCAATATTGTATGGTTGTGAATCTTGTGAATCTACAGATAATAAATGGCTTGATTGCATAGAAGGCTCCATATTTAGACGTATTTTAGGCCTATCGAATGCTGTTCCACTAAGTGTTATACGACGATCTAGGGTTAATGTCCCCATCAACTATGTTAGAGATTAGGAAACTGAATATGTGGCTAAAAAGTAATAAGCAACAGGATACCCCCATACACGTATTGCTGAAAGAAGAAACGAACTAGATGTAGGGACATTACAAAATCTTGCCTGGCTTAGTAAGGCATGTAATAGTTTCTTGCTGAAATTAGAGTGTGCCTTGGATCCATCATTATATATGCACACACTGTCGAAGGTATGATTGTGTTAAGTTTGTGCAGTCTGTAAAATATATCTCAAACGAAGAAATGGTAACTGTGACAAATCCCGCAATGTTGTCACTTCTTCCCATGGGAGAGCCCCTTCCCATGAAGCCAGGGAGGTGAGGCCAACACGATAGTCCCCCTGGGTAAGGTACTCAACTGGAGGATCTCATGGAAGGAGACTCCCACTCTGGGGACAAGGGAGGACATCTCAAGAGAACGCGATATGGCACCCAACACCCTACCCACCGCTATACCCCATAGGCCCTAACACTTTGTCTAGTACCCCCATGTACCTGTGCAGGGCCAGTGACTTAAGATCCCTTGAGACGAGTAAGAGTAGGGAATACCTAAGGATGATTCCCTCGATAAGTACTGAGATGAGAAGGTGGAGTCGCTACTTGCGGTACAATGAATAGCCAGGGAAATTGAATGGACATCCTAGTTATCAGTGCCCATTCAGAATAAAGAGGACGGAAGGACTTACTCAAGAGTCTAACCCTCCCTAGAAGAACCGTGAGTGAGAAAGCGGTTCGACGGAGTACAGACCAGAGACCGCTGGTTGGGACACGAACATGGAAAACTGGAAGGCCACAGGTTCAGGTGTGCGAGGAGCCTGGACAGTGCGAGCAAGTGCTGGCGCGCACTTCAAGAGAAACTACATGCTATGGAGCCACTGCAGCCTCCCAGAGAATGAGAGTTGGCAAGACCAAGGTCCAGGTGTGCCAGGTGCCTGGACAGTGTGTGCAAGTGCAGACATGCATAGCTATCACAGCCCACCAGAAAATGAGAAAAAACGGGGGAAGACCGAAGCACGAAGAAGCCCAGACATAAAGGAGAGAGCCAACAAGAACCCGAAAGGTACTAGGGTTGCTGGGATGGTTGGTGTGGGCATGGTTGTGTCATGGAGGACTCCAAACACACCAAGTAGGAGCAAGGAGGGAAACCCTGGGAAAACAGCACAACATGGGTGTAGGACCCTCACCCACAAAAGAAGACCCAAAGAAATTCTCTTCTCTACTTTATTTTTTTTTTGAGTTTCGTGTGCATGCACCTTTACAAATCTATAAACATCCAATTTTCTACATATTTATTAAAAAATCAATTTAAGAAATAAACACAACAGAGAGATAAAACAGAACCCCTTAATAAAACAATGACAACAAAAAAAAACCTCTTCTACGAGGCAGTGCCTGGCTGGTGAGTGAACCAGGTCTGCCTGAAAAAAGCCCTAGAGAAATCAGGGCTTGGGACCCTCCAAGGAAGGTCCATCCAAAGTCATCTTCTTAGATGCAGTACCTGGAAGGAGAGTGAAGCAGGTCTGCCAAAACTAAAACTTAAGAAAAGCCTGGGGAAGGAAATAATTCCCGCTGGTGTTGTGAACTGTGACACCAAGCATAAGAGAAGCAAGGGGAAGGGAGTCCTTTCCCCTGGTGCTGCGAACTGTGAAACTGAATATAAAAGAACCCAGGGGAAAAGGGGTCATTTTCCTAAGTGTTGTGAACTGTGGTAAAGAAAGTGGAAGAATGGCCAGGGAAAGGGAGGCAGTCGTCTGACTTTGCTAAACCTTGAAACTAAGATACCAGGAGAAGGAAGGCATTTTCCTGGAAACCAAGAAAGAACAGGGGAAGGCAGTCATTCCCCCGGTTGTGTGAAACTGGGAAGTCAAGATACCAGGAGAAGGGAATTATTCGCCTGGTAACCAGAACTGTAAAGACTTTGATACAAAGTGTTAAGAGATAGACAGTGGGTCTGTCCAGGAGAAGTAATTGAACTTTGTGTTGGACAATTCTGACCCCAGGAAGGGAAACATTCCCTCTAAGAAGAAACCAACACCCAAAGCTAATTTTTATCCTAGGTCCAGAAGGAGGGAGTCATTCTTCTGGACCAATAAAGTCTACCTTATCTTTAGTTTAGTCTTAAGTGTGAGGGACAGAAGTAGGCTTTTTAACACACAACAGTGGACTATTGATTTACACAGACATTCTGACCAAACCCGTAGTATTTTTCTTGACAAATACGTCTATAACAATCACAGTGCCATCTGTGTCAGTCTCCTCCTTCTGCACCCTTACATAAAAGTCATATACATTGTGTAGACCTCAACCTTATCTGTTCAAATGTCAATCCATTGATTTGTATTTGGCCTTTCCCCTTTTGTAATGGCTTGGCAGGCGAAGAACAATGGTCTGGAGGGTTGCCCAGAGCAATGCCAGAGGTTGAGATTAATTCTAAACATTCCAGCCATTACCTCTTTTGTTATGCTTCCCTTACCTATTGCTATTAAGAATCCCCTCATCGAGCTATGGAAGATTCCCTGCTCGTGGCCAGCAGTCCATAAGGATTTTGCCAAGAAATACAGACAATCCTTATCTAATCCCGAATTCCTTATCAGACATATGGCACATGATAATCTGGTAGTACAATCTGTGACTGTAGGTTACAAGACTAGCACCTATCAATTTTTACCCCCTGACGGGATGACAAGCATTAAATGTTTAAGCAAAAAAGTGTTTTTGCCCCGGCAGTATGGCACTAAATTTAGTTAATGCTTTATGTGCATTGTCTAAGTATACACACACCTTATGGTCTGTTATAGTTCAAGCAATTGAGCACATCCCTAAGGGTGAAATGAGGAAAAGGTTTCCTTAACATAGTGGAAGATGTCAAGGAAGCCATGAGCCGATCCATGCAGTCAGGACTCAACACAGCCGACTGTTTTGGGAGATCTATGGTGGCGAGTTCCATCAGGCAAAGATTCTCCTGGCTCAGAAAGTCAGGGCTTACAAAAGAAGTCCATGCAAAACATGCAAAACTGCTTGAAATGCCATTTTTGCCAACACTCATCTGTTTTTGGCTAAAAGGCAGTTGGCAGTCTTGAAAATGTGCAGGCTTCCAATGCTGCAGTAAAGTCTTTGGGCCTCATTACGACCCAGGCGGTAAGGGGTTTACGGCAGCGTTAACAGCGCCGACCCTTACCGCCTGAGTACGAGGTCCCTTAGCGCCATGGCGCTTTTAACACCTGCTTTTAGCAGGTGTTAAAATCCATGGCGCTAAGGGACCATGGAGTAAATTACACCACCGTAATTTACGGTGGCGTAATTAACGCCTTCCCCACTCCCATTATGCCCTATGGGGCCAAAATGGGAATGGGGAAGGGTAAATGGGGATTGGGGATTTACCGCCCCGCCAAGGTCGGAATGGGGCGGTAAATCCGCCAACCACCATGGCGTAAACATAGTTTACGCCATGGTGGTAAAGTCACGGCCCAGGCGGTAACTTACCGCCTGGGTCGTAATGAGGCCCTTTGGGTTCAACAATAATGCAACCTGCTCAACTTTCAACACAGTGAAAGGGCAAACCTTTTTGTTACTGTAACTTGTGTGATGACATGGCAAACAGAAGGGTCTCAGACTTTAGTTCTTCTTAAAGAAAATATTTATTAAGCAGGTGTAACCAAAACAGGGTTTAAAGAAACCAAAGTACTAAAACCCCTAAAGAAAACTCGCCTGTCACAACTAATCCTTTAACTAAAATGAAGGGTTCCTGAATCATGTTATTTGGAAGCGAGAGAATAGCTAAATCAAATGGTGTAATGGAGACTATAAACGTTAATTTGAGGGGATTGGGTCCTCCGACGTATTCCATATCTATGACTGTAATCACCACAGCTGTGCTGCTTCAGAAAATCTTTCTGCATCCTATGTTGATACGCTGTCCTCGAGGGCCTCCGTCGAGCCGACCTCACTGGATGTTATAAGTAGGACTCACAAAGCCCGTAGCCTCAGTTCCTTTTTTTCCGCGAACGTTTTCACTTCGGAGATCTCAGCGCGCCTCGATTCTACTGAATCCTGTTCTTCATTGCTATCGGTATGTCGTCTTCAGCTTCTTCCACCCCGCGGTCTGGATTTAAGAAGTGTCGGGTGTGCGGGTCCAAGATGTCGCTGACGGATAGGCACAACGTTTGCCTCTGGTGCCTCGGGAGGACCATAATTAGGACAACTGTGTCGACTGCCAATCGCTCACATCGAAGGCCTTGCGGGAGCGTAAGAAGAAGCTGTCGGTCGGTAAGGTGGCCAAGCCCCGGAAGTCGTGTTCCACTGTTTTTTCGACCGACGATTCGAGGGGCGACTCTCCGCATCGTTGTTGGGAGTCCGGGGGTTATCGGTCTGGGAGTCGGTCCCGCCATTCCTCTGCCTCTTCGAGGCACTCCAGGAAGTGCCATCACCAGTCACCTTCCCTGTCCTCTTCCGAGGACTCTGCCCCTCGGTGGGTTGCTTGTCCCAACAAGCATTCCACTTCTGAGGAATCGGATTCCTTCCGAAAGGAGATGTTGGCGATTTTTCAATTGCAGGGCTCCAGTCTGTCCGCGCCGTCTGAGGACGCCGGTCGTGACCGTGCTAGAGACACCGCTCGTCCGCCTTAGGGCTCGAGCAGTCGTCGCGACCACCGGGCGCCTTCGAGGTCCCGATCAGACAAGGATGGTTGCTCTAGGCATGGCCGTTCAAGGTCCCAGTCCTCGACGCCATCGAGACTGTGAAGTCTTCGAAGAAGACATCGACGCCGGCGGCTCCAAGGTCGGCGACGGACTTGACACCATTGGCGCCCAGGCTGTCGAGAGACACGCTCGGGGCTCTGCCCTCGAGCCCTGTGTCAACGCTGTCGAAGCTGTCGCCGCTGCGCTCGACCTCGACGCCAATTCCATCGACGCCCTCGACGCCTTTCGAGGCGGCTTTGTCAGGAATGCCTCGTGGTGCAGGGGAACCCCCTAGAAAGGCTCTGGCTAAGGCAAAACATGTCTTTGTTCCTTTTTCAGTTCCCTCTTTCCAACCTCTGGATTATATTTCTGAGGTGGATGAGGGGTCTGAGGAGGTGAGGTGGGTGTGGTTCCTGCAGAGGTCCCTGATGACATTGTTTCTGGTCATAGCCAGCTTGAGGACCTGCGCCAGTCATTGCATGACGCCAGTGGGATCGACACCTCTCCGGAGGTGGAATCTGGTAGGCCTGAGCCTGGCACGCATGCCAACTCCTCTTATCAGCGCCTGATGTTGAGGGTCACGGATTACCTGGGGTGGTCTACCCCCCCCTGGGGATTTTCAGCAGGATGACCTGACTGATATCCTGGACCATGGTCCAGCAACTGACCCGGTGCTGCCATTCCATATGGCCTTGCAGAGAAGGGTGGCTGCGTCTTGGACTTCTCCTGAGAGTCTCCCGGCAGTGAGCAAGTCCTTGCCGAAGAAATATCGCCCAGCCAGTGGTGACCCCTGCTACTTGACCACGCACCCCACTCTGGAAAGTTTGGTGGTGCAGTCGGCTACGGCCCCCGCAAAGCAGGCGTCGTACCCTGCCATCCCTCCTGATAGGGACGAGAAATGTTTTGACGGCTGGGCGAAGAAGGTATTTTCTTCTGGGGGTATGGCGCTTCAGGCTGCCAACTCCGTTTGTGCCTTGTCTCGTTTCACGCACACTTTGTGGAACTGTATTTCCCTAGAGGCTGATCATATTTCCAAAGGGGAGGAACGGGGTGGTTTCCTTGCTATTGTGCAGGATGGCAAGGATGCCATGTGTGAATCCATTCAGTCGGGTCTGGACATGGTTGATTGCGTCAGCCGGTCCATGGTGGCGAGCACCGTAATACGCAGGTTTGCGTGGTTGCGGAAGTCCGGTTTTGCTCCTGATGTGCAGGCCCGCCTCCTCAACATGCCCTTTGATGGTGAACATCTTTTTGGCAGCAAGGCTGACGAGAGTCTTGAGAGGTTGCAGACCTCCAAAGCTGCAGCGAAGTCGTTGGGCGTTGCAGTCTGCCAACCTCTGCCTTTTCGTCCTAGGTGACAGCAATAGAGGGGAGGTTCCTTTCGATATTACTCGTCCTTTAGTAAATCGAGAGGAGCTGCTAGTCAAAGGGGCAACCGTAGGAGTGCCAGAGGTGGAAAACAAGGTACTCGAAGTGCCAAGTTCGGGCAAGCAGTTGCCATTTGCCCTCAGGCACTGCCGCAGCCGCTTCAGCTCAGTCATGAGGCCCATGCTTCTCTGGTTGGGGGAAGGCTAGCGCAGCATCTTGTAGAATGGCATGCCATTACTTCAGATGTGTGGGTTCTGGAGATCATAGCCAACGGCTACTGTCTTCCTTTCCGGCAGAGGCCTCGCGACAATTCACCAGGGAACCTCTCTTTGAAGAGTCTGGATCCGCTCCTTGTGCAGGAAATTCAATCCCTGCTGGAGAAAGGCGCTATAGAACTGGTGCCTGTAGCGGAGAGGAACAAGGGATGGTATTCCCCTTATTTTTTGTTTTCGAAGGAAGACGAAGGATTGAGACCCATCATGGACTTGCACGGTTTGAACAAGCTCCTCAAAGACAAGTTCAAGATGGTTGCTCTTTCTCAAGTCCTCCAGGCCCTTCAACTTCAGGACTGGTTGGTGTCTCTCGGCCTCAAGGACGCTTATTTTCATGTGCCGATCCATCCCAAGCACAAGAAGTACCTGAGGTTAGCGGTTGGCGACTCACACTTTCAGTTTCGGGTCCAGCCGTTCGGATTGACCTCCGCCCGAGGGTTTTCACCAATCTCATGGTTGTGGTGGCAGTGTATCTCAGGAAAGGGGGGATTCACGTCTACCCCTACCCTGACGATTGGTTGCTCAGAACACGCTCTCCTGAGCAAGTCCTGGATCATCTGTCAGTCACCTGCCACTCCCTTCACAAGCTGGGCTTCTCCCTCAACTTAAAGAAGTCTCACTTGACACCAACTCAGCGGCCCCAGTACATCGGAGCAGTGCTCGACACGTCCCTGGGGCAGTGTTTTCCTCCCCAGGTGAGGGCTCACCACATTTAGCAGATGGTGCACAAGTTTCATCTTGCTCAGAGTCTCCCAGCGTTCAAGTTCTTGAGGTTGCTCGGCCTCATGGCATCTTGCATTCTTCTGGTGCCAGAGGCCAGGTTGTGGATGAGATCTTTACAATGGGCTCTCAAGCTCCAGAGGTCCAAGTCCTCCAGCAGGAAGTCGGACCTCGTTCAGGTGCCGCCCTCGGTCGCCCAGGACCTTCTGTGGTGGGCCGTCGAAGGTAATCTGATGAGGGGGCTCAGTTTTGGCTGCCCTGGCCGGAGGTGACAATCGTGACGGACGCGTCCCTCACGGGATGGGGAGCTCATGCCAACGAACTGACAGTCAGCGGTCGTTGGTCTCCGTCGGAGACCAGACTCCATATCGATCTGTTGGAGCTTAGGGCCGTTAGGCGTGGCCTGAAGGCTTTTCTGCCAAATGTGCGAGGAAAGAATGTCCTGATTCTGATGGACAACACAGTGGCCATGCACTACCTCAACAAAAGGGGGGGGGGCAGGGTCACTTCCTCTGTGCACGGAGGCGATGCAGCTCTGGTTTGGGCCATCCAGCAGGGAATTTCAATCTTGGCAGTTTATCTGGCCGGAGACGAAAATGAGACGGCGGACGCTCTGAGCAGGCAGAGCGTGATCTCTCACGAGTGGGAGTTGGCTCAGGAGATTCTCCTGGAGATCTTCGCCCTTTGGGGGACCCCTCAAGTGGATCTCTTCACCTCCAGTGTCAACCGGAAGTGCGAAAGGTTCTGCTCGTGGGAATTTCCTCCAAGAGGAGCCTTAGGAGACTCGTTTGTGGTGGAGTGGTCATTCCCACTGCTGTACGCGTTTCCTCCAGTCCCCGTCATTCCGCAAGTGTTGCGGAGGTTACAGAGGTTTGGTTCCCAGATGATCCTCATTGCTCCGGCATGGGCCAGGAGGACGTGGTACCCGGACCTTCTCGACTTGTCCATCTACTCTCCACGTCGTCTTCCCTACCGAGACGATCTGCTCTCACGGGAGGGGGGTCAGGTTCTCCATCCAGAGGTCAGATCCCTCAACCTTCCCTCAACCTTCACGCTTGGCTTCTGAAAGGTTGAGGTATAAGGATTGGGACCTCCCTGAAGACGTGATGGAGGTGTTGCTTTCAGCCAGACAGCCGGCAACTAAGTCCCGGTACCATTGCCGTTGGAGAAAGTTCTGCGACTGGTGCAGGGTTCAGAATGTGGATCCTTTTTCATGTGACATTCCTGTAGTTCTGTCTTTTTTGTCTTTAGTGTGTACCATTAAAGGTTACCTGGCGGTGCTGTACATATTTAAGCGCTCGTCTGAGGAGTGTTCTTATTTTAAAATTCCTTTAATTTCTCAGTTTCTGAAACGGCTCACTAATGTGTTCCCTCCGTCACGTTTCCAGGTGCCCGGTTGGGATTTGAACCTTGTTCTCAGGTTTCTAATGGGTGCTCCATTTGAGCCTTTACATTCTTGTCCTTTGAGACTGTTAACCCTTAAAACTGTATTTTTAGTTGCGGTCACTTCCGCTCGCAGAGTGAGTGAGTTACAGGCACTTTCAGTTAAGCCACCCTTCACTTTGTTTCATAAGGACAGGGTTGTCCTTCGAGTTCGTCCTTCCTTTCTTCCGAAGGTGGTGTCGGAATTTCATTTAAGCCAGAAGGTGGTTCTTCTGGCATTTTATCCTCCTCCGCATCCTGGTAAGGACGAGGAGAGGCTCCATAGGTTAGATCCTAGGAGAGCTTTACGTTTCTACATTTCACGCATGTCACGGGTCAGAGTGGACAATCAGCTCTTTTTGGTTACGCTGGAAGGCGTTTGGGACAAGCTGTGACTAAGCAGACTTTGTCTAGATGGATTATCTTGGCAATATCTGAATGTTACCACCTGGCGGGTAAGGACCCTCCTGTAGGCTTACGGCCCATTCGACTAGGGGTATGGCTGCCTCTACTGCCCTGCAGAGGGGCGTTCCCATTCTTAACATCTGAGATGCAGCCACTTGGGTTTAGGTCCATACTTTTGTACGTCACTACTCCCTAGATTCTATCCATGGGCAGGATCTGGCCTTTGGCAAGGCGGTCCTTTACTCTGCAATTTTATTGGGCATTCTAAATTTGTATATTCTAAATTCTTTTCCCACCTCCTTACGTTGGTACTGCTTTGGGAGTCTGGCATATATATGGAATAAGTCGGAGGACCCAATCCCCTCAAAGAACAAGTTACTCTCTTACCTGGTAATGTTCTTCCGATGGGATGGTCCGACGATGCATTCCATATCGCTCCCTCCTTGCCTTCCCCGCTACAGAATTTCTTATGCGATTGCAGCTTACGTTTCCACAAGGCTTTCTGTGGTCCTTCTGGCAGAAGATTGGTGCCACACGTTCTGGGGAAACAACTACAACTGAGGCTACAGGCGTCGTGCGTCGTACTTATAACATCCGGTGACGTCGGCTCGACGGAGGCCCTCGAGGACAGCGTATCGACGTCATCGACACAGGATGCAGACGCCGAAAGATTTTCCGAAGCAGCACAGCTGTGGTGATTACTGTCATAGATATGGAATACGTCGTCGGACCATCCCATCGAAAGAACGTTACCAGGTAAGATAGTAACTTGTTCCTCTTTCCCTTGGGTGCAAAGTATTGAGGGTAGAATATCTAACTTAAGTCCTTCCCTAAATAGCAAAAGCCCAACAAATCAAGAGGTTTTCTTTTACAATGTCCTCAGATAGACAAACAATAGGGCCACTTACACAGAGCAAATGTATTAGTCTTCTGTGATCACAGCAGGCCTCTTAGGCGAGGGATCAGCTGGGTCCTGAGCTTTGGTTCTCCATCTCATCCTTTGAGTGGTTCATCCCCCCCTCTCTCTCCTCCTCCACTTTTCTTCAGGAGTCCATCTTCTTTACGTTCTTTTTTGCTTTCTTCTTTTGCCCCTCACATCCTCAGGGGACCTGGATTGTTGCCCCTCTCCTCTTCAGGTGATCTTTCCTTTTGCCCCTCTTCTCCTCAGGGGTCCAGCTTCTGTACTGGTCTCTCTCTACCAGGTTCTTAGCAAGGTTTTGCCTTAGCCTCTTCCCAGGTGAGTCAGCTCTTTCACCCATCTGGCTGTAGGGGTACTCTCCTTCTTCCCACTGGGTTAGTCGGTTTCCTCAGCCTCTTCTCTTGCTTCTCAAGCATGTTAGCTCTTCTACTCTTTTGGCTTAGGTGGTCTTCAGGGGTACTCTGCTTCTTCCCCTTGGGTCAATCAGCTTCTTTAGCCTCTTCTTGGGCTCCTCGGCAAGTTCAGCTCTTCCACCCTTTTGGCTGAGTTTGGCCACAGGGGTGCTTGCTTTCTTCTGTAAGGAAACAATGGCATCAACAGTAAGACAGACACAAGTGACCACAGTTCAAGGGTGTTTATTGAACTTCAGAAAGAGCTTCATAAATGCCTGTCTAAGCCTAAATCTACCGATGGGAGCAAGCAATGACCATCAAATAATAACGCAGTCCTAGTGGTGCCTTTTTCAAAATAAAGGGCCTACACTAAAAAAAAAAAATTAAAAAAAGTATTGCCAATCCTTACCTCTAAATACAAATATTGTGGGGAACAATGTTATGAAAAGAAAGAAGTGTTCAAAATGATATGTCCGGTTGTTCAGGCCGCTGGCCTCCCTTCACCATGTTTTCATGGTTCACTCGAGCGTAGCACAGTCTCTGGCTTCTTTAGCACGAGAATACAGTTCAAATCATTAGCATCTGGGCCTTTGGTGCGCAAGCCTCCTTGCTTTTAAATGTCTTTTCCCTGGGAGGGCCCGATGCAACCAAATAAATAACAAGTTCTTCTCCTCCTTCGATTTGCACAAGTATTCACTTTGGGTGATTCACTATTCACCCCGGATCCTCCTCAGCTGGGCTCAGATCCCCTTAGATCCCCCTCATCCAGGCTCAGATTCCTTTGACAAAATGTGGTAGTTTATTCTTTTTTTCGGCCGACTCACAGTCCCTTTTTCTAAAATTAGTCTCCCTCATCCGGGCTCGGGCCAATTTAAATTTACTTCATATATCGAAGACTTTCGAATGTGAACAGGGTTTGGCTTGACCCGATGCAGGACCTCATAGATTTTGGAATTCTTCTTATGTTAACGGTTCTCATCTTTTCATTGGATGCCTAACAGAGACTTTTGAATGAGTACCCACGTGGCGCCGGACCACTCTGTCTATGGTATCGTAGCTTAGCTTCCAAGTTCCATCACTCATCTTCTGTTTTGATTATATTTGTGTCACTCGCCACATACTTTTGATGCACTGTTCTTGTCAATATTCTTTATACATTGTTGCTGCCTGCAACCTTGGTTTACACACAGACCAGTTTGGTATCAATCTCCCCAATTCACCGGCTGAGCTGACTTCACTGGTGCTCCTTTATTGTAGGAACCAAGGACAGTACCACAGCAGCAATCGCTTCTCGCCGCCTTGACTGTGGATGCGGGAGAGCCCCTGGTGCCTCTGACACACAATGCAGACTTCTTCAGCTTTGATTCCAGGTCTTACGTTTCCTATTCTCAAAGGCTCATGAACGATACAGGCTTTCGGTGAAAAGGTCAAGGCACTTCCTTCCTTGCAATCCTTTTCGGTCTTGTTGTCTTCCGCCTTGTATTAAACTGCCAGCTTGGAACTGCTGGTTCCTCGTGTACTTTGCCTTCCTCAGAGTGGGTTTTCGTGCTCGGTCTTTATCCTTCTGGGGAAGTGTGATGGAAGTCAGGTGTGTGTAATTATCAGTAATTGCCTGACCCTACCTGACCATTGTAGTGGGACATGTCAGGTATAGGGCTCGGGTGTTGGTCCGTTTTCTTTCACAGTGAGTTGTCCGTGGGAAAGTGTTAGTGTCGGAAAAGGGCACCCGTTGAATTACTTAGTATCCTACTGGGTAGGATGGGGTAAAGGTTTTACAGGGAAGGGGATACCGTGTCTCGCCGTCTGGTGTCCCTTTTCCATTCCCTCAACACCCCTAATCCAGGTGATCCTCCCGCACTGGTCCATCCCCAGGAACTGGATCCAAAAGCGATGGCCGTATCCCAGCCACCTGGATGACATATCCCTGTGGACTAGTGGGTGAGACACCTTCAGGTTTCTCACACTTCCCCATGGGTAATCTATTAGCCTCTTTTTAGGCCTCTCAGGCAGGTCAGCTCTTCCACCTTCTGTGGCTTGGGTGTGGATGCAGGGGTACTCTGCTTCTGTCCCCTGGGTCAATCAGTTTCCTCCAGGCAGCTTCCAGGCAGGCAGTGCTCCAGGGTAGTCCAGGCTCCTTCACCCAGGCTGCAACTCCTCCTTCAGGATACAGCTCCTATTCATGCATCAGCATCTGTCGAGAAGTGCAGGGAACCTGTCCCTGGCGGAGACAAGTTCAGAATGAGATGGCTCTTCTTTTATAGCCAGACTCCTCATGCTGTTGGCTGCTGATAGGTGGAAAGCCCTGCTTACAGGATTGGCTGGCAGGGTGTTTCCACTCGGGTCCTCCTTTGTTAAGGCTCTCTTTCTCTTGGCCAGTTGGGCTTCTACTACTTCATTTGTAAATTCACTTTATTTGCTTTTTGTGTTCTTTTTTTATCCTGGGCTCCTTTTAAATATCATTTGTCCAATACTTGGAGCTCAAGTTTTTATTTTATTAATTTAAGTACCTCTAGCATTTCCCCAGGTTTCTCTGTCGGATTTGAACCTGGGCCCTCCCATAGGCTCCATTAACCATGCCTTCCTGATCAACCGGCTACATGATAACCTGGGTATCACTGATCAGGCCCTGGCCTGCCTGACCTCTTTCCCCTCTGACAGACCCTCCCAGGTCTAACTTGGGTCCTTCCTCTCCTCTATCTCCCTCGCTACCTGTGGTGTCCCCCCAGGGGTCTCATCTTTCTTACTGGCTGTTCAAGCAATACCTGGCACCTCTCGCCCATCGCATTGCTGCTCTCTGCTCCAACATTCAGTGCTATGCTGATGACACTCGGCTAGCTTTCAGGGTCCCTTCAGCCACCTCTTCTCCCTCTCTCATCCTGTATTGTGTCTGCAATCCAGGAGTCGTGTGCTGCCAATTATCTCTGCCTTAATGCCAGCAAGACGGAGTTCCTCCTCATTGGCACACCTACACCTTCCTTTCCTGTCACTCTAGCCGCCCACTGTGGGTCCTCTTCCTGCTCACACCTGTGAGGCGAGGAACCTCAGGGTCATCTTCAACTCCACACTCTCCTTCTCTCCTCACATCTCTAAGAAGTCAAACTACCAGCTGCACCTCCTCAGAGGTATTCTTCCTTTCCTCACCTTCCCCCTGAAGCTCACTGTTTCCAAAGCTCTGGTTCTCTTTTTAGGGTGGACTACTACAACAGCCTCTTTCTAAATCTACCTGCCGCTACAACTCATCCAGAACAGGAGTGCATATCTCTCCAGCCCTGAAATCTCCCCATCGGCTCCCAGTGGCAACAAGGATCAGGTTCAAGACCCTCTGCATTGTCCACAAGGCTTTCTGGGGCCTGACACCGCAATACCTCCAACTCTCTCTTCGGAAATATCTTGCTACTCGAGCTCTTCGCTCCTCCAACTGCTTGAGGGTCAGTCGCTTCTTTAAGCAACGAGTTGGGGGCAGATCTCTTTCTTCAGCTTTTGAACAGCCGCTCTGCCTCTCTGAAACTTCAGCAGAGCCATCTCCGGTTCCAGAAGCACCCCAAGATCGTCCTCTTTGCTTCTGCCTTCTCTCTCTCCCCCTCCCCTGCTGATCTCTTGATACTGCACTGGTCACCTGGCTACCCTCTTAACTCGGGCCCAGGTCCCTGCCTGACCAGTTGCACACCCGCACTGGCCCCTGGCATTTCCTGCACTTGTGGACTGTATCTGTAACCCTACAGTCCCCTTTCCTGCACTTATTAGACACATGTTGTCTGCACTTTGCATTGATTCCATGTCCTGCACTTGCCCATCCTTCCTCCCCCATTCCTCCTAGCACTTCTCCCCTCCCTGCTCCCCTTCACTTGAGTGAACTCAATGTCTCTAGGCCTAGTAAGATCGCTGTTCTTGTCTTCTGTCTGTCTCCCCTCCCTTGCCTCATCGCACCTTCAAACACTTGTGCATAGGCGGGTTTTTAAATGTGCAATTCGAGATAGTTCTTTGATTATTTTTCTAAAGTGGACTTTTACTGTATGGTTGCAGTTCCCTTTTCTCAGATGGATGAAAAGCTACAGGTCCTGCTCTAGCCGACCTACTCTTAACAGATAGTCGGCTCATGCCGAGCTCTGGACCTCCCATGAAATTTGTTTTCAACTGCAAATGTGACCTGAAGTTCCCTTGTGTGGGATTCACTGAAGAACAAGTGCAGACAAACCCTATCGCTGGTCTAGGCTATTTGTAATACAGATAAATCCAATGGATGTATGATTTCGACATTCTAAAATACATTTATCCATGTGAGTTTATAGTGCTCAGGACTTCATTTACAGTTGCATCACAGCAGGTTTTTTAATGGCTTATTTTAAAAGAAGCGATATGCATTGCACATTGACTTATGAAAATAACATTAGTCTCCTTGCCTTTATTGTTATGTTTTAAAATGCACCTTTCAATGGTACTGCAGTCCATGTTTTTCTGAATATGCATGGCAGCATGTTTTACATGATTTAAGGATTCAAACTACCAGTCCATTGCTGTAGATTTCCTCGCATTTAGGACGCACACATTCAATGTTCATAAATAAAAGTTCTTATTTGACTTGATTATCTGGAGAAACGTTGGTATGTTCTTCACAGGCTCCACATAACGTGGTGTTAAGTCCCTGTTCTAAGGGATGGAACAGGGGGTAACAGCCCGGCAGCCCAAGTTAACGGGCCGAGCGAAACGAGGATTTAGGGTTTAAGGCCATTAGAACCCCAGGCTACCAAAGCGGTAACCTGCGGTGCTGAAAAAAAGGATTTTCCTTTGTTCAAAGGGACGCGCACAGCGATCCGTTGTAGGAAGGAAATCCTTTACAAAGATGGCCACCTAGAAAGGGTGGAGCCGCCTCCTCCCTTTCCATGGCGGCCTGCGGGAGGCAAGGGGAAGGAGTGGATGCAGTGGAGGCACCAACCACTGAATAAGGTAAGTGGGGGGATGAAGACAAAAAAAGGGACGGAGTGTGGTGAGACAATGGCGGCGGGGGAGCCAGCCATCGGGCGGCATGGAACACAGGCTTTCAACAGTGGTTAAATCACCCGTTCCTCGCCACCTGATTGGCTGGCACCCCCCTGCCAGCGTGCTAATGTTTATGGAATTTGGATGAACACACTGTTCTAAAATACAGTAATGTACCACCTCAGCAACTGCCGATTTAACTTATTACTTGTGATGCTGGATGCTGATGATGGAAAGGCCTCCCTGTCCTTGTTCTGTAGTCCTGTTTCATGTATGTTGTGTGTTGTTTTCTGCCCATGAGTCCATGTAGGACTCCTGGCAGTGCAGCTCTTCCTCCTTTTGGTTTGGTGTACAGACCCTTGGGATACCCTTGTGGCACCCATTGATGGGGGTACAACCCTGTTCCCCTAGTGTATGTTTTTGGGCACCTGTGTGTGGCCCACAGAGCAGGGTATGGTCTGGTGGCAACTCCATGCTGAATTTGACAGGTGCTCTGGTTATCCTCCATTTTGGGATACCCAGGCCCTGCCATTGGAATCAGTTGATTCCTGATAGAAGACGAGATGGCCTCTGTGGCCTCTTGCTTTTTATTGCCCGTTACCTTGTTTTTCCCAAAGTCCTGGGAAACCCTGACTCTGTTCCTTCCCCCTGACTGGCTGTTGGGTGGAAGTTCCATATATGGTATTGTGGAAAAGTCCAGGCCAGACTGGCTGGAGCCTTCCCAGTGACTGTATGTTGTGGGTACGCCATTGGGGTGGGACCTGGGTGAATGGAGTGGATGACCAATATGTACTTCTTGTTATGGGTGTCCAGTTTCTGGTATGTGACACAAAGACTGAGACAGCCCTACCCGAAACTGGTATGAATGTAGTGTTGATTGCTGAATGGCTGGGTACTTGTCCCAATACACATTCCTTGTTGTGAGTGTCTGAGAGGGAGGAGCATGGCCTAAATGCACTGTGAGCCTGATTGATGAATGCCCTTCTGAGTGATTGGTTGCCTGAGTGTGACCCAGTAGAATGAATGAGAGTCCAAACAGTATATCTGGAGGCCTCTCACTGCTAGAATCGTTCAGAAGCTGAAGTTCATGCTTGATGCTTACTCTCAAAGCCGAGCCAGAAGAAGAAGGTGAACCGCTCTTCACTTCGTTACAATCTGACCGATGCTGTGCCTCCAAGAATTGATCCAAGAGAGGAATGGCTAGGAGACCTCTTCCCGAGCTATGAGGGACCATCGTGCACCGCTAATCTTCGCCGAAGCTCCCTGAGAGTCAGGCCCCCGACAGGCTGCCGATTCGAGATGGGGACCACTGAGGAGAACGAGGAGAAGCACTGAACATCCAGACCTCCATCGTTGACCAGGGTTCGCAGGATTGCTATAACCGCTTGAGCCCTGTCGAAGCCGGGTTGCCCAGAAGCGGGGACCGCTTGACCCCATGCCACCTGATTAAAACACTTTGGATTCAAAGACGCTCTCGCCAGCACCGGCGACCGCTTTGTCCCGCTGGAGAAAGTCAAGGCCGCCGTCACCTGAAGACGCAGAGACGCCGGACGACTCAACGCCCTTGCTGGGTCAAAGTTCTTTATAGACTCTTTGCAGTAACCAACTACTGATGCTGAGGTGGCCCGCACGCCTCATCTTCGCAGGACATCCACAACCGATCGTCGACGAGCACCACCAGGACCGAAGCTGCGGCCTCAACGCCGTTGTTCACCATGTCTTTGAGGGATCTCGATGATCCGTGGCTCCTCCCTTAAAGTGAGCCGCTCAAGAAGGATCTGTCGACGACCTGACATTGAACTCTGCTATTCCAGGTACATTGGTGTGGTAGAACTCTTCTAGAAGGAAATAAGGCTCAGACTAAACAATATATGGACTGTATTATGTCTTTATTTACAGGTTGCCCAGGTCGGGGGGATCCTCACACAGAACTGTGCCTAGTGGTAGGGGCCCAGTATTCTGGCTGTTGTTTTAACCAACCTGCTTTCCACCTATGCCTATTGTTGGTTCCCTTTATTAACTGATTTGTATGACATTTGAACTGAGTACCGTTTATGCATTTTAAAGGAATCAAAGAATAATTGTGGTACCACATAGAAACTGTATATATTTGCCATTTTTAGATTATTTCGAGCACAACATGTGTTATTGTGATTGTGTACATAACTTGAACTTATGTAATATAAAGACTGTGTTTTCACGAACCTAGTGTGTGGACATTCCTTTGTGGGTGCTTGGGGACAACACTGTACTTAAGAACCAGCCTGCATCACCTCCTGAAGGCTAAGCCTTGATTGCTCGTCGACGTTACCAATAATAGAGAATCTTGGCTTGGGTCCTCTGTGCCTCTCCTCTGCCATATAGAGAGCAGGAGTAGAGACACCCCCCCTCCAGTCTTTACAGTACTGTAGCTCCATTCTCATTTCATCACTACAGTACTAAAGTGAGAGATCCATTGCTCGAGCAGGTAGCTCGTACCTAATTCGAAAACAAAACTTTGAAGGAGTTGACGTTTAAAAATAACAATCTAAAAACCTACAAGTCTGACAAATAAAAGCTTGAAATTGATAGTTACTCAATGCATGTGTAATAGTGAATCACAGGGTTGTCTTTTGAAGCCTGTCTCCTTATTTGACTGAACGCAGACAGTCTCTTGGCCGACTGCTAACTCCACACCATCCAGGGAGACTGAAGACTAGCCTCAGGGTGGTCTACGGAGTACACTTCCTGAGGAAGCGGCATCTCCACACTTCTGCAAAGGAAAATAAGTGAGAGTGTTGTCATTTTCTAGTTTGCATGGGCCATAGTATGCAAACCTGGAGAATTCGCCCCCAGGGATGTGGCGCTGCACCTGGAGCACCACTGCATGTCATATCTCAGAAGTGGGTGGATGTGCAGTGCGATGCACGGTCGCTGATGTAATCTCATGTCTGTCTGAAGCGCAATAGTCCAGTGTGACCGAGTTTACCCAGTGCGCCAGTTGCATGATTTATAATCTAAACCAAATGGTTAAATGTGTGGGGCATGTTCGCTGGTGTAAATCGTGTATAAATGTGTAACACGTATGGCCTGATAACGCATGTAAAACACTCAAACGTATTGTCCAAGGACAAGAATACTGGTAAATACATTATTTAATATATTGTTATATGTTAGAAAGGTTGGTCACAAATAAATATAGAATTAGCTAAATTGAGAAAGAAGATTATTGCTTCTGTTGATATCTGTGTGAAGGTAATTTTGGGGAATTTGCCATAATGCAGCATAACACGCCTGGGTGTCCTTTATCTTTTATGTTTTATTTATTTTAACTATTTGATGTCCGGCAAATTCTCTCTGTACATTTGCCTCCTGCAGCTCTCACGTGCTGCTTAAGTTGTGCGTGAAGGGAAGGGGCTATGATGGAGGTGGGGCAGCTCTGAATGACCACCTTATATATATTTTTTATTTTTGTTTGACTATTCCCCTACTTGAAATCTGGGCACATGGTAAATGGATCAGTGTAAGAAAAGATAGAAATATGCTGGCCCAGCTGAGTTGTTGAAAGTGCTACACATGATCCACAAGGATACCAGGGCTTGTGTTCGTTTTGGGAAACGAGTGACCTCGGGAGTCCGCCAGGGCTGTGTTCGTGTGCTGGTACTATCCCCCTTGAATATCAATGGCCTGCATGGGGCCATGGTAGGCTGCAAGGCAGAATATCCTCGGGTAGATTTGAAGGCACTGCCAGTGTTGGCAAATGCCAACAACATGGTTTTAATCGCTCGCACCCCGAAAGCCCTCCAGAAGTTGATTGACGTCTACACTGATTTTATGTCTAACCTGAAGGTAACAGTAAACACGAGCAAAGGCAGCTGTGATGGCATGTGTAATAACTTGGAAGCTGATGAACACCCGAGCCAGCAGGTAAGTTATTAAGTAGATTTATTGTAGTTCAAAGCCAGGAACAAAACATTGGCATGTCCTTTCCAAGTCAGCATAACTCCAACTGCCAAGCATAGAACCCCCACACACCAACATTCCTCTCACACTGACATCACTACATTCCATTCAGCAGTGATGTCATCCACTCAGCTTGTAAGACACATTACAACAGCATGCAGTTACGGGAGAGGGAAAAGAGTCCAAATGCGTAACATGATAAGCAATGGTGTCATCATCCCACGATTACTTGGGCATATGCTTCTCTGAAAAATGACTTTGGGTTGCTCATGCGCAGAAACAGAATACAAAAATGAAAGACCCTGGGGGAATTTCTCGTTTCAGCAAAATGTGTTCAGCCCAACCTCTCAAACCAATTCTAGAAGTGTATAGAGTACAAGCCAATGCAGAAATCAATTATGGGGCATAACTATGGGGCAACGAAAATGTAGCATGTATTGAGGTTATTTAGAGCAACTTTCTGAAAAGGTTGTTGGGGCTTCCCAGTTATGCCCCTAACTTTGGGGTTCACTTAGAAAGAGGCACATCCCTTATTGGGGACGTCGGGTATGAGTCGCCTTTCATGCAATGGCTGGGAATATGGTCTAACCCAAAAGCCAAACTGTTGCAAGCTATCATCAAAAGCCTATTATTAGGCCCCTTCTGGCGCAAAATACCATGGCTGAATTTTATTTTGCTGTGCTGAGAGAGTTGAATGTCCCAAGTTTACAGGGTCCTGGTGATTTGTTAACAGCAATTGAGTGCAACAAGATGCTTTACGTTCTTTGATCTCTATAAAACGTGATCAATTGGGAACCCTCTTGTCTTAAACAGAAAACGTGTTACGCTACCTGATGTAATTCAGCCCTACTTGTTATATAGCAACAAATCTGCAGACCGCTGGGCATTGACCAGGGCCCGCTTTAACGTCTTGCGGCTGAGAGAAAATACGAGGAACTGGCCGGGCCATGAACGGTCCTCATCTGTCCAGGATGTAGTGCGGCAAAAGAAGATTTTTTACATTTCATTTTGTTTTGCCCCAGTTATGAGGACATAGGAAAATAACTATTATTCCACTGTTCAGAGAAGCCAATTTCAACCAATGCCAACCCACACTTATTTTTTTGTTACAAGCGGAATCTAAAGTTGTTGCTTGGAGTACTTTAGAATTTTTGAGAAAGGTGTGGCACAGAAGAAATAAAACGCATGGTGGATGCTCAGTTTTTAAATGTTTTAATGAATTATATTTTAAACGGCACTGTTTTTATTGCATCCTCAAATATTGTGTTTTATTTGTCTGAATTGTTTTTGCACTGCTTTGCATTTGTTTATGGATTTTATCCGAATGCACTTTATTTGAATGAAATATACATGATCTCGGAGTCCGATCACTACCCCTTTGTTGGAAGGTATAGCTAGCAGCGACGATGTTGTGTAGCGGAAACCACGACCCTGGTATAAATCTGGTGTAATGAATATCAAGTGTCCATTTTTATAGCCCAGGTAAGTTAGAGCACCTTTTTGCCAACTGTCGTCCATTATGGTCCGAGATGTAGGAGGTCGGTGGTGTAGGGAAGCCTTCATAAAGGGGTATCTACCATTATATACAACCTCAAATGAGAGCGCCCGGGGCGCAATCTGCCCTTCTCCATCCTTTGTTAGACATTTTTCAAGTTATTTTTCTATTATTCATGTTTTTCTTAGCAATATACATTCTGAGAATAGTGGTTTAAGTGCTACCTAAAATAAATCCTGCATGTGAGGGAAAGGCTGATTTGTCCAACCAATTCCACTAGTGCTGGGGCTCATGCTGTCGCGGTTCAGAAATCTCAATTGCTTTTCCTAAAGTGTTCGTTTCTACTGTTAGCAGCAAGAAATAAAACTCCTTGAACTATTTTTATATTGCCATTTATTGTGGGATTGCTGTGTGCCTTCCTGGTCCCTTTCCAACTGTATCTCTGTCCTGTGCTCATTAAGGTGAAGTGTTTTGTCTCGAAGTTTTCCAGGACTCGCCTGAATTGGCAGTGGGCGCTGCCTCCATCTAAGCGCTTAGAGCAATCGCCGCTCATCCTAGGGGTTCATGGGTAAAAAGTCCACCTGTGAAGGCACCTGTAACCGGAGGTCTGTTATTACATGTCCTGCTTTTTCCAATGGATAGAATTATTTGGAATCATTTTCTCCACAGTATGCAGTTCTTTCAGCTCAGTATTACTGATAAAGGGGCTAGGGGTCCTAGTCCAGTTGTGTCATGCAGAATTATAACCCAAGTGATGGCCCACAGAATAAATGCAGGAGTTCAGTGTTTTCAAGCAACCCGTTTTTCGGATCTTATTATACCTGCCAGTTGTAGAAATTGCTGCTGGAACCCAGGGAAAACTCTGCTACCACATGTTTGCTCGTCTCGTGTGTGGCCACTATGTTGCGTGCAGAAGGAGTCGAGGATGGTTTTGTGGTGGTGAGTTTTCAATGTGTAGGGCTGGACTCAGAGACCCACCAAATAGTAAACTCTAGTAGATTTTTCAGGAGCTTGAACAAACACAAAAATATTCCCCACTCAACTTCATTATATGCACAGGTTTTTTTTGAGTATTCATTATGGACATCCTGAAATCCTAACGGTTTTATTTTATCATTTACCTGTCAGTTTAGTGAGATGACACCTTTTCCTGAGATATGCCCTCCACTGGAACGTGGAATCCTAGTATGACTGACACAGCCTTTATCCCACTGAGGTCAACCCGTTTTACACTATGAAATTGGGTATTAGTAACTCCAGTTTCAAATGTGAGCTACAGTCAGCAGTTGCAAAGTTCTCAGGTTTCCCATGCGTATGAGTGAGAGGTCATTCAGGCCGGTTTTATACATTGGATTCTAGGACATGTTTTTTCGTTTGCATTTAATAATATTTAGAAAGACTAAAAGTCGCAGAATTCCAAGCAAAAACAGGACTGAATGTTCTCAAACATGGCCATGGGAAATCTGGGAGCGGTTTCTGCTGTTGAGAAAAACACTACTTCTGCATGGACCCCATGGGAGGCGATGCGCATACGGCCAAGGGGCCTGAGATTAGATACTACTGGTGACTTCACATGGGGTCCTGCATAGGAATCTATGGACCACAATACAGCAGACAATATTTTATTCATAAACCCCTTTAGTTATCAATCCTGTAAAGGGTGTGTTTTGTATTTATGTGATGGTTTATATGTATATTCTATTTCAGTGCATTGTGCTGCTTAAACGGAAGTGCAGATTTTTACAGCATCCTGGGGTGGATCACTATTGCACCAAGATTTTCCTGGTCCCAATTAGAGGTGACAGAATATAAAACTGGGATATGCCAAGCGCTTGTGGTATAATTGACCAATCACAGACTTAGACAAACTATTAGTCTTTCATAAAGTGAACTACAAACATGCGTACATTTTGGTTGTTCGCTTTGTATAAGAAAAGTCCTTTATTCGTAGTTCAGTGGACAATACCAGCCCTTGTAATAAACAGTTAAACTATACAAAACGACTAGACTAAAACACATAATACATGTTTTTTTATAAATAATAACCAAGCCTAGGGACAGACCTTTGTGCTGCAGAAGAAATGCCACTGACAGAAGGTAAACACATTAATTTGGCATACCAATAGTTGCATTTGGAAACTGACTTTTTGCACCATAAATCCTAAGGTGAAAAGTTCAGACCCATGATGCTGCTCACATCTGTGTTACTGGGTAGGGAGGCTTTATTTGAAGTCCTAGTTCCAAAGTTTCTGTCCATCTTGAAGAACAATCTCTTGGATACCTCCTTGTTTTAGGGCTATATAAATAAAGTATAATATTACCCACTGTTTCATCTGCAGCCTTCCTCAAGAAAATGGAACAAGAACTCAACACATTGCTTTGGCGGCACATGCCCTTTAAACTACATAGGTTTCAGGGAGCATTAACCTAAACCAGTCTTGTTCAGCATCTGTGGACATCTGTTACGTGCTGCCAAAGAATTTATTCACTCATACCTATGATATTGAATCAATTGACTGGGTTAGAATGTCTGCATTGAGATCTTAATGTGTGCAAATCTTTCCATGGAGCATTTATTACACACTTTGGGAGAGAAATGATAAAAGGCAGGATTGCATTTGAGATAAAATCCCTGGCAGTACAGACCTGCCACAGTGAATATTACAAAGTAAAATGGTAACTTATCTTTTCGTATAAAGAGCAAGCTGGTATGGTTTTCTTTGTGCAACTGGAAAGTTCAGTGAAACCTTAAATTTTAAAAGGAAATGCTACAGTTTATCCTGTGGAAGGGCATGAATGTATTCCTATTGGCATAGAAATTATATGGACCAGGGCTGGTCCTTTCACTGCAAATTACCTCACATTTCGAGTTTGATGGTCACAGAAACAAATGTCAGTAAAATGATGATTGCGGAAAATGCTGCAATGATCCCCTTGTCAGAAAACTGGGTAGAACCCTTGTAGATATCGTACTGCAGGTTGTCATACGATCAGTTCTATTTCAATTAGATGAAAAAAACTTTAATTGCAGACACAATAGTGGTCCAAAGCATTTCGGATGGTGACATCCATCTTCAGAGACTTCTCTTCATTGTGTCCATTACGTACCATGTCCATCGGTGTTTCACACGGAAGAGGCTGAGCTGCCCCTTGGTGGGAAACTGCCACCACAACACTTACACTGACACCCATCACACTCCAGGAAAGGTTTCTCCTGGTGGTGATTGAATTTACAGAGCTCTTTCTGACAATTCACCATTTTCAGAATGACACAACTGGCACAATGAAGTGAGGTACCTGCCTGGTACTGTGATGAAGAAACCCAAGCAAGTCATAACGAATATGACTCAGAAACCAAAGAAGGACTTCCACAAGACGCTGGGGAAGCCCCAGAGCAGGGCCATGAGAGTGAGAGGAGAGTGAGGTAAGGAGAGAGAGACTCGGGAGTTTCAAACCAGCTGAGAGAGGGACGCTGGTAAACTCGAGGGAACACTACTTCCCAAGCAGGGGAGATACTTGGAGGAACAATTGCCCAAGCCGCGCTGTTCAAAGGACATACCAGAGAGAGTCTGTCAGCTGGAAGGTAGTCCCAAGAGGGACACGCAACCTAGAAGTGGTGTCCGAGACGGGAAGAGAGTGGAAACCCCTCTCCGAGCTGATAGTTTTTCAAGACGCATGCCGAAGAGAGTGTCAGAGAGAGAGAAGAAGCCGAGAGTAAGAGAAGCACTTAGAAGTGGTAGCCGAGACAGGGAGAGAGAGGAAACCCCTCTCATAGCCGATACCACCCAGCAGGAAGCATACCAAAGTGTGTTGGGGAACCGTCCTCACCAGAAGGCGAGAAGCGAAGGAGGAGAACGCCAACCAGGTGATGCAGCCCCAATATAAGGAAGGTAACAGAGCAAGTGGGAGACCTGGGGAGAGAGGTGATGATAACAATTGGCATAATAATAATAATCACCACAGTCACAAGAACTAATAGAACAATTGGCGTAATCATACTTGTCACAGTAATATACAAATTGATAAGCAAAGTGAGAATACTTACTGAGATCTTTACTCTCATCCGAGTAGAGTACAATGTGATATGCAGAGTGTGGTAGGCTAGAAGAAGGAGCTGGACAAAGGGGTGGCATATTTTAACCAACACTTTATCAAACTTATAGAAATAAGGCCTATCTGTCCCTGCCTAACAGTAATCTAACTATGGTGCTCGTCGTCAGTGAAGTTGTCCAAATCAAACTAGGCTGTCCTCTTCTCAAAAACTAACCTGCGCTGGCCCTACTACTAAAGAAAAAAGTTTCAGCTAACAAAAAGGGGTCTAAGAGAACGACTCCATTCTCCTCGACAGACTTACTCATCCTTGGTAACTTGTGTTCACATAGTTCCTTGTGATTCTTAATAACCCCTGTAGTTCCTTAAGGGGGCTCTTTCGGTCTCTCTTAAATGTCCAATGTAATGTGTATCACTAGGTCAGGATCTTGCTCTTTTGCCCACTGAGTTTCTGTTAGTCTTTCTTGTAACTCGGATGAGTATCGCAAGTCCAGTAGTCCTCTTGATTGACTTTAATTACCAATCAATCAAACAATCCATTATTCGACTTTGCAGTCATCAGGAACAAAACAGCATCAAATTTCAGCATCATAGATAAACTATTCATAAAAATGAACATCTACACACAGCATCCTACAAAACTGATGTCCAGTATAAAAGTCAAAATGCTATAATAAGAAAGAGTTAGTCTCATAAGCTAAAATTGGTAAAGTAATAAAAACATTCCATCTATGATAATACTTAAGTGCTACTTTTTAGCCATGCCCACTGGATGTATTTTGACACAGTATGAGCCACAGTCATATTAGACAAGCATTTGCAAAGTTGAAAGACTTCAGACAAAGTGCACATTTTATTAAATAAGAACAAGGGATTGAGATAAGTATTTCTCAACTAATGCAATCCATCACATAAACACATAAAGTGCCTGACATCCTCCATCTCAGCACCACACTATAGATAGCTTGGCCCTGGCAAATTATTCCAATGACTAGTATGAGCCTGTCCCTTCAAGCAACCAATTCTAAATTCAATGTAAAGTGCCTGTGCATAAGTCAGATTGATGGTATCAAGATAAATGTGATGCCCAAAAGTGTTTTTTTGAATATAGGTAATCCATGCCATGGAATAAGCCAGTACATGAACGTTCTATCTTACTCCTTCTACATCGCCTCTTTGACCCTGAGCTTTGTATACTTGGTAATGCAATTCGTTACCACCCAGAAGCAAGACAAATTCAGTGCTGTAAGGCACCTCTTAACATGGGCAAGCCATGGAATATTGCACCCCCCATCCAACTTCATTATATAAGCCAAGATTTCATGATGTTTAACTAAGGTTGTATTTCCCCATATCCTTTTTTTGTAAAATACTGGTCGAATTGCAGCTTCCTCATCAATTAGGATTCCATGCGTACAGGAATGCTCGGGACACTTTCAGGTAATGTTAGGACTCTCTTTAAGAATGTATTTTCAATTGTGGTTAGAGAACGAGTCCCGGTGTGACCCCTGATGTTAGTGTTACCCTCTTACGGGGGTCAGAAAGGAGGACGCGCACACGGAGGGAGTGGAGGACAAACACAACCTTTATTCTCCATAACAACAGGAAAAACTGGCGCTCTCGCGCCTTACCCAGAACTCCCCTTTCGAAGGGATTGTGTCCTCCGACGTATTCCTCATCTTAGATATCTCCTTCCAGCTCTGCTGGCCTCGGAAATTTTTTTCTCTAGAGGGCGCTGCGCGTCGACGTCCTCCGAGTCGATGTCCCTCGACAGCTGCCGTATCGACGCCGACATCATCCTGCCTATAAAGGCCGCGCACAGCGTCCGTTGCTCAGTTCCGTTTTTCCGCGCTTACTCAGTGCCTCGGAATACCGTTGCTCAGTTCTTGTCAGATTAGTCCTATTTCCCTCGAGTTATTCGATCCGTACTCGATGGCTTCCTCGTCGGAACCGACAACTCCTCGATCCGGCTTCAAAAAATGCCGAGATTGTGGAAAAAAGATGTCACTGACTGACCCTCACAGAGTTTGTCTGTGGTGTTTGGGAGCTGCACACCATTGTTAGGAGTGCGAGGACTGTATGTCCATGACAGCTAAGGCCCTGAAGGAGCGTAGGGGGAAGCTGGAGAAAGGTAAGACTTTTAAAGCTTCTTCTTCGTCGACGAAGTCGAGACACTCGTCTCCTCGTCACCATTCGCGCTCCAGGTCTCGGAGTGGGTCCCATCACTCCTCGAGATCGAAGCACTCGAAGAGGAGACGTCTAAGATCCCCTTCTCCGTCTTCCTCTGTTTCGCCAAAAAGAATCCCTTGCCCCACGAAACATAGTTCCCGGGCTGAATGGGAGGAATTCTGCAAAAATATGATGAGCCTCTTCGAGAAAGCGGCCTCGACCCCCTCGAAGACTGCCGAGAGCGATGCTCTGGTCGAAAGACCCGAAGGTCAAAAACGCCGCGAGTCGCAGTACCCGGCGAAGGAAACCTCTCGAGCGCGTCTCGAACCCTCGAGTAGGATTATGACCTCCAAACCTTCCTCGAAGGTTCCGTCGACGCCGTCGACGAGGGTCGGTCGACGCCAAGGTCGGTGTCTTCGACGCCGTTGTCGAAGGGACCTTCGACACACGAGTCTGTCGACTCGACGCCAGCTTCGACACCGGCGTCGACGCCAAGAAAAGTCACGGTCACGACACACCCAGTGACTATCCCCAGGTCCTCGATGACGATGGCTTCGAGATTGTCGAGTAGAATCCCAATTCTGTCGAGGTCATCGAGGCCTCCGCCTTTGTTTTCGAAGCCACGCTCGAAGCCTTCGACGTCGACGACATCGAGGTTTTCGAGGCCGATAATGACAAGTTCGGCACCCTCTGCCTTGGAAATGGGATTTACTCCCTTTGAGTTCAGAACAATTGAGAACTATGTCCTCAATTTTGGAAGAGAGTGAATTGTCTGAACAGGAAGACACATTTGAGTTGCAGGGACCTGTAACCCCAATTAGAGAGGAATTTTCCTCTGAAGAACGCAGGTTAAAGGATCTTCATGATTCCTTACATGAGGCAAGTGGGTTAGACACTTCCCCTGAGGTGGAGTTTGCTAGGCCAGACCCGGGGGAGCATGCTGAAACCCCCTATAGAGCCTTAATGGCCAGGATCACAGAGTTTATGGGGTGGTCTGCACCTTCACAATCTTTCCAACAAGATGACCTCACGGATGTTCTTGATAAAGGCCCACAGGAGGATCCTGTGGTGCCTTTCCATAAAGCTCTTCAGAGGAAGATTATGACGAACTGGGAATCCCCAGATGTCGTCCCGGCAGTAAATAAAAGACTTTCTACCAAATACAGGGTATCCTCTACAGACCCGGAGTTTTTGTCAAAACACCCATCCCCAGAAAGTCTGGTGGTACAGGCAGCATCTTCTACTGATGTCAAGACGGCTTATCCTACCGTCCCACAGGACAGGGACGATAAAAAATATGATGCTATGGCAAAGAAAGTTTTTTCGGCATGTAGCATGGCGTTAAAATCTGTGAATGCTACTTGCACCCTTGCTAGAGCCATACACTTTGGGAGTGTGCTTCTACAGCGGCTGACTGCATCCCGGAGGGAGAAGAAAGGGAGGCGTTCCTGAATATCATACAGGACGGTAAAGACGCTATGTGCGAATCCCTCCAGACGGGCATTGATTCGGCTGACAGTATCAGCAGAGCAATGGCGGCAAGTACAACAACCAGGAGATTTGCTTGGTTGAGAAAGTCTGGTTTTGCCCCAGATGTGCAAGCCAGGCTGTTGAATATGCCATTCGATGGCTCTTCTTTGTTTGGGAAAAAGGCGGATGACAGTTTAGAAAAACTGCAAACTTCAAAAGCAGCAGCAAAATCCCTAGGCGCTGCAATCCGTCAGACACCTTTTCGTCCCACAGGAACCTCTGCGAGAGGCAAGTCCTTTCGCTTCTACTCCGCATTCGGAAGAGGTAGAGGACGACCGGCTCAAAGGGGACAAAGAAGAACTACCCAAGGTGGACGGGGTAGATATTCAAAGGCCGCAGCAACAGCAGGTGCCTCTTTACCATCGGCATCTGCATCAGCCGCCCCAAAACCACTCTGAGGACTTCCCTCACAGGACACCTGTAGGAGGCAGGTTGACTCAACATCTGGCGGAATGGCAGGCTATCACGTCAGATGCTTGGGCATTGGAAACAGTTGCCCAAGGTTACTGCCTGCCTCTCCTACGCATACCTCAGAGTCATTCACCGGGGATCAGCTCTCAGAAAGCTCCAGATCCGCTCCTCTTGCAGGAAATTTTGGACCTGCTAGAGAAAGGTGCCATAGAACCGGTACCTGTAGCGGAGAGGAACAAGGGCTGGTACTCCCCTTACTTTCTCATTCCAAAGAAAGACGGAGGACTGAGACCCATCTTGGACTTGCGAGAATTGAACAAATTCCTCAGAAAAGACAAATTCAAGATGGTCACTCTTTCTCAGATCCTCCAGGCCCTTCAGTTCCAGGACTGGTATCTCTGGACCTTCAGGACGCTTATTTCCATGTGCCTATCCATCTCAAACTCAGGAAATACCTGAGGTTCGCAATTGGCAACTCTCACTATCAATTTCGAGTGCTGCCATTTGGGCTGACCTCCGCCCCGAGGGTCTTCACCAAGTTAATGTCGGTAGTGGCGGCAAGTCTAAGGAGGGAAGGGATTCATGTCTACCCCTACCTGGACGATTGGTTGATCAGGGCTGTCTCTTCGGAACAAGCTCGGATCCAACTAAATCACGTGTGCCACTTCCTTCACAGACTGGGCTTCTCCCTCAATTTAAAGAAGTCACAAATGATACCATCGCAGAGACTCCAGTTCATAGGAGCGATCCTGGACACTTCCCTGGGAAAAGCCTCGCCACCAGAGGTGAGGGCTCAAGATATTCTACAGATGGTTACCAAGTTTCAAAATGCCCAACGTCTCCCAGCCTTCGACTTTTTGAGGTTGCTAGGCCTCATGGCATCCTGCATTTTCCTAGTGCCAGAGGCTCGCTTGAGAATGAGATCCCTCCAGTGGGCACTGAGAACTCAGTGGTCACAATTCTCAGGGAGAATGACAGATCTTCTTCAGGTTCCCGACAGGGTGGCTCGAGACCTTCAGTGTTGGGCCTGTCAGGAGAACATTCTGAAAGGAGAACATTTTTGGCAACCCTGGCCGGAGATAACAGTAGTCACGGATGCCTCACTCACGGGGTGGGGAGCCCACGCCAACGACTTGACCATCAGCGGTCGTTGGTCTCCATCGGAGTCCAGACTACATATCAACCTGTTAGAGCTGAGAGCCATCAGACTTGCGCTGAAGGCGTTCCTGCCAGCTGTACAAGGGAAAAACGTCCTGATAATGACGGACAACAACAGTGGCCATGCATTACCTCAACAAAAGAGGAGGCGTAGGATCACTACCCCTGTGCAGAGAGGCGATGCAGCTCTGGTTTGGGCAATCCAAGAAGGAATCTCTCTATCGGCAGTTCACCTAGCCGGAGAGAAGAACTTGACAGCGGACGCTCTGAGCAGGCAGAGCACAGTCTCCCACGAGTGGGAACTAGCTCAGGAAGTCCTTCAAGAGATCTTCGCCCTTTGGGGAACCCCTCAGGTGGATCTGTTCGCCACCAGCGTCAACAGGAAATGCGATCTGTTCTGCTCAAGGGAATTTCCCCCGAGAGGAGCTCTGGGAGACGCGTTCATAGTGGACTGGGAGTTTAAGCTTCTGTACGCGTTCCGACCGGTCCACCGGTCCCTGTCATTCCTCAAATGATCAGGAGGTTGAGAAGATTCCGGAGAACCATGATCCTAATTGCCCCGGATTGGGCCAGGAGAACGTGGTACCCGGACCTTCTAGACTTGTCCATCTGCCCTCCAATTCGACTTCCACTCAGAGAGAACCTACTCTCACAGAAGGGAGGTCAGGTTCTCCATCCAGACATCAAAACCCTCAACCTTCACGCTTGGCTTCTGAAAGGTTGAGGTACAAGGATTGGGACCTCCCTGATGATGTTATGGAGGTGTTGCTTTCGGCAAGGAGGCCAGCAACAAAGTCTTTATACCGCTGCCGTTTGAACAGATTTTGCAGCTGGTGTAGAGAACAGAATATCGACCCTTTTTCATGCGGTACACCAATGGTTTTGTCCTTCCTTCTATATTTGGCGAATTCAGGCCTTCAAGTTGGCACCATTAAGGGCTATCTCGCAGCGCTATCCATCTTTAAGCGCACTGCGGAAGAACCATCCTATTTCAAATTACCCTTGGTAATAGTTTCTAAAGGGGTTAACCAATGTTTATCCCCCAAGACCATTCCAAGTTCCCCTATGGGATTTAAACTTAGTACTAACTTTCCTGATGGGCACACCTTTCGAACCACTCCATTCTTGTTCGTTAAGATTCCTTACCCTTAAAACTGTTTTATTAATAGCACTTACATCTGCTAGAAGAGTGAGCGAATTACAAGCTCTTTCTTGTAAACCCCCTCACACAATATTTCACAAAGACAAAGTTGTCCTGCAAGTGAAGCCTAATTTCCTCCCAAAGGTGGTTTCTAAATTCCATATCACTCAGAAGATTACCCTACCATCTTTCTATCCTCCCCCTCACCCGGGGAAAGAGGAAGAGAGGTTACACAGGCTAGACCCTAGAAGGGCTTTAAGTTTTTACATCAGTAGACTAGCCAGGATAAGACAGGCAGACCAGCTGTTTGTAGGTTACGCAGGTCACAAGCTGGGGTTACCAATAACTAAGCAGACCATTTCCAGATGGATCATTCTAGCCATTCTGGAATGTTATAAACTGGCAGGGAAAGAGCCCCCTCAAAACCTTAGGGCTCATTCGACCAGGGGTATTGCAGCTTCATCGGCCCTCAAAAGAGGCGTGCCGGATAAAGACATCTGTGCGGCCGCTACATGGTCGTCTGTCCATACCTTTACACGTTTTTACAATTTGGATTCCTCCTCCAGTGAAGAGACTAGGTTTGGAAGGGCTGTACTGCATTCTATTCATCAATAGAAGACAGCGTGAAGTCAGTACTCCCTCCTCCAATAATAGAATACTGCTATGGGAGCCTATCTAAGATGAGGAATACGTCGGAGGACACAATCCCTTCGAAGAACATGTTACTTCTTACCTTGTAACGTTCTTTCGACGGGATGTTCCTCCGACGTATTCCTCATCGGCCCTCCCATCCATCCCCGCAGTTCTACTTCCCGTGTTGCTGCAGTTTACGCTCCTTCAGGGTGATTAGTCTAGTCCAGAAAGTATTATTGTGGGCTACAAAACGGAACTGAGCAACGGACGCTGCGCGCGGCCTTTATAGGCAGGATGACATCGGCGTCGATACGGCGGCTGTCGAGGGACATCGACTCGGAGGACGTCGACGTGCAGCGCCCTCTAGAGAAAAAAATTTCCAAGGCCAGCAGAGCTGGAAGGAGATATCTAAGATGAGGAATACGTCGGAGGAACATCCCGTCGAAAGAACGTTACAAGGTAAGAAGTAACTTGTTCTTCTTCCTCCCACTCCCCATAACATAGCTCCGCCTTCCCAACTGCGGGGGCCGCACTCCTTAACCCTTGAGTGCCTGGCAACACCACCCCCGAACAATATGTCCAAACATCGACCTCAACACTCTTCAACGAGTCTTACAGGCTTCTTGACGGCTCTCTGTGGTCTCTCGTCTTGGGCACCTGGCCCTAACAGGTCCAGAGTTCCTGTTTCCAGGCTTGTCCCTCCCTGGTCTCCTCCCGGAGGGATCCACAGGTCATCCCGCGATTCTCGCGGTTCTGGGGAACTCTATCGCTGAGGCAACTCTGCTCCCTCTCGCCTGATATAGTGTCTAAATTGCTGACAGTTCCTGGTGACAGTTCTGTTCTGATCCTCGGCTGTCACCAATGTGCCTTTCACTGCGGTCACCCTCATGGGGCTTGGGGCAAACCGCAGATCTGTCTTCCTGGGCATTGGTTGTTGGACAAGCACTTCATCCCCTATGTGGAAGTCTGGTATCACCACTTGGCAGCGAGAATCAGTGTCTCGTCTTGCTCTCTCTTTGGCCTCTGCGTCCCTTTGGAGTACGTCCACGTCAGGCAGCTCCTCATAGGACGTATTGCGTGGTATGCGGGTTCGCACTTCGTAGCGAAGCATTAGCTCGGCAGGTGTTTTGTTCGTAGCTTCATGGGGTGTGTTTCTATAGTCCCGTAGAAGTCGGCACAGTGCCTGGTGCGGATCTGCTGCTTCTATTCTGGCTCTCTGTCTCGTCTTCTTAATCGACGCTATGAAGCGCTCAGCCATTCTGTTCGCTTGCGGGTGGCGAGGAGTTATCTTCATGTGTTCGAAGCCCAAATGTTCCGCCAGTGTCCCGAGCTCATGTCCACAGAACGGTGGTCCGTTGTCGGATTTGACTGTTTTGGGAACTCCCCACTCGCTGAATACTTCCTCTAGTGACGCTGCTACCTGGGGAAATGCGGTGGTGGTGACCGTTTTGACGATCGGAAATCTTGAATGTTCGTCTATTAGGAGCAGGAGGTAGTCACCCGCTTCCGTGGGCCCATAGAAGTCCATGGCTACGCGCTCCCACGGCCGATCGGGTATCCGTGTGTGCTGTAACGGGGGTGGATGTTCCGCAGGAGCCGTGCACTGGCAGGCATGACAGTTCTTCACCCATTTCTCAACCGCTGCGTCTACAAATGGGAACCGGACATGGCACCTCAGCTGCTTTTTGGTATTTTCGGCTCCTCTGTGTCCCTCATGGGCCATTCCGACAACCTCGTTCCTTAACGTGGTGGGGATGACAATCCTGCACCCTCGGAGGAGGATATTGTTGTCCTTGACAGCCAGTTCCCTATGTATCCTGGCCAGCCTCTCAATCTCCTGTTTGCACACCCCTGGGTGTGCCAGCATTGCTCTGTGGTAGTCTCTCCACTTGTTGGCCGACGTGAGGCTGATGGCGAGGGCTGTAGTGGGGTCAGCAGCTGACGCGGCGGCAACCCTCTGAAGGGATAGCGCCAGTGGCAATGAGTTGTATGCTATGTACTGCACATAGGCGACGTCTCCTTTCCGGGTCAGCGGGGCCCCGACCGGGTGTTGTGACAAATAGTCTGCCGGGTTAAGGTCACCCCCGGGACGATGTATAATGTCATAGTTGTATTCCTGTAGGCGGATGCCCCACCGCTCAATTCTAGGGGGCATCTTGGTGTGAGGGTTCCCAAAGAGCGACAGCAGCGCCTGGTGGTCCGTTATTAAGGTGAACTTTTTTCCGATGATGAAGTTATGGAAATGCTCACAAGCCCAGACAGCGGCCAGACTCTCTTTTTCCGCCTGGGAGTAGGCCAGCTCAGGAGTGGACAACGCCCTACTTGCGTAGGCGACCACGTGTCTCGGGTGGACATCCGCGCCGCTGGTTTGAGCTAAGATGGCCCCGAGGCCCACTGGGCTTGCATCCACCACAATTTCAGTGTGCCATGAGGGGTTGAAGTATGCTAGGCGGTGAGCTTCTGTCAGGGCCTGCTTGATGTCGGAGAACGCCTGGCGGCACGCAGGGGTCCACTCAAAAACTGATTCCTTTTGCAGGAGTTTCCTCAGCGGGTCGGTAAGGGACGCATAGTGGGGTATGTATCTTGCGCAGTAGCCTGCCATTCCGAGGAAAGAACGAACATCAGCGACTTGCTGCGGCTCACCCAGGTTGATGATCGTGTCGACCTTGTCAGGATCCGGCAGCATTCCTTCACTGGAAAAGTTGTGCCCGAAAAATTTCAGTTTTGTCTTGCTGAAACGACACTTGGTAAGGTTGAGAGTGAGGCCCGCTTCCTGAAGTGCTGCACACGTGGCATGTAGGGCCTTGTCATGGGACTCCTTTCATGATCCAAAAACGAGGATATCGTCGCTGTAGTTCAGAGTGCCCTTGATGGGTCTGATCACCTGCCGTATGGCTTCCTGGAAAATTTCCGCGGCGGACGAGATCCCAAAGTTCAATCGCCGGTACCTGAAAAGTCCGTCGTGCGTCGCGAACGTCGTAATGGGCCTGGACTCTGGGTGCAACTCCAGCTGATGGTAGCCTTGGATCAGGTCAAGTTTGGAGAACATCTGTGCGTTGTTCAGTTGTACGATCATGTCCTCAATGCACGGTCCCGGATGCCTCTCACGCTGAATAGCGCTGTTTGCCACCCTCATGTCCACGCACAACCGGATCTTGCCTCCTTCCTTGGGCACAACTACAAGGAGGGATACCCATGGCGTCGGCCCCGTAGCTGGTTTGATGATGCCATCGGAAAGCAGTTGTTGGAGTGCTTCCGATACGGCTGCTTGCAGGTGAAAACCTACCCTCTGGGGATGTTGTGGCACTGGCCTCACCGAGGGATCAATGTGAAGTCGGATGGGAGGGGCCTTGAGTTTTCCCAGCCCAGTGCATAGGTTGGGGAAGTCCCTTGTGATGTCAGCCTGTGTGACAAGGTTTTGTGACTGGTGGCATCTTACGGTGCCAACTGAGTCTCTCAAGTTCAGCCCGCTTGAGGTCGACGTGATGGTGTCTCCCGAACTCACATGTATCTCAATTAACCCCAGGCGGGATGCCATGTGGTAACTGAGTAGGCACCGACTTCTGGCAAGTGACCGGATGATGTGTATTGTTGTGTCAACTTGCCGACCATTCAGGAGGAAACTTTGTGTGAAACATCCCACTGTCTGTAGCGGGTGGCGGCTCCCCACTGGAAGATCCTCGAGCGAGATTGTTTGAGTGCCGGCGGGTCTGGTATCTTGGCATAATCCTGCTCGCCCATAATGTTGACAGTAGCGCCTGAGTCAATCATGAATTGGAATTGGCAGTTTCCCATTTTGATGGGGATTTTGGGGGCCTCTCTGGCCTCTTCTGTGTCAAGTATGAGATTGACAAACTCGTCCTGGTCGTATGGGTCATATGGCATGTTGTATGCAGCTTCCTGCTCGTCATGGTAGAAAGTCTCAGGCCTGTATTCTGTCAGTGGATGGTCATACTCGTCCGTGAGATACCTGGTTTGGTCTGCCTGGTCTGGCTGCAGTGGGTACCCCTGTGGTTGGTACTCGTCAATGGCTCTGACATATCGCCTCTGTCCCTGCCCTTGTTGGTAGTATCTGGGTTGGTTATACGGCGGAGGCGGCGATCGGAAAGGCGTCCTGGCAGGCGCTTGGGGCCTCATCAGAGGGAATGGAATGCCTTCTCGGCATACCGAGTGAAAGTGTCCCTCTCTTCCACAGTTTGCATCTTTGGGATAGAGCTGGGCATGACCCTGCATGTGGAAAGGACATCCCACAGCGATAGCATTGTCTCTGTTGGCATGGAACTTGTGTGGTTTGTGCTCTGTATGGTTGTGACCCTCTGTCACCCGGATGAGATGGCTGTATGGCTGCGACAAGTTCAGCTGTGTCTTGTTTGGGGTTGCCTGGATTTCCCATGGATGTGGCTTGAGCGTCAACCCTCTCGTGTATGCGAGCGAGCTCGCTAACTTCTTGGATGGTGAGGGGTTTCTTCAGGAGCTGTTTTTTGAGAGCAGGGGATAGGCATCCTTCTATGACCCTCAATCTTATTGCTTCTTCTAATGAAAATGCGTCGAACTGGCAGTTTGCGCCCTTCACTCTTAGGCGGGTTATGAATTCGTCGATTGTCTCTTGTGGCATTTGGGTGCACTTGTTGAACAAATAACGTTGATAGTCACGGTTGACTTCTATGATGAGGAGTTTATCTAGAGCCTTGATCAAATTTTTGAAAGTGTTCTGTTCGGCTGCGGGAATGGTCTTCACCACGGTCTTTATCTCCCCCCCCCCCCACCAGGTTGAGGAAGATATCCCTGATATTGGGAGAGTCACCATCACCAGACCCTCTCACATAATGCTGGAAGTCCTCCATCCAGTCAGTCCATCTCGGCCCCTTCGTTGCTTGTGGGGTCATGGTGAATGGCAGGGGTAGTCGCAGCTGAATAGGCTGTGCTGCGCGGGCCGGTTGAGGTGATCCAGGGTTGGACCCTGGGTTGGAGTCCTGCCTGCTCATGACGCCTGGTAGTGGGAGCTTGTGGGTGCGCGCTCAGCCCGTGCGTGTTCACCAGTTGAGCGAGGGGGTGTTTCCACCCACCTGGGAGCCTGTTGCTGGGAGTGGGCAGGCGGCGTCCTTGGTGTTGCGGGGCGGAGGCGTCACCAGCTCCGTCGGGCCTTCGTGGCGAGCTCTGGTGACAGGAGGACACACCAGACGTCCGTGTGAGGCTGCTGGATGGCGTGGGTGGAATCACCCGATTTTGCGCTTCCCAGTGCTTGCGCTGCCACGTGGGGACCTGGCTGACTGCCAGGACTCAGGATTGCACTTCCCAGTGAAGTGAGAACGGGGTGGAGTGTGGCGCGTGAATGCGCGCTTATGCGGTCAGCAGCCGCTCCCAGACAGGAGGAGGAGGAGTCTCGGATGCAGCCTGAGTGCGGAAAATGGCGGATTGCCAGCAGAGGAAGCCTTGGATGCGCGCCCAGCGCGGAGACGGCGGAATGCCAAAAGGAGGAGGCTTGGAAGCGCTCCAAGCACGGAGGTGGCGGAATGCCACGGGAGGAGGACTCCGTTGCGCCTACGGAACGGCCTCGTCGCCAGTGTTACCCTCTTACGGGGGTCAGAAAGGAGGACACGCACATGGAGGGAGTGGAGGACAAACACAACCTTTATTCTCCGTAACAACAGGAAAAACTGACGCTCTCGCGCCTTACCCAGAACTCCCCTTTCTTTCTCCCACTCCCCATAACATAGCTCCGCCTTCCCAACGGCGGGGGCCGCACTCCTTAACCCTTGAGTGCCTGGCAACAGTTAGCACCATACAAAGCTGACACCCTTGCTTCAAGCTTGTAGACTTCCAAGACTGGTATGATTGCACTATCACCATAACTAAAATAGAATCTTTTCAGAATTCCAATATTTTTTTCAAGGTTTACGTGGGCTTTAAGCAGTTGATGGGCCTAACCAGTATTGCTTGAAAAACGAATACCTAGGTAATCGTACCATGAAACCTGCTCTAGTTTGTGGCCTCGTAAGCTTAAATGAAGAGGCTTGATTTTGGAATTCTTGGTGCTGAAAACCATTGATTTTGTTTTGCGTGCATAACATTTCAGCCCCATCTCCTCACACTTCTTTGTAAAACAAAGAAGCAACGCTCTCTAGCCCACAGGGGTAGTGGACTTTAGTTACTTCACTACCACTGCAATGAGGGAGATGTCTTCTGTAGTAGTCTTGATTTCCTTTACTGGTGCACCAGCTACTGAGACTAGGGAGATGACTCCCGAAGTCTTCTTGACCTGCTTTAACGTTTTCTCAAATACTGAGACAAAAGAGATGACTCCCGTAGCATTCCGACGTTTGCTATTGCCACCTCTTTGCCCCTGTTACCTCCCAGTTCTCTCGCTGCTCCTGGTACCTTTCTCTTTGCAAGTTGACCAGTTCTTTCTGGGGTCACACGTTTCCTCCCTGCTGGTAAAAGCATCCAGTGTTTCTCTCTCTGGCTTTCAGTGTTTGTCTGGCTCCAGAGAGCCCTCTGCTCAGCAGTCTCAACATCAATTGCAGACCACGCAGCCCACCTCCTCGAGGGCACACCACCACCTCGATCTTCCAGTCCTTCAATGTGTTGCTTTTCTCCCACAGATTCCTCATCAGATAGATATCTCTTCCAGCAGCAGCTGTTTGGAAAACTATTTGGCAGGTGGCTTGGTGCACTTCGCCTCGGCCGTCCGTCCATCTTGACTCAATGCGCCGGTTGTCGACTCCAGACGTGTCGTTGGTCGTCTTACATATACTGCATCACTACGCCCCTGTATCTCAGTTAATTTTTTCTGCACGCTGCTCAGGAACTTTCTCTCGTGACATAGCGGTTACATTCGGCAAATTTGTCATTTTTTATGATGTGGTTTCGAATGATGTCCGCTCCCAAAGTATCTGGGACTGCAGCTCCAAGATGTCCATTATGGACCCGCATGACGTCTGCATGTGGTGCCTCAGTGCCTGTCACGACACCGAGGTCTGTGGTTTCTGTAGACGAAATAATCCGGAGTGTCTCGGGGAAAGGGCAGTGAAATCCGCAGCGGGCCAGCCTCCTTCGAAGTCTCTGCCGCACGCGACCCTTCGGTCATCAGAATGAAAGAGAAGCAAGAAGAGGTCACACTCCTGCAATTACTCCACTTCCTCGTTTTCCCATAAAAAGCAGGGACGCCATCTGCACAGGCACAGCTCCGACTCATTGGACTACCCGGGTAAGTCGTTGGTGGGGCCAACACCCAGGGTTGAGTGGGAGGCTTTTAAGGAACAAATGTTTGATGTGTTCTGTAAGGCAGCTGCGGGCATGGGTGATCACTCGATGTAGCAGGCCCCAGTGGCTCCAGCAGTGTCCGGTGACCCTGGCCCCAAGGTGACCACCATTGTGACCCCATTGTCGTCGGCGGAGCGGTCCGGCTTGTCGCCGAGTAAAGATGGGCCACCTTTGGCACTGATACTCGCTAGTGCGTCAGCAGTGCCGATACAGTCAGTGTACCCCTACCGTTGAAGAACCTTTCGGTCTTATGTACCCAAATTGAGGACTGAGTTCTAAGATACCATGACTGATATTTTCGGTGATGACTTCAACCATGCTTATATGGGTGCTGGAGGGGCAGATTATTTTACTTACCAGGCAGATTTGGTCACCTTGGCCGAGGGCCTTCATGGCACCAATGGACTAGACACATCCCTGCACATTATGACAGAGCAGGCCCACCTTTATGGCCATGATAACGCCAAATATATGGTGGATAGGGTGGTAGATACCCTGGGCTGGAGTGCCCTAGCCAAGCCCTTGTCATGCTATGACCCTACATATATCCTGGATGAAGGACCTTCTATTGAGAGTGCCAAGCCCTTTGATGTCGATATTGCTGATGCCATCACCACCTTATGGCAGAGACCATGCACCACGCCTTTGGTTAACTCTGTTTTTGTCAAGAAGTACAGGCCGGCACAGGGAGACCCACCTTATCTCTCCACCCACCTGACACCGCAAAGGTTAGTTGTGCAGACTGCCACAGTCAACACCAGATCAGCCACATCCATGTCTGTTCTTCCAGCTGAAAGTTAGAGGAAACAAGTTGACGACTCTTGTGTATTTGCTAAGTATTCATTTAGCTTATGGTCTGCAATTGGCAAAATCCCCCAGTATATTACCAAAGGGGAGATGCAAGAGGGCTTTCAGAGACTGGTGTATGATGGGAAGGAGGGGGCCCGGCAGTCATTGCAGACGGGCTGGGACGTTGCGGACTGCGTCAGCAGATCCATGGGGTCGCCGGCTGTCCATAGGCAGCAGGCAAACTTCCAAACATCTTGCTTCTTGCCAAATGTCCCAAACAAATTTCTTGACATCACCTTTAACGGCGAGGACCTATACGGCCCCAAGACCGACAACTCCTTCGAAAAAATGTAAGGAGAAAAGCTGGCCACGAAGTCGGTTGGCCTAGCTGTCCAACAGCCGGCCAAAGCTGCCTTTAGCTTCGCCTCATGGGGTAGAGGCTACGGACGTTATGTCGCCTTTGGCAGAAAGGCTCAGCTTCCGCAACCCAGGCAGGGTCAGAGGCCTTTCCCATGTTCCCAAAAGGGGCAGGGGGGCCTCCAGCGACCAGCAGATGGCAGCAGCAGTGATGGAGGTGACTCTGCTCTCGAAGCCGCTTTGATTTCTCCCCCCAAGTTTCCCGGGTTGGAGGTCAGATGGGCGAGCACTGGGCCCAATTGTGGGATATTACCTCTGATGCCTGCGCTCTTCAGCTCGTTCAATGGGGTAACTGTCTGCCTTTTATAAAAAGGCCACCGGACAGGCCACCACCACCACCTCTTCCTCAACAACCGGAACAGGACCGCCAGGAAGAACTGCAAGTCCTACTTTGGAAGGGTGTCATGGAAGAGGTACCTTCCGAGCAGAGAGGATCGGGATGGTATTTGTGGTATTTTCTGGTACCCAAGAAAAGGGAAGGACTCCATACCATCTTGGACCTCAGGGCCTTGAACATGTTCCTGAGGTAGGACAAGTACAAGATGGTGAAGGCAAGGCTTCAGGACTGGCTGGTGGCGATAGATCTTCTGGGTGTATATTTCCATGTGCCAATGTTTTCTGAGCAGTTGATGCTGGAAGTAATATCTATCTGATGGCGAATCTGTGGAAGAAAAATCGATAGAAAGAAGATTACGGTATGTGCTTGCTGCCGGCTCCTGGAATGCTTCTGCTTCGCCGCATCCTATCAAGCAAGGACCAGCCCGCTTCCATTGGTTTCACCCTCCCAGGTTTCAACTTGCCGGGCTACACCTGCTCAGCATCGGCTTCCCCCTTCCGCAAGTCCTTCTTTAATGTTTATATTATCTGGCTGTGTCCTCCCCAGCGGAGGATTGTTGTCCTTCCTCAGTCTCCATGGAGTATAGCTCATGGCTCCATGGATCCAGCTCGTCCCAGTGATATGTTTCCAATGGAGGAGTAATCGTTAATAATCCATCATTCATCTTCTTCCTGGTATGAGTGGATTCCAACCTGTTGGCACTCTTCATAGTTCCTTCACTCTTCCTCTTATCAGTGGTTGTGGTTTTTAATGGGGTAAGGGAAGAGGAGTTACATTAGGTTGGAGTTCTTGAGGTAGTGATGATCTACGGGTCTCACAGGCTAGAGGGTGGGGGAGTTCCTTCGTGGAATGGTAGTCCCTATCACCAAGGGGGGAGTCTCTCTCTGTGAGGTCCCACTTGCTGTCACACCTAGGGGGAATGTTGCGTAGCAGGCTCCCCTTCCTAGCCTCACAGAGAAGGGCTCCTGGGGGAGAAGTGATGAGATCCCGTGAATAGTCACAAGAGTGAGAATAACTACTGGACTCATCCTGCTCATTTATCCTGCGTTCATCATACACGTCCCAGTGAAATACAAAGCTCAGAGAAGATGGAGAATCCTTACCGGCATATCGTACAGGTCCCAGTGTTTGTAAGCCTCACAGTATAAGTTTTAAGTCCGACAGAGAGACATTTTATTTCTTGTGAGAAAGGCGCAGTGAAAGGACCTCAAGATATCAGAGCATCCACACAGAAGGGGAACCCAGGCGTGTGGAAAAATCCTGTAAGCGAATGCAACGCACTGTTGAAAGAGATAGCCAAGAATTAGCTGAAGATTCTGTATTGCTAGAGACTTGCTGATAAAGCACCCCAGGTGAAAGGAACCATTCTCCTGGACTTTAGATGGTTGCCATTAGTGGTAGGGTCAGCGCAGACTAGTTTTGGGCAGAGGACAGACTTGATTTGGGCTTCACAACTGACGATGAGCACTCTAATTAGTTGTTAAGTAGGGAAACGCATAGCTTAGGGAAACTTAGGTATTTCTTTATTATTTTGTATAAATACATATTGGAAATGGAAACTTCTAGTTTGTCTCTGCCTTCTGACCTGCCACACCAGGTTTCAAATGTGCAAGGACCTGAGCTCCATGCCTGTGAACTCTCAGCGTTTTGACAGCATTTTGGAAAAGTTACTGCAATCCAGTGTGTTAGGCCAATGTCCTTATGGGCCCCAATTATGTCCTCCAAATTGAATAGAAGATGTTACAATTCTGAGTTCTGTGCATGTTAAATACTAGAAATGGTTTCTTTAGAACTGCATGCATATGTTATGTAGGTTACCATTGATTAGTTTTAACTGAGCGATGGCAAGCCCTGCAAACACCCTTTTGTGACTATGAGGTCGTTTAGATGCTTGCGGGAAGGAAGCCCTGTAAAAGCATGTACATGGCTCTGGCTTTCCGCAACTTTTGGATTATACAGGAGGTGCTAGCCATTCTGGTGTCTTGTTGCTGGGATGTTACTGACTTCTTCAGGCGATACAGCTCCTCCCACCTACTGCAGAAAGCATATAGCAGAGTGCCTCTCACTGCACCTACTCCACACGATGGGCCATTAGTAGCTGTGAGAGACTAGCAAAGTAAATAAAGAGGAGGGTTTCTATGTGTTGCACGGGGCACACCCCTTAAGCTAACCTACAGCAGCGTTCAGCACTCCACTAAGGTGTTAAATTGCAACATGCTGCCATCCTTCCCTTCTCTTTCAAATATAACAAATTGTGTAATGAAAACAAATCACTATTTCCCCGCAAGTATACCTTTGCAAGACAATGTTGGCGCCAATGAAACATGGACCACACTGTTTAACATACTGGTTCCCATTGTGTTTGTAACATTTCTCTTTTGAGTATTTCAGGATCTCAGTGTCCCTCCACAAGAAAGTAACAGGTAACCCCAGGGCTGCAGTTTTCCAGGAGATTGCTAATTACTTTGAGAAAAAAAAGCTAGCCATAATGGCCACCCTGGTTTCAACTAAAGAACAGATAGGTAATTCAATTATCGTCGATCGGTTGAAACACGTTCATCCATGCCCTTGACTTCTACTCATCTTTCATTGGCACGATCACTGCTTTACTTTTCAACAATTAACTCGTTGCCTCAGTAGGGGATCCCATTCCCTCCTCTGTCAGTTTTCTTCCGTACCTCTTCACTCGTTACGTGAGTGACCTATTTAATGCTGCCTTCTCTAAAGGGGGTTTCCCACCTGCTTAAACATACTGTAATCTGCCTTCTCTTAAAAAAAAAAAAAAGAAAAAAACATCTTGGACCCACTCTTGCCTGAGCCACTGTGCGCCAATCACCATAGCCTAACAGGCTACAACACTGCTTGAGATGCTAGCATTGTGGCAACTTCAATAATTTATCCTCAAATATTGCCTTCTTCACAAGACAAATTGGTTTTATCATCATCGTGAAATAGGTGTGTCTCTCCTGGCACTGCCGGATGATGCGATGAAGTCAGTAGATGAAGCCAAAGCAGCCTTGCTCTGCCTATTGGATCTCTCAGTGGCCTTCGACACAGTAGGCCATCTCATTGCAGAGGCTTATCTGGCCCCAACAGGAGTAAGGTTGTTCAGTTCGATTCCCCCTCACATGTGGTGCACTCCATTGCACCTCACCCCCTTTCCCTACTGCTGTCAACATTTCTCTCTGGACCTTTTTCTCACTTCTGAGTAAATTTTATATTTGATCATGTTTACACAGATGACTCTGCTGTACATGTGCAGAATCCTGCTTCCCCACTCAAATTGGCAAATTGGTTCCTGCATAGACTCCATCGACTGGTAAATGTCCAAAAACCTGCTTTCTTTTTTTTAACTTTGTTTATTTTAAATCAAGGCAGGATGATAAGTACAGACATTATAAGCAGTGGTATTTAGGCATGTTGAACCCCAGTCTCCCCCTGAAACTTCTCCCTCCCTCCTCCCCCTGGTCCATCTGTCCCATAGGCCCTGTAGGCGGGCTCCTCCCTCCCGGGCAGTCCGAATTGGGCCTCAGCGACTATGTGTCTTCCTCCGGGATCTCCTGATTTTTTAAGATCCAGCGGGCCCTGGTGGGTTTGTAGGTCAGGGCGGGGAAGCGCTGGTCGAATTCCAACACTGGGGCCCAGATATTCTGGAAACGATGAAGAGTTCCCGCTTGTGCTGCCGTCACCTTCTCCGCTATCAGAATGTCCCAAAGTTTGGTCCACCATTGGGCTATGTGAGGGCCTTCCGGGGTTTTCCAGGTTCGGGCCACCACCGTTTTCCCTGCTAGTAGGCAGTGAGTTACTAGTTTCGCTCTGGGTCCGGAGCGCGGATAGGTCCCGGGAATTGGAGCACCCAGCAAAACCGGTTCTGGTTCCAAGGGAATCGTTGTTCCGGTAATTTGTGAGATGGACCCTAGGCAAGCTTTCCAGAATCGTTGGATCTTCGGGCAGTCCCACCACATGTGGAAGAAGGAGCCTGGGTGGCCGCATCCTCTCCAGCAAGAGTGGTCCACCTGGGGGTTCATATGGTGAAATCTGAGGGGCGGATAGTACCACCGCAGCGTGATCTTATACGCACATTCCCTATTGGTGATGCAGGTGGACGAGGTATGTGTTCTGGTCCATATGTCAACCCAGGTTTGATCCTCTAGCGGGTGACCCAGGTCCGCTTCCCATTGGGACATGCAGCGGGTTCTTGTGGTCAGGAAGTCGCTTAGAAAGCGTATGTACAGGGTGGATACTCTGCCGCGGGTTGGAAGATCTCCCAGGGTGAGTTCTAAGGCAGTAGGAGGGCGTGTTGCTGCTTGCAAGGTTTGGGGATGCGAGCACCAGTGGCGTAGTTGAATATATGTGAATCTATCCCGTTCCTGGAGTTGGAACTTCTCCTTGCATTGGGCGAATGTGAGAGGTCTCTCCCCCGTATACAGCTGGTCTATGGTCTCCAGCCCACCTTTGATCCAGTTACGAAAGTTGCGAGGATTCATAAGCGGTGTGAACGTTGGATTATGAAAGACCGGGGAACATGGGCTCAGTCCTCTTGGCACTCCCTTTCGTTTTAGCGCCCAGTCCCAGGTGCTGAGGGTGTGTTTAGTTGATAGCAGGAGCTCTCCCCAATGGGTCCTGAGGGGGGGCGGGATGTGTGGTAGAAATCGCAGGGGTAGGGGTGCCCGTGATTGTTCCAACTCCACCCATCTGGGGCAGTTTGTCATATTTTGCCAGGCCTGGACCTGGGCCAGTTGGGCTGCCACTCTGTAGGCCTGTAGGTCTGGGACCCCTAGCCCTCCCGATTTGGAGCTCCCCAGCATAGTTCTGAGAGGGATTCTCGCTTTCTTACCTCTCCAGATAAAGTTCAGCATTTTCCTCTGGATCCCTCGGAGAGTTGGCGTGGGGATTGCCACTGGTAGTGAGGCGCATGTGTATAGGAATCTCGGAAGGAGGTTCATCTTGCATGAAGTGATGCGCCCGACCAAAAACCTGCTTTAACTAAATGAAATTTAAAAGGAAAGTTGATATTTGGATACCCCCAATGTCTTTCAAAGTCTCTCCGCCTTCATCCCCAACAATCCTTCCTTGCTGGCCCAGTCCTCTCTGCCTTGCCTATCAGAAACGTGACATTTTTAATGGACCCTGTTATGACCCTTCTGTCTGCGAGGGGAGGAAAATGTGTGTTGTAAATCTGAGAGGGATTAAATGTACCCTGCCCTTTCTCTCGGGCAACTGAAGATCGATTGTGGTGGGAGGTTTGCCAAAAACTCCTTGACTACTGTAACACATTGTTTGTCAGTCATCTTACGTCACACATTCATAAACGCCAAGTAGTCCAAAAAGCTGCATGATGTTTCATTTTTGAACTTACCAAGAGAAATCGCAACCCATCGATGCACATCAGTATGTTGGCTTCCTGTTACGGTGTGCATTTTTCAAAACGGTCTGCTCCATAAATCATTATATGGTGCTTCCCTTACTCCACCATGTGATGAGAAATGCGTTCAAACGCCCTCTTTCCATTCTGAGAATCACATATTCTGCTCTGGTGGCAGACATACTCGCGGGAAACAATTCAACTATATCTCTAAGGCAGAAATTCTCCTCTATGCCAGTAGTTTTGTGCCCTCTACGTCATTCTGCACTTTCAATGGAAATGTGGCTGCCTTGTGGCATACACTGGAAAGCAGGGCAATGGGTAACTTTACAATGTGGCACGTGTGAGCCAAAAAGCAGGTGGCCATCTTCAAAAGTAATCCATTTAAAATATATTTGGTAATTTTCCTAATTCAAATTTCTTGGAAACCATCAGTTTCCAAAGGAATGGAGTACTGTGCTGTACACCAGTGTTCCCTTTTATCAGATTAGAGCGTTCCAAAACATTTAAACTATATCGTTAGTGTAATGGAATCTGCCACTGCTGTCCTAATTGGGCATAATGAAACCTAGCATTGCTGTGCAGAACATAATGGAGCCTGGTACTTCAATGCTTGCAGACCATATGCTTGACATAAGTCTGAGAATGTAGAAATTGGATGGAAGTACTGCAAGGTTTCATCAAATCTATAAATGGTCGAAGAATCTGGCCTTTTAATTGCAATAATTGGTAGATATTAATATCTGCCCTATGATGGGAAAACCAGGCTGCATCATGAAAACACCTAACGAATTACAGTGCACCTTGAGTTTGTTGTCAAAGGTTGGAAAAGGTGAGCACCTGGTTATGATGCAAATGTCTGACATCTCTATACATCATCCTAGGCTACTGGCTTTGTCCATTCGAATTTCTTTCATATAAGTTCAAGGCTCATTTTGTCAGATGCTTCTTGCAAGTGGAGTCCTTGGGGCTTTGAGGTGCATTTTAATCTTGGCTATGCACGCATTACCTAGTACTGCAGACATGCACGTGTGCATATTTTTCTTGTAAACACAGTTCGTCAGAGACTGGGCGTGTTCCTTTGCTCTCTCACCCCCGTCCTCTACCTGTCTCCCTGACATTCACCCTTTGAAGCATACATGAAGTGCCTTTAACCAATGTTCTATTGCAAATGTTGCTTCAAGGTAAAATAGCCAGTATGGGTCTCCCTTCCACCAGCCTCTCCCCACCCCAAGTTTCACACAACATCAATTTCTGTTGTGATGAAGTGACATTGAGTGGAGAAACTAGGGGAGGACCCGGAGACCAGGGAGGCTGAGGAACAGTGCACTGTTACTCAACCACTGGAGGTGGTAAATGGAGGATTATAGAAAAATGTGTCTCTTTATTATTGGCTCGTGCAGTTGTGACATGCCAATTTAATAGAATAATGCTAGTTTAGTTAAGGTGGGCTCCAGCTTTTCATTGCGGAGATCCCCTCAATAGATTTATAGCAAATACAACAATACTCGGAAAATTAAACCAAATTACCTGCCTATATTCCTCTCACTATTATAAGTCCACAAAGACAGTCACTTTTAATTTCAACAGTCCACCTATCCATTTATCATAGTCTAAAAGATATTATACATTCTAAATTTCGAATGCTTTGCCTTCTCTATACGTACCCGTTTATCAATGATTACATTTCAACATGATGCAAATGTCTTTCAAATATTTGATTTTCTCATCAAGACAAGTATGGTATTGGTGGAAAAGCACTTAAATCGATAACATGTATTCCTATATGGTCAACATAATTCCCCCATACATGTGTGAGGTAGTAAATGTATAGACTGTGTTTAAAACCACGTATAAACAATGGACAGCATGCATTGGCTCCTGTTGGTTTGATTTCGAGGTAATATGGTCAGAGGCCTGTCCAATCTTCCCTTGAACCAACATATGTTGTGGCATTCATAACTCAATTGTTTCTAGGCGTGACAAGACAAGGAGGGGGAACCAAAGGGAGGACAAAATACCAATCTTACTAGGCCTTGTGTCATTCTGATCGTGCAAGTGTAGGGAAGGGGAGAAGTGCAAGGGGGGAGGAGAAGGGGCAAGTGCAGTTAACTCACAAGTGCAGCCAGCAGGCACATGCATATTGTGCCTCAAAAGACATTGTTACAGTTTTCACTAACCATGCATGGGTGACTTTCACCAAATATGACTGTTAATGTGTATAGGAGTGTTTGTGTGTGTCTGTGTGTGTGTGTGTGTGTGTGAGAGACTTTGAATAAAGCTGTATATGCAGCTGTAAATGTACTGCTGTTCAAGAACAGCTTTCAATCTATTTGCATGTGCAAGTTTCAATCTCTGTATGCCTGTTCAATTTGAATGCATCTGTGTATTGGTTTCAGCCTGCATGCACTTTTGGGCTGAAGATCTATTATTCCTCTGTAATACATAGAATGTTTAAGATGCCCCCCCCCGGTCTCCCACACACTTTTTACCTTGCACTTCACACATCTCTTGTGGCGCCAACAAATGATCTAAAGCTATGGCCTTCCCAAGCTGCATAAAAGCATGATCGCTCAGACAATAGTATGTTGTAACTCACAATATGGTCCAAGGGACACTTATCCCAGTTTAAGCCATTAATTATATTTCAAATAGTACTAGTCTTTACAAAGACAATTCCACATTAAAGTGGCACAAACATACTTCAGTTTAAATTTCATTTTTTTAATACAAAGTAGATTAGGCTTTAGAGAAGAACATCTCGCGTTGTATTTTATGTGAATGGAGGAACACAGGATCCAAGGGGAGTAGGTGTGAGGATACCATCAGGTTTCTCAAAATGTATGAAATTTAAAATGTAAAAAAATCATATATGTCTCCTACATATATACAAACTCACATCAAAGTTAGACATAACTTTAATGTGAGCTTTACTATGTATAGGAAGCATAGAAAACATGCATATAATTGAGTGTGCATCTTCTATATAAACTGTTGAAGTATATATAGATTTTCTTTTAATGCAGTCCTTTCTACCACATATTACTCATCTTTTATGTTCATCTTCCAGCGCAGAAACTTTGGAAACTTTTCTGCTGCCAGAGGTCACAGCGTGACTCTGCATCAGCGCTACCCGATTCCTTTACACACCCTGTTCCGGACATGGCATCATGGCTAGTATATATATATATATATATATAGGTGCCGTGCCCTTAGTTCCTTTTTTCCATGCACTCTGCGTTCTGTTTTAGGAAGACCCCTTCTTTGAAGTATATGCTTCATGTTTTCTTTGACGATATGCCGTATTCGACTTCATCAGGGGTTTAAACCCTGCATCGACTGTGGACGTCAAATTTCATTTTTTAATCCTCACCATATTTGTCTTTACTGCCTCGGGGATCATGCAGCATTGCACGTAGTGCCAGTCAACCCCTAGGTGCTTTGGGGAAGTGAAGCTGAGTTGTACACCTTCCTCTGCAAGGTGAACGGTGAAAAGTGGACTCAATCAAGGTCGCCCGATGCAGATTGCCACACCGAAGAACCGTCCTTGGTCCACAAGGACATGAAGAAAAAGAAGCAATGCAAGAGACCCTGGTCTTCAGATGGTACTTCCAAGTGCCATTCTTCCTCCTCATTGAAGAGGAAGAGCCACCAAGCCAGGAATTCCCCCAAGTGGCAAGCTCAACAGGAACCTTTCCCCACCCAATCATCTAACCCTGAGCTGTGGGAAGCAGTCAGGCTTAAGAGGCGTGACATCTTTGCCAAGGTCTCATCGGCATCTGCTCAGCCGGCACCACTTGAGAGCACCACGCTTGGACAACCCGGCAGAGACAGATATGTCACAGGGCTGTACACCTCGTGCATAGGTCTGACAAGATCCTGTCTCATGGCTGAAAAGTTCCATCTTCGGACGTTGATCCTCCGGCCCCTAAGCTTCTTTTCATGGTACCGCAGACATTCCTTGAGTATTCCTCGCTCCCTAGGGGTACACTCATGCCTTGCCCTTGAAGACATTTATGATGACGAGGGTGACATTATTTTTTGAATGGAACCCTTCCAACCTAGGGGAATTGAGGACTTCATGAAGGGGATTTATAGTGATTGAGGCGACTTGGTGAATCTTGCGGCTGACTTGCCAAATGATCTTGGAGCTGACTTGCAGGCTGCATGTCCAGAAGTGGACATGCTCCCGGTTCATACACTGGGCAAACCTCAGGCGTATTTTCAGTGCTTCATTGCTAAGGTGGTGGATAACTTGGAGCTGTTGACACCCTCCTGTCCCAAGGTACAATATGAGCTTATGGACATTCTAGACTAGCTCCGAAGAAACCCTATTGCCTTTGAACCAGGCAGTAAAGGCACTGGTGTGACAAAATGACTTCTGCCCTTGCAGGAGAGAAAGGGTGAGTAGATGCTAAAGCACCTACTTTGCCCTGAAACTACTACAAACTAAGAGTGATTCCAATCATAAAGGTAAAATAAGCACAGTTAACAGAGATACCTCCCTTGCCTTTTTTTTATAACATTGACCCAGGGAAGGCTATACTCTCAAGGGGTGTACATGAGATTTAGTAGCAATCCAAAGATCAATAGTAAAATAATCCAAAAGAAAAGGAATGCCCCATCAAGGTTCTAGAGAAATAGATATACATTAATAAAACACGTTATTTGCAATAATGACTAATAGAAGAATATTACACTAAACCCACCCCTGATGAAAGAACAAAGAATATGTACAGATAGAAAGACTCTGGGGCATGAATCAGGGGTTTAAGGCAAGTAAAAACCACAATGTTTGTAAAAGGGTGTGTTGTGTTCTAGTGCAAGACGGGTTTATAGGTGACCAAACGAGTCTCTAGAACCCAAAGGTGGACCAAGGGGGTTGTTGGCAGTCAATAATACCTTCTGTGGTTCTTGAAGGTTCAACAGAATGGCTTCAAGGCTCTGGTCCTAGATGTCAAGGCAACTTGTCGTCAGATCCACCAATCAGACCGTGATACCACAGACTGTTTAGCTAGAAAATGGTTACTAGCACAATCTTGAAGAGATAATCATCGGGGAGCACATCTGGTTTTACCCCGAATGTCCAGGAAGTCCTTCTGTAAATACCATTTGACGGCAACCTTTTTGGTATGAAAACAGATGAGTCCCTACAAAGATTCCAGACCTCCAGACGAATTTTCTGCCCAACAGCAGCAACCTGCGAGCCCCGCGGCTAGGGGCATGGGGGTTTTCCCCTTCACCTCAAAGGCCCATGGGGAGGAAGGGTATAGGTCCACCTGGGGTTGGTGTCAGAACCTCCACCGTGCCCTCCGCTACTCCATTTACGAAGCCTCTATGAGCTGCACTTCCACCACCCATCCCCTTTGGGAGACAGATTATCCCAATTCGACATGGAATGGAGGGTTACCAATTCCAGTGCCTGGGCCTTACAGGTCATGCAACAGGGATACCAGCCCCCTTTTCCTCTTCACCCTCCTGATCACCCGCCAGACAATCCATTTTCACCTCCAGATCCTCTTTTGGAAGAGGACTATCAGCATCTGAGGAAGGAGGCCAAAGACCTGGCACCCTGCTCGGAAGGAGGCAAGGGCTGTTATTCAACCTATTTTCTGGTGTTTAAAAAGGACTGGGGCCTTCATCCCATCCTAGATCTGACATTTTGAAACCTGTACTTACCAATGGATAAGTTCAAAATGGTCAGTCGAGCCCAGATCTGCATGGTTGGCTTCTGGAATCTCAAGGCCGATTAATTCCATGTGCCTTTCCACAGGAAACACAGGAAGTACTTGAGATTCGAGGTGAGAAATTGCAAAAGCAATTCAAGGTCATTCCTTTCAACATTTCTTCAGCACCCAGGGTCTTCACCAAGCTGCTAGGAGTGTGGCACCTCGCCTAAGAAGGGAGGGCATTCATTGTTTCCCCTTTCTGGATGACTGGCGCATCTGTGCTCACTCCCTGGATCAGGTGTTGGCACACTCGTACCGTACATGCAGACTGTTACTAAGTTTAGGCTTCTACGTGAACTTCAGAAAGTCTCCGGTTTCTCCATCTCAGGTCCTCAGATTCACCTGCAGAACCAGTAATTTGGACTGGTGAAGGTGCGCATGGGCAAACATTTGTGCTTTTGCAACTGTTGGGTAATCTGGACCTTCGTTAGTTGATTTTATATGGTTGAAGAAAGGCTGTGGGTTCGCAAATACGGTCTGTGCGCTAGTAATCACTGATTGAAATAAAAGTTCTATCAAAAGAATTAGTAAAATATCAGCAGCATTACCACCTACACAGCCAGACCACCCTGGCTGGAACTAAAAATTGGTAGAAGATAGGGTGAGGTGGAGATGCGCTAGATATTGCAACAATAAGGCACACAAGTAATATAGTTGATGTTTAATAGTAGCAGAAACAGCCGACACGTGTTTCGACACGCTGGTCGTTCTCAAGGCTGAGTAATTGGTAGATTAAAATATAACAACAACAAGAAGATAAAAGAAGGAATACAAATCAGAATTGATACACACATTAACAACATCATCGTATAAACAAAAAATGGCGATTGAGATTAGTACAAGACAAATATATCACAACACATTGTATAATACAAAAAATTGTTGGCATACCGTGAACCAGGGTTGAAGAGTGGAGTGCGCGATGTGGAAGCAGTTGCAAGAGTTAAAAACAGATCAAAAATTATATGATGAGTATAGTCATTTTTTTGTTGAAAATGTTCATCCTATGAATACAATACTGGAATGGTGATCCCATTGAATGAATATAGCACACAGAGTATGGAAAAATATATAAAAACGGAAAAATTCCTTTGAACAGTGCGCAGAGACACCGGAGCCACCAGCCATGCACTGAAAACACCAATCACTCATTAGTCAAATAAAGAGAATGTCTTAAGGCAACATATAAAGGTCACCAATGGCCCTTGAAAAATCAAAAGAAAGTCCTAACAGGAAGAAACTAAAGTCCAAAGAGAACACATTAGTAAACAAACTGGGCTTACCGTACGCAGAATGACTTTGTTGATAAATCGTGAAGGGGTAATCCCTAAACCAAAATAACCATGGGTGAAAATGAAAGTAACACTCCATAAACAGATCAAATTAGTATGAAAAGAACCAACACTGAAGGTGAAGAATATCAAATTGACATACCTCAAAATGAAGGAGGCGATGCAAGACTCAATCGGACATCGCATCCAAATAACAATCCCTGCCGTAATGGCCGCGTAAGTATATTACCTTGGAAACAAAAGTGTACAGTACCGTGAGGATACTGGTTATAACACGTAAAGCAATTGTGCTGGAGCCGAGCTGGCAAAGTACTTACACGTGAATCGAGCGGACAATTAACACGGAGATCCCCGAAAGCAGTTGTCCATGTAAAAGAGAGGAAGGAAATACAGGATAGCGGCCGACGTCACGGCAGTGACGTCGGCGGCGTCGCACGTATCGGACGTCGCATGTATGACGTCAGATGTAAACAAATAATATGTGTAAAAAGTCTAATGCTTGAAATTAGTATAAGAGTCAAATTACAATAATGAAAAGTAAAGTAAATAGAATCAATAAACAAATGCTGTTATTTGTAAAGTAAATAATGAGAAACGGTCGCAAAGACAGGAATAATTTGGAAATAAAGGTGAGTAATCACAGAACCAGCATAACATGTGAGCCATAACGGCATACAGCACAAAGAGTGGTGAGAGCAAGCAGCCGAGTTAAAACAAATGTAGGGCACAAAATACTGAATGTTACAAACAGATAAATCTATTATTAGACAAGTGTAAAACATATTAGTCAATATAAAAAGCAAAATAAGCTAAAGATATAAGTTACTGGTGCCGTCATGCGATGTTTAGTGGCTCCGGCGCAGTGCAACCTCATACACCAATTTGGGACATTCAGTTCAATGTGAAATAAACCAGAAAGTGTTATAAAAAGACAGACATCTCATTGTCAGTATTGAGACCCCGCGTGGTACAACGTAATAAACAAATAAGTTTAGCCTCCATTTGGCGTAGTTTCAATTGAAGATTGCCACCCCTTTTTCCCCTATGTGCCTTCATCAAGCCAATAAAACGTACATCCTCAATATTATCCAGCTGATGCTCCAATTGCCAATGAACAGCCAAAGGTGATTTAGGTTCAGGCATCTTTAAACTGGACAAATGTTCCCTAATTCGGATACGTAGTTGGCGAATAGTGCTGCCCACATACAATTTCTCACAGGTGCAAACAATAGCATAAACCACATGGGTGGTTTTACAGTTAATGAAATCACGTATGTCAACTTGAGATCCAAATTTGTCACAGAAGATTTTACATTTGTTGACAGCCCAAGGACATTGGTTGCAATGGCCACATTTGTGAAAACCAACCGGCTGTTGTAGCCAAGTAGAGGTAGTTAGTTTATTACTGAAAAAGGAAGGACTCACTAGATTTTTAATCGTGGGAGCTTTGGTGAAAGTAAATTTTGGTTGGGTTGTCAAATAAGGCTGTAAATCTTTGTCGAGTCTCAGAATGTGCCAATGTTTGGCAACCATTTTGTACAAAAGGGAAGAATCATCCGTAAACGGTGTAATTAGAGAAATATAAGGGGGATGTTCTTTTGACCTGGTCACATTGGTCAGGAGGTCATGCTGGTCAATTAGGGTAAATTTCGAATATGCTTTATGAATAACACTACTTTTATACACTCGGTTGAGGAATTGCTGATTCAAGATGTTACATTCTCTGTCAAAATCTTTTGGTAAGGAACAATTGCGTCTGGCCCTATGGAATTCGCCCATTGGGATATTATTGATAGTGGCGCGTTGATGGTTGCTCTGAGCAGCCAAAATTGAGTTCACTTCAGTAGGTTTTCTGAAAGTGCTAGTGTATATTCTATTATTTTCTAGAAAAATATGTAAGTCAAGAAAGTCAATTTGACATGAGTTGCAAAGGCCAGTAAGGCTGATTCCAAATCCATTAGTGTTAGCATGACATAAAGTAGTGAAAGAGTCTTCAGAACCCTTCCAAATCAGAAAAATGTCATCAATATAACGGCGCCACATCACAATGTTTGACACAAATTGCACTTGATTGAGTATATGCATCTCTTCATAGAAGGCCATGAATAGATTAGCCAAAGATGGTGCAAACTTGGCACCCATGGCCACACCCCTCACCTGCAAATAAAACTGGTCATTGAAAATGAACATATTGTTCGCAAGTACAAATTGCAGAAATTGTTTAAGCATAAGTACATGATCAGAATAGGAAGCTGAGGTGTTCCTGAACACATAATCAATGGTCCGCAAAGCTAAATCATGGCTGATATTAGTATAGAGTGCCACAACGTCAATTGTTGCCAACAAATAGTCTGGTTCCCAAGTAATAGTTTGCAGGGATTGTAAAATGTGAGTACTATCACGTATATAAGATGACATTTGTACAACAAAAGGTTTGAGCGCCTCATCCAGATATTTTGAAAGACCTTCAGTAGCCCAATCGATACCACTCATAATCGGCCGTACCTCAGGTAAGGTCTGAAAAGTTTTGTGTATCTTAGGAAGAAAGTACATAGTCGGTGTAGTAGGATCAGTATTGGATAAAAAATGTTTCTCATCATCAGTTAGAAAACCTCTGCGATACCAAGTTTCAATTAATTCAATAAGCTCTGAAACCACAAGTTTGGTCGGGTTGGATTTGAGAACTTCATAACAGCCAGGGGTATGCAAATGTTTACAGCCCATAATAATATAGTCAGAAGTATTAAGGATAACAATATTACCCCCTTTATCTGCCTCTTTAATAACAATGTTGGGATCTTCTGCTAACTGTTTTAAAGCTTTCCTTTGATTGATAGTAAGGTTACTTTTCTTATGTGGATTAGTCTGTTTGTCCAAATATGCATGAATATCTTGTGTGAGAGCCTGATTGAAGGTTTCAATGACATTATCTGCAGAAAGTTGAGGGGTGAATTTAGACTTGGATTTAAGTTCTTTAAGATTCAAATGAAGTGTATTAATACTTAAATCTTGGGTGACATTGGAAGATTGCGAACAGACCTCATGGTCCAAGTTGACCAAAGTCTCAATAACATTTAAATCCCCAATGGTGAAGGAACTAGGGGGATCAGGTTTAGGCTTAGGATTATACATTGTGACTTGAGTAGCAAAACATTTTTTAAGCTTTAATTTTCTGAAGAATTTAAATAAGTCAATTTGAAAATTCACAAAATTAGTGCCAATACTGGGAGAAAAAGATAAACCTTTATTAAGTGCAGAGTTCTCATCATGCGATAAAGGGCGGCCAGACAAGTTAATCACCAAGTCTGGATCATCTATAGACCCAAACGTTTCTTTGAGCGAGTCAAGATCCCTGGACGAGTCATGTCCTCGTCCGAGCTTCCGCTTCCACTGCCGTTTGCCCCCCCTCCTGCCCCTGGTATGCTTGGCATGGTTGGAGTAAACACAGTTGGATTTTTGGTAAATCTGACTTGTTTGGTGTTGGCGAATCTGACATTGCCCTTCTTGTAGCGCCTGATTTCGCCTAAAAAAAGTTTTATATGGTGCATTGCTTTTATAACTGTGTAAAAGGAGAGCATGCAGGCCTGCGCATTGATTGGTTGAATAGGTTTTCATTCGGGGACTGGGTCATTACTAAATATAAATATTGCAAAAACCTAGATTTTGAGGGAGTGGGTTCCTGTATTGTCATCAAAAGCACAATATAAAACAATCTTGTAGTCTTCCATTTGAAAATCTAGATATTTTTTAAGAGGGTAGAATTGGTTATTATGAATCATTGAAGCCAGGACTGATACTATCATGTATAATAATTAGTGTTTAAAACTGTGTCCTCATGGGATGTTTTTTGTTAGTCATTTTGTTAGCCACATTGAGGTTCTTTTTGGCGTACTGGGGCTTATTCTCCTGCAAGGGCCCCATTAAGTGTAACAATTGTGCAACTAAGAGAAATTGGAGGAGTGTGAAGACGTTGGATCATCTCCTTCATTACGTGACCCATTGGGCCTATTGCAGGCCATGGCAGCAGGCCTTTAGGGGATTCAGAGCAGAATGACTCGGTCAAGACTGAATAGTTGTGGGTTGAAGATTTTTAATGAATCATATCCACTGGCATTGCTGTAGGCAACTCTCCAGAGCATAAACCTTCAGCATGCCACTCCATTTCAGATGGTGAAATACCATGTTAAATTAACGATTACATCACATCACTTTTGCACGAGACCCCACGCAACCCCTGACTTGATTGATGCCATGTCTGTGTCAGAGGAACCCATCTCCCTTTTACTAAATGGACATTATATGAATGCACATATGCAAGTTATGGACTTACTCCAATGTGATTGCTGCTTTATGCCAACCCTAAAGTTGTGTATTTATTTTATTTATTTATTGAATATTTATAAGGCACACTATACAGCAAAATGGTGTTTCCAGGCGTGTGTATTGTGGCCAGAAGGCTAGAGAATACGGAGGATAACCCCACAGCCACCAGAAACTTCACTTATGGGGGAGCAAAAGAAAGAGACTACAGTAAGCCGATACCAAAACCAAAATCATCAATGAATTGGCAAAGCAATTTTACATTCCATGAATTAACACACCTGCTGAGGTTCAAGCAGAAAGTGAGTTGCAATGTTGTTGTGAGGTCGGACCGTTTGGTCTCTTGGGATACTGGCAAACACAATTTTCAGAGCATACCTTATGGGTCAATTCATTGGTTTGCTGCATTAAGGGATCTTGGGGGCGATTTTGATTTGACTTTGTACATTTCTGTGTTATAATGCTTTACTGCAGGATCCCCCACCTGCCCTTGATGCCTTCCTTCCTCGAATCACTTCTGGGTGTGTTTCAACTAGCCAGAGTGGCCAGATCTATATTAATAAAAGTCAAAATGTGTGGTTTGTGGCTTGTCGAAAACGTTGTTCATACACTGTTCCACCAATATGCTCCATATTTAGCATAGTTACTGGTTAGGACCCTCTGAACATTACTGGCTGCATGACATTTGGACGCCCCACTCCTTTCCCCAGATTTCAGTAAAAGTCAATCTTTAATGGGCCTGTTGCTTGGCGAAGCATTCTCCCTTATACAATTCCACACCGTTTCACCAATCTGCACCAAGTTTTGCATAGCTACCTGTTAGGACCCTCCAGAAATTACTGACTACATGACATTTGGACACCCCACTCATTTCCCCGGATTTCAGCACCTTCACACATGAGACGGTTGCCTGAAATCGGTGAAACATCAATGTGGTTGTAGAAGGACCGGTCTCGTGCGGAACAAAACTCGAAAACCACGTTTCAAGGCCCTAAAATGCATGGTTTCCAAGATATTTGCAGCACAACAAACAGCACCACGCCAGAGTGAGGCAACAGGTGGGGAGAAAGCACAGAAGGTCCCAGTATGCAAAAGCATACCAACTCTTGCCTCCCCCCAACATCTGCTCTGAGGTATGTCAGCCAGCCACATTCCCCCATTCTCAGTGTAGTTTACTTTAGGGTGCAAAGCACATCAAGCGAGTAGCGAATCGGAACAGCGACCTACGGGATCATTGATTTTCAACAATTGAAGAGTGTTGTCATGTCTGTCTAATTAACCTGTTCGGAGAACAGGTACATTTTGCTAGTCTTGAATAAATGCATCCTTCACTAAAGTGACCATGGAATTCACTTTAGCATACTGTAAACATGGTTTCAAAAACAACATAACTAGGTCAAGACAGTCCGAATAACTAATGAGCCATTGATAATAGCAGATATTTGGCAAAACTCACAGATAAAGTCGCCTACAACCAGCTCATTATATCCAAAGAACATCTTTGACGCAGCACAATCTGGCTTCAGGCCAAGTGGCAGTATTGAATCAGTTCTTTCTATCTGGGATGATCTCAAAACCAATGGTGACTGAAATAATTCATCCACATTAATATTACTCTATCTCTAGGCACTGTTTGCCTTAGTTGAACATTCACAATATATCTACCTCGATGCTTTCTATTCAGATTTAAAAATATCTGTTAGGTGTTGGTGTACCCCAAGGAACCTTCCTTCACTTCTACTTTTCATTCTGTACCTCTCAGGGCTTCTGTCACTCTTAAGATCACTTACCTGCTACAACTATGCACAATTTATTCTGAAGGTTCACAGCAAATGTACCCCACTATTCAACATCTCAGAATGTATTCAAAAGTTCAACACTTGGATAGCCTACAACCATCTTCTTCTCAAACCAGGATAAACAGTAACCAGTGTCCAATTAAAGGGTCGAAAGCAAAAGGGTCGAATGCAAAAGGGGCGAGTGCATTCGACCGAAAACCAAAGGATCGAATTTTTTTAAAAAAATATATATATATTTTTTTTGTTGCTCTAGTGTAGCTTTAAAAGGGTTTTTTTACCCCAAAAACAGGGGTTTGGGGGGCGGACCCCCCCTCAAAAAAAAAATGCAATCCTTTTTTTCGGTTGAATTGACTCAACCCTTTTGTCATTCGACCCTTTTTTCCAGCCTTTGACCTATAACCACAGTAACCCTTATTTCAAGCAAACTTTCTTTAAACCCCCACTTCTTAAAATGAACGAACTATCTATGCCAGCTCTAATAGATTCCCCAATCGTAAAAAATGTAGTTGTGACCCTTGATGCCATCATACGCCTTTAATCCCAGATTACGGTTGTAGCTAAACAAGCTTTTATGCATCTGAACATGCTCAGAAACCTCCCTTTCGTAGCGTTGTCTCATAAATGCACAGTCCGAATCACCAGTCTAATCTTCCCCATGCTCTAATCTTTGCATTGGTTACCAGGAGTTGGAAAAATCACTTTTTAAACACTCAGCATTACTTTCAAAGTGAATCATGTAAAGAACACCACATTTCTTCAGCCGAAATGTATCAACCATCCAAAATCTTAACCTGAAATCAGCCTTTCTTATGACTTTAGTTCCAGCCTACTCAAACAAGAAACCGGGAGGAGGATGCCAGAGGGTGTGAGCGACATTCTTTTCAATCTTTGCTCCACTACTTTGGAATTCCCCTTCCCAAGGAATTTAGAACACTCCAACAATTTCAAAGTTTTAAAAAAGCTATTAAAACGTTGTTGTTTCCTTACAAAGATGACAATTTTCTATTGGCTCATCTGCCAGACAATTGCCTAACTTGTTCAAAGGAATGGACCCCATTTTGGCCATTCCTTTGGCTTTTATTTTCCAAAGCATTATTATATTTTCTGTGGCCTGGCAATGCTTACAACTGCCCTCTTTCACAGCTTTCGAGATATTCAATTGCAAGCTCCCCCTTGTTTTTCACATTTTTCAGGATTCTTCACTTGAGCGAATGCTCCCCAAACCAGCATCTTGTCACTAAATGCATGCAATTCCGTTGCGTCACTGTCTGCATTGTAATATTCGTTTGCTTTATGAGCGTTGCTGTAGGTGCATGCCCAACACTTTTGGCTTCCTGGCAATCACATATCACAACCAGGGTCAGTAGCTATGCTTTAGAAGAAAAGTCTTCCGGCCATCACTCATGACTGGTTTGTACTTTCTGGACCCATTACAGTTACCATTGAAAAGATCAACCATGACCATAATTTCATGAAACACTTATTTCTGGAGCTACCACATTTAACATTGCACTGCAAAGTAGCTTTTTGAGGATAATTTGCACTGTGCTCCTCTCTTACCAATGAATAATGAACGTATCTACAGCCCTGTTGTTGAGGCTGTTCATTTTCCCTTTCCCACATCTGAGGCCATTTGATTTAGCATCAGGCTGGGAGAACCGCTTTGCCCAATTATCCTTTTGTCTCCCCCATCATTCTTTCAGCACGCAGCCAGCGCTTTACTCTTACATTTCTGTGTTTGGGCTAGCCACAACCAGACTCCAGAATGTTTCTGGGGGGTTGGGTGTCAATATTATTACCTGGTTGAAATAGCCCCCACAACTCATGGTGACACTCAAACACATCTCAAGCCCATCACAAATTCACAACTTGATTTCTTGATTTTAGCGTACCCCTTCAATACATTTCACTGTGAACAGACAGGAAGGGGGATTGCTGAGAAGGCCTTTTCTTGCCTTTTTCCTGATCATTTCTCTTACTAAAGTCCCACAATTCAGTACACACATCCTTCTAATAAGATCATGTTTCCTCTTGCATATATTTCCTTTTACGTTGTAATTAATGTGAGTTTGAGTTCCCCCGTTCTACCCTGTTTTTCTTCTCCCCTACTCCAATCCTCTAAAACACCGGCCTGGGTGGGTTCAGTTTGCTCACCCAGGGACAAATGGACAAGGAATAGGTACCTTAAGACCACCAAGGTGATGGAGCTGTGCAGTATAAAAACTAGATAAAATAACACATTATTAGAGTTGTATTGTTTATTGCTTTTGATATCCTCTCCCAACTGCAAATCTGTTTCACCATTAGGGGGCTAAATATCCTGTAATGTATGGGGGATACTAGCATGCAGTACACAGAGCACACACATTGGGCGTGTGGGAACATTTGGAGAGACCTATCTTACAGTACATACAATATCCACTTCTCAATGAACTGCCCCCCCTACATTATAGCACCATTATCTTCAAAAGCTCTGTACAGTTGAAGCTGCCGCCTCTCACTTGTTCACACCCAATTGAGCGCTGAAGCCTACAGTTTTGAATCAATCCAGAATACTTGATGCTGCAGCACTGCAATGCCATCCATCCATGAAAATGTATGGAGGCTGTCGTATCAAGCGCTCGAGTGTCATGGTACTGTCATGCGCTCTATAGCAACGGTTGCAGGGTTATCGACCTACCTGGAGTGCTATGCACAGTGTCAATCGGTGTCTGGTAGGCACTGGGATGGAGGACTACTAAAGGTGCACAGATCAGGACAATATGACGAGAGCTAGCATTGATATTTTAGGGTGCCTGAGCTGTAATCCATGGAAGACTGTGTGATAAGTATTGGGTTCTTCCTCATCCAGCTCTTCTTTGGTCAGCAATTTAGACTGTGTGGCCAACTCCCTTTGCTGTGGGACAGTCTCTTGAAAGGTCCACATTGCTTCATAGGAATTGTGAATGCTGCTTCTGGCTGCAGTTCATTGTAGATCATTATGGGTGTGAGGGCAGATCTGTAGGCGCCCAACTATTTTGTGGTCACTGATACGTTCCTGGCACTAAATAAAACCGAGATGCAGCATGTTGATGTCATCCTTTGATGTGGGGTTACAATACTGCATGTTTTCCAATTTGCTCATTTGTTTTCTAATACAAATGAAAAGAGATTGGCACCCTCTCAAACGGGAAGAACTCCACACATTACTGTGCCTGCATATCAAATCCTACTAGAACCCATATTGTACAAAAGAGATGGAAAGTATACTTGATAATCATGTTATGTTATATAAATTTATAAAGCACAGCATATGCCAAAGGCATCTTGGCGATGGAGGGTAGCAGGTGATAAGAAGGGTATTAGAAGAGAAGAGTCTTCAGCGCGCGTCTGAAGGCCAGATGATTAGCAGTAGCATGAAGAGCCAGAGGAAGTTGGTTCCAGGCTTTGGCTGCTGCCACTGAGAAAGCGTGGCTGCCAGTTCGAGCGCGTTTGAAGCAAGGAACCAGAAGAAGTAGCGCAGTCTGGGAGCGCAGGGAGCGGGGAGGCACATAGTGGACACATTTCTCCTGCAGATACTCTGCTCCTACCTTATAGAAGGCCCGGTGAACAAGGCACATGGTTTAAAAAAAGATCTGTTGTTCAATACGGAGCCAGTGTAGTTGTCTCAGGAGGAGGGCCAGATGCGACCATGCTGGAGGGCGCAGTATTGCACGGGCTGCTGCATTTTGAAGCATTTGGATACGATTGTGCAGATAGTGTGGTTGACCATAATAGAGCGAGTTACAATAATACACTGTACTAAGAACCAGCGCTCCTACCACTGGGGCATGAAGATTACCCGGGATGAAGGGGAGAACCTTTTGCAGAGTCCGCAGTTTGAAATGGTCGGCTTCGCAGATAGCGCCCACTTGCTCAGTCATCATCAGAGAGGATGAAAACTTGACTCTGTTTTCATCAGGGACGGAAGAAGGGAGATGTGACGGAGGTTTGCTAGGACAGCAGGGTCCAGAGAGGGCTTCTTCAAGAGTGGAAGCACCCAAGCGTGTTTTAGGGAGCCTGGTATCAACCCCTCTTGAAAAGATACGTTAATGGCTGTTGTAATTTCAGTGATGATATCAGGGGAGATGGCTTTGAGCACGTCTAGAGGGATAGTGTCAGCAGGAGATGCTGACTTGAGCCCAGGAATGGCTTTCAGAATATTCTGCTCAGAGACCACAGGAAAAGAAGCCCAAGATGCACTAGGAATAGGAGGATCAGGGAAAGGTTGTTTATTAGCGGTAGCATCCAAATTAACTTTGATGTCTTTGCATATAGTTGCAATTCTGGAATGGAATAAAGAGGAAAAAGATTCACACAGAGCTTGTGAGGTCTCGAGCGAAGGGCCAGAATTAGTCTGTGTGGAAAGAGACTGCACCAGCTCAAAAAGCGCCTTAGGCTTATTGACAGCATCCTCAATCTTGCTGCCCAAAAACGTTTTTTTGCGGCTAGAATTGATTTTTGGTAAGTTGTTAGAGCGCAGCAAAAGATTGCTCTCGTATCCTTCATATAACTGACCCTCCACTTACGTTCAGCTTGGCGACAGCTGAGTTTAAGTACGCTGAGCTCATCCGAAAACCAGGGTTCGGACACATGGGCTCTTTCCTTACCAAACTTGGCTGGCGCAAGTTGGTCAGCTATGGCTAGAAAGGACGCACCCAGATTCTGCAATGTACAGGAGTTTGGGGGAGCACAGTGAGAGAGAAGTGAGGCAAATAGTGTGGAGAGATCGACCTTGCGCCAATTCCTTTTCAAGGTGGACAACTTGAGGGGGCGCCGGACAGGGCCATGAAGAACAGCAGTGAAAGAGATCAGATAGTGGTCAGACCACAGTACATGGCGAGAGGAAATAATGGCAATGGGTGACTTGGGAGCACAAATAAAGTCAAGTGTGTTGTCCAACTGATGAATGGGCTCTTGAATCAATTGAGGAAGACTGAGATCCCTCATAAGAGAGAGAAAGTGTTCAACCTGGCTAGCCGAAGTGGAGTTGGCAGGCAGATTGAAATCCTCTAACACCCATGGATTAGGATGGTCAACTTGGAGAGCCGATGCCACGTTTTATACTAACTTCCCTGACATGGTATCCGCCCCAGGGGGCCGGTATACCAGTAGGACAGTAAGTGTCATTGCAGCCGATATGGATATGGTAGCGAGAAGGAATTCTATCTTCAGTCGGTGTACTGGTACCAGATAGGAGATGTTGAAGGAGTCCTTATATATAATTCCCACACCCCCGCCAGGAGGTATAGAAGGGCGGTCAACATGAACAAAGCTATAGTTGTTGGGGAGGGCTTGTACAATGGAGGGGCCGGAGGAGTCACAGAGCCAGGTTTCAGTAAGAAACAGTAAATCAGGCTGACTCATAGTTATGAAAGCGTGGCAGTCAAAGGCATGCGTGACCAACAAACACTTGTTTAACAGGCCGCAATGAAGCAGGAATGTGCTAGTAGTAGGGGATGTACTATGTTTACTATTAGCTTTAGGTGTGGCCGGTACAATAAGGCTTTTGGGAAAGCCCAGGGGCCAAATAGTTTCTGGGGGCGCCAGGGAGATGAGTACATGGCGGTCTAGGCAATCAGTATGTCTTCCTAGCATGCCACTGGCACGGACGGGCACAGACAGGCTTGCCTTAAGCATGCCTTCGGCGCGCTGGCCTCCTGCCTGCAAGTGTCACGTGGGAGCTGGGGAAGCTCAGCCTAATGAACAAAAAAAGAAAAATGTAGTACCCCATGCTTAACTTTCAAAGAAATAAGTACCAGGGCCCAAATATTTCCTTTCATACCTGTGCCAAATTGCACCACCGTGCACAACTGCACCCCACAGTATCATCATACTTGGGGGGGGGGGGGTTAAAGCTGCAATTCGCATTGGCACATTGTTGATGTACTCAGTGCTCCCAATAAGATTTTGAAGGGGAGTATTTTACTCCCTATTTTTTAAAGTTGGGAGTAAGATTATTTTTTAGAGAGTAAAAAGTATTTCCCATTCCCAGTGGGAGTATTTTTAATAAGCGAGTACAAATATGTAGAAATGTTTTATAAGAAGTATTTCTTTGCACAAAGTTATTCATGCACATTGAAAGGTACATTTCTACCTCTTAAGATCAGGCAGTAATAACAGTAGAGCTTCTTCCTTTGGCACTTCCTTTACTACTGGTCCAAACATATCCATGGAATTGTGTGGAAAAAAGCAGGGGGACATGCTCCTATCTGCCTGTTTCTAATTTTTGTTGGGAGTATTTGTACTCCCTATTTTAATTTTTTGGAAGTATTTGCCTTTTTTACGGGGTAAAAGTGGCCGATACATTGAGTATATCAGATATGCAATTTACAAATAAAATCAGCAAAAAATATCACATGCTAGTTATGTCTTCAAATGAGACGCGTGATTAAATGCTTCTTTAAACACATCATGGTTAACATCTTGCAAGGATTCTTTAGTTGACAAAAGGAACTTGTTGACTGTTACACCTCCTATGGTTAACTGATGTACAAATTCAGGCAAAACTTCAAATGGACTCTTCTGTCAAACACTGCATCAAGATCTTGCTGTGTAGGTTGGCACTAAGGACCCACACTCCTCGGCAACATCCTTTTCCCTGGTGTTGCCCCGACATTGGTGCTGCTGGCTTTCCCTTTGTCCGTCCACCCAGCTGTGGCATTGCTGCTGGTTATTACAGTAGTGGAGTTGCAACCATGTTATGCAGGGTGACAGGGAGTGCATGACATTGTCACTTTCCACCCCATTTGTATTCATGAAAATTAATAACTAGCACTGTTGGTCCCATGCGGGTCTTGTTCATGAGTTAAAATGACCGGTAGTAATTAGATTCTTGACGTTTTTATGCATACATTTAAACCAATGTATTCTGATATTTTTGGGATCAAACAATCTCAGACCACCATTTTAATTTATGGATCCTGCCAAAATGTTGTTTATTTTCTTTTTTTCTTCTGATGGAAACAATGGATGAGCAACAATTGAAGTACTAAAGTTAACTTGCAATCATGTCTTGGAAACAAAACAAGTTTATGAAGGACAAAATGAAGAGAATTAAAAGACAACAGGATAGATCCGCTCCTTCCCCCCCACCCCCCATTACCAACGTGACTTGAATCAACAATTGGCTGGTATAATTTAACGATATTCCTGCTAAAGTACCACAATTGTTTGACCCTTCTGATCGATTCATTAACTGCCATGCTATTGCAAGTCTATGCAAAAAAGACGATCATACTCGTCCTTGGCACTTAATTGCGAACTGAATGCTAAACAAATATTGCCAAATATTCAAAATGTCCTTAATTTGTAACTTGATTGCAAGGATTCTGAAAATCAAGACGCAGTATGATCACATTTATTTAACTCCATCATTGAATTGTGAGACTTTCAAAAAACCTTCTTTAATTGCTTTTGATCTGCCCTCCCTCCCCTCTTTGCCTTCCTCTCTCTGACCCATTCCCATTTGGCACAAGTGCTGAGTATGGAGCTGGGAACAAACCCAAGAAACACTGTACAAAGTGAGAATGATAGATTCATTCGTTTTTTATTTCGTCAAATGGGGCGGGAGGGGGAGTAAAAAACATAATTAGAACATGCATTCAAATATACACATCATTTTTTATTGGTGCCCGTTTCCTTTTGACAGCCATGGTTGGCACCTTTTAGATACGGCCAATTGAACGGCAACACATGTCATTGCTAAGTATTTGGTGTCAAAACTTGTAGATGCCACCAAATATATTTGACTTGGTAATGGGTTTGAACCAGCTTTACATGTGTGCATCCACGTCATCCTACATCCATTCCTATGCAATATGGGCTGTCAAAACATGTACATGGGCAGTGTGGTTTCCTGCTAGCGCCACATTGAGGAGCGAGTGTAGTGGTGCCGTTCACCTCTCGGTGATCGAATAAAGAGATGAAACAACCCGAGGTCACTTGCCAAGATAATGAGTCTTGTATTGGACAAAGGTGCATCACGTGGCGGCTGATATTTCAAGTGTTGATGACAAGTATTCTTTCATTCTGGCACTTTTAGCTTTACTTTAATTGCTTTGGCAATACATGCATCTCCAGAAAAAGCAAACGTGGCTGCATAGCTGACAATGAACTGCCTGCTTTGTTCACATCATGTTTGTTTTGTTTGCACAATCACCCAACAGAGAACGAGGTTGGCAAATCTGGGCACGTGATATTTCTCAGATGACCCTCATTTGCACCCCCACGGCAGTTTTCTCAAAGTTCCCATGCTAATTGTTTAGGCTGCTCACAGCACTACATCAGTCGGAAACAGAAAAGGCACTATTTGCACCGAGGCACGACAGGTCTGCTTTTCTCTGAAAATAGCCTCAGTTCTGTGAATGATTCCCTTCTCACCTTCTCCACAGGACTATTTATATCATTTTAAAAGTAGCATTATTATTTTGTTACACATGCAATCCGACTGCAGACTGCTGTGGCCATGATGGATTGGGCTGCCTTTCTACTAAATTTTATATTAACAAGGGGGGTCCAGGGAGTCCCTCTGCCAGACATTAGTCCTGGCTACAAGAGACTTGCCCAGAGTCTTTAGCTCACTATCTTTCACAGAGAAGAAATAGCCCAAACATATCAGTATTTGTCCTGCCCTGGGGCAGCCCAGCACCGAAATGCTAGGTAATTCTCCTCTGAACAAGAGTACCAACAGAAACCCCAGACACATGTTTCGGTCTGGTTGGACCTCATCAGTAGGGTGGATCTGTGCCTCTCTAAGAATAGTCAGCAAGGGGTCCACGTCTGGATTCCCCTAGTAACTTAGGATGAGACCCAAAGTTACTTAAATATGCAAATTAACAAGGGGGGGTCCTGGGAGTCCCTCTGCCAGACATTAGTCCTGGTTACTTACCTAGAGTCTTTAGCTCACTATCTTTCACAGAGAAGAAATATCCCAAACATATCAGTATTTGTCCTGCCCTGGGGCAGTCCAGCACCGAAATGCTAGGCAATTCTCCTCTGAACACGAGTACCAACAGAAACCCCAGACACGTGTTTCGGTCTGGTTGGACCTCATCAGTAGGGTGGATCTGTGCCTCTCTAAGAATAGTCAGCAAGGGGTCCAAAGACTCTGGGTAAGGCTCTTGTAACCAGGACTCATGTCTGGCAGAGAGTCTCCCAGGACCCCCCTTGTTATCTACTAAATTTCAGGACACAAGCCACCACAACAGCATTTGTAATTAAAGATCAAATTGGTGGCTGTAAAATCTATTTTCGGAACTTGTCTCTTTCATCAAACTCAAGTATCAATCACACAAATTGTTACCCACCTCAAGACTTGCTTGGTACTGGATCCGAAAATGTTGAAGGGAAGACAATAAGGTTCCTCCTAGGGACCCCTATACCTCCGACTCCAAGAGTCAGGACGCACAGGAACCCCCAGGGAAAACCCCCAATGGGGGAAAAAAACCCTGTGTCGGGCTGCTAGGGTTCGTAGAGTCCTGAAACCAGCCGGAATAAACTTCCTCTGTTCAGGCAAGGAGATGATCGTCAATGGACCCGTAGGAATGGAAACTGGGTAGAATAATACACAAAGTGACAGGCTGGTGAATACAAAGGAGTGAAAAGTAAGAGGAATAGAAGTAAACAGAATACACGGATTACCTGGGTCTTATCCGGTCTATTTTAAGGTAAGAACAAGACGAAGCAGAAATTCTGTTCTGATTCTATAGGGCTAAAGAAGGATAAGTTGGTTAACCTTCCAATAGTATGTTACAAACTGTCTTACTACCTAAAAGTGCTTCCCTTACCGTCTTTGTGATTGCAACAAAGAGAAATCCCTGTCCTGTACGTCCGGGTAGAATATCCTACTGATTCCGTGGCTATGGCTGGAGTCGGAACTGCTATTGTAAAGATAACAATAATAGCAAAAAATAACTAATAAAAGTATCCATCGGGGATGATGAGTAAGTGGAGAGAAACAGACTACTAAGCGTAGTGTACCTGTGGAAATCACAAAAGGAACGAGGAAGATTTGTAATGAAGAAAGAACCTTTGCCTGCAAGCCCGTCGGGGTTTTCTAGCGTAAAATAAGAAAACACAAATAATTAAGAGAACAGCATTAAGAGGGTGGTAGTAAGGAGTAGGAAGTAGTGGTTAAGGCAGATGGAGATCTACGCGAAACTTACGGAGCGTACAGCTTGTCGTAAAGAGAGAAGCAATGCGTCTTGCGACGGGTTGGGTGTCCGGATATACTGTGCGGAAGTCAGGGGGCATGGTCAACCTTCGATTGAGATCTGGAGAGAACGCTAGAGCGTTACAGCCCGTTCCATAGATACCCGGAAGTGTTTGAGCCGTGTTCGAGAGTCGGCAAAACATTGCGAAGACCAAATTAGGTGTAACAGTATGCCCCTTCTCAGATCCAGTCCCCCTGGTTTTCCCGGATGTCTCATATGAAAACGTTTTAACAGTTTAGGTGCATGTATTGCAGATTTCGGTTCCCAAGTTCGCTCAGAGGCAGTGTAGCTTTTCCAGTTGACTAAATATTGGAGTCTCCCATGGTGCAGCCGGGAGTCACAAATATCTGAAACCTCATATTCTGGTCCTGTAGGCGTAAAAACAGGAGCAGGCCGATGTAACGCTCACCTGATTCCCGCAGAGGCGCCGGTCTTGACTGGGTGAATGCCGTATCTTCAAAGGTGATGTGTAACACACAGTTGGCTCTTTGGGCTGGACCTCTGTGCACTGTATGTCTGACTCGAAGAGTAAGATGTCTGCAGATAGAAAATATGGGATTAATGAACTGGGGTTATTGGGTGCCTCTCTCCTCTTCCCTTTCTCTTCTCCTGTAGAACTCCAAAGGTTAACGCCCTCACCTTAGGTAAGTGAACGCCGAGCTCTCCATCTGCCTCGGGGCAGGGTGCCGTAACCAGTTTCTTCACTGGATAAGGGTGCAGGCCTCTTGACCTCAGAGGACTGCTGTCCGTCGTTAACTGCACGAACGGTAAGTTCTGGGCTCTTCAAATGTCTTAAAATTCTTTTGTAATGATATCTCTTGTTTTGCAGGGTTCCGGCGATGGCGGATGGCGGGCTGATGAGAGTTGAGGATCGAACCCGCGTGAGGAATAGAAGCGCCTGGAAGCACGTAAGTAAGCGCTTGTAGCCTGCTTCACGATGCGCACTAACTGTCCCTTTTATCTTGCAGGTACAAGTTCAGAGCTTTAGAGAAGCTGAAGGGTGCTGGAATACCCACTGGATTCGGCGTGGGAAGGAGTAATGGCACGTGAGTAATAAAGTTGCCCAATGTCTTTAAACGCACCTTCTTTTGTCTTTCAGATGTGGGATGCAGCGCCGAAGGCCTCCGGAGCGTGCAAAGAGCTGGTAAGCTTTTGTCTTTCAGATGTCGGAATGCAGTGCGAAGACCTCCGGAGCATGCGAAGAGTAGGTAAGCCTTTGTCTTTCAGATGCCGGAATGCAGCGCGAGGCGTTGGTGACAGCCGATGGACCAGGTAAGAGATGCGCTGCCACTGAAGACCGTAGTGCTAACCTGTTCTTTCTTTGTCTTTACAGATGCTGCTGAAGACTGGATTCCAGGATGGTAAGCCTTTGTTCCCTTAGGCCCAGGATCAGAAGACACGATGAGCGTTCTGCTGCAGAGAATGCAGAATAACGCAAAGCAAGATTCATCCATCGGGTGTGGTTTAAATAGCCTCCTGTAGTGCTTAGGTGTCTCCTTCCACAGCCACGCCTAGGTAAGAAAAGAGTTCCTGCTTTCCAGAAGAGTTCCAGTGTTCTGAACCTAGGGAGTGGCTCCTGCCCCACCCAACAGGAAAAGTAGTCCCAAACAGAAGAGGATCAGGGGTTCAACTGGCAGGTAAGTAAGCAGCATGGTCTGCTGCAGGTAAGTCCACCCAAGCATTATGAGCCCGGCGCTTCCAGCGCTGGGACTGGGCATCTTTATGAGCCTGGTGCCACTGGCGCCAGGACAGGGTCCAAAAGGTCCCAATTGGGACTGGCTGGCGCTCGGAACCGGGGTTATGGGTCTGCTTCCAAGGGAGTCGGGCAAGTCCTGATCTTTTGGAAGCAGAGATTATGACAGCCGAGAGGAGACATGGGGGTGAAAGACACTCCGTCGGTCAGGTTTCAATTGAGAAACATGAAAAACTGGGTGGATGCGTGCCCATGTCTTAGGAAGTTTCAGTTTAATGCCGCAGTGCCCATGGGAGCCACCACCCCAAAAGGGCCCATAAACTTAGGTGAGAGTTTAGATGGTCTCAGATGTCGCGGGAGAAACCTAGAAGAAAGCCAAACCCAATCCCCAGGTTTCAATCCTGGAGCAGGGGTTCGATGTTGGTCTGCATACCGTTTCACCCTGCCCTGGGTGTTCTTTAGAGCCTCCTTAGCAATTTCTTGGCCATGGTGGATCTGTTTTAATAAAGAGTCTACATCTGGAATCTTATTATCCTCTGCTCTCTTCACAGGAAACACTGTGGGGTGAAAACCATAAGTACAAAAAAATGACGATGTTTTGATAGCAGAGTGGTAGGAATTGTTGTAGGCATATTCAGCAATTGGTAACAAGTCCTTCCAATTGTCATGTGCAGCAGAAATGTAGTTCCTCAAGTAACCTTCTAGAGTTTGGTTAAGTCTCTCTGTTTGACCATTAGTTTGTGGGTGATAACCCAAACTTAAGGCCCGAGTAATCCCCAGTCTTTGGCAAATATGTTTCCAGTATCTAGACGTATACTGGGATCCTCGATCCGAAATGATGGTATCAGGTAAACCATGTAAGGAGAATACCCGGGTAACAAAAATACGTGCCATAACTGCTGCCGATGGTAAAGCTGCCAACAGGAAGAAATTAGCCTGTTTAGTGAAAGAATCAATAACTACCATGATGGTGGAACATCCTCCTGACACGGGTAGATCGACAATAAAATCAGTTGAGATTATTTGCCAGGGTCGAACAGGCAATGGCATCTTTACTAAAGAACCAAATGGCGAATGTCTGGGGCTTTTGGATTGTAAACAGCAGGGACAAGATTCCACATAACTTCGAATGTCCTCTTTAAGAGATGGCCTTCAAAAGTCCGGGGAAATCAATTCATAAGTGGTAGCATATCCACGATGCCCAGCCGTTTTAGAATCATGAAACATGTTCAACACTTCTCTTTGTAGGGATTTAGTAGGTACATAGACTTGCTTGCCCCTGAAATAACACCCTTCCTTTTCTGACAAGTTGTTTTGTTCATTTTTTGTGAGTGATTTAAGGGAGGAAGGGCGAGAATGTTGTTCAAGACGGTGTACAAAACTGGGAGTTTTAACCAAACTCATCGCTAGGTAAGGAAAGATGCGTTCAGGTCTGGTAGCCCGATTGCAGATCCCATCTTTCCGAGACAGAGCATCAGCCTGCAAATTATTTCTCCCAGGGATAAAGGTGAAAATAATTCTAAATGGGGAAAAGAAGTGAGCCCATCTAGCCTGACGGCTATTACAGGTTTGTGCGTATTGCAGAATCCGGAGATTTTGATGATCGGTTCTCACTTCAGTGGGATGTACAGCTCCCAACAGTAAATGCCTCCATTCCTCAAAAGATCTTTTAATCGCCAGAAGTTCCTTTTCAAGCACGGTGTAATTCAATTCTGCTGGTGAAAGGGTTTTGGATAGATAGGCAATAGGTCGTTCTGTATCTTGTTCATCCTTTTGTAGAAGGACCGCTCCTAAAGCATACTGAGATGCATCTGTTTCGATGATAAATCCCCGGGATTGATCCGGAGTCTTAAGGATGGGTGCTGTGGCAAAGCGTCTTTTTGAAGTATCAAACGCCTTTTGTGTAAGCTCAGTCCAAAGATATGGAACACCCTTCTTCAACAGATTGGTAAGAGGTTGAGTTAGAGTAGAAAAGTTAGGAATAAACCGACGGTAGAAATTTGAGAATCCCACAAATCTTTGAATGTCTTTACATGAGTTGGGAATCGGCCAATCCTGAACAGCCGTGACCTTTTCCGGATCCATGGCAATGCCTTGAGCTGACAAAATATAACCCAAATACGTTACTTTGGGTTGGTGAAAAGAACACTTTTCAAAGTTACATTGAAGATGGTTATTCAGTAGTCTTTGCAAGACTTCTTTGACGTGAACCTTGTGTTCCGAACTGTCCTTAGAGAATACCAAGATGTCATCAAGGTAAACTATAACATAATGTAACAGCAAATCTGAAAATAAATGATCCATAAATCGTTGGAAAATCGCTGGAGCATTAGATAGTCCAAAAGGCATGACTTGATACTGAAAATGTCCAAAGGGTGTCCGGAAGGCAGTTTTCCACTCATCCCCGTTTCTTATTCTGATAAGATGATAGGCCCCCTTAAGATCCAATTTAGCATAAATACTTGCCCCTTTGACGGCTTCCAAGATATCTGGGATCAACGGCATAGGATACCTATCGGGGATGGTGATTTTATTTAACCCTCTGAAATCTATACAAGGTCTAAGTTCCATAGAATTTCTTTTTGGAACGAAGAAGAGAGAAGCTGCGGCCGGAGAGGTGGATTCCGTGATCAAGCCGTTCTTCAAGTTGGTATCTAAATAATCTCTCAAAACCTCCTTCTCAGAAGTGGACAAAATGTACATCCTGCCAAAGGGCAAAGGTTGTTCTGGAATGAGTTCAATAGCGCAGTCATCTCTTCGGTGAGGTGGTAATTGAGTATATTCCACCGAGGAGAAAACCACAGAAAAATCTTGATATTCAGTAGGGAGGCCTGCTACAAAATTGAGAGAAGTTACTGGTCCACAGATACCCTGTCTAGGGGTTTCAGCTTGAGAGGAGACTTCCACAGATCTCCACTCTGAATGACTGATACAATTAGTTAAACAGAACTCAGATCCCAAAAAAAATGACCCAGCCGTCCAATTTATAAAAGGGTTATGCTTTCGAAGCCATGGTAATCCTAGTATAATGGGGTAATGGGCTGCACGTATGATGTCGAAAGAAACAGACTCCTGATGGGTCGCAATACACATAGATATAGGGATAATTTGACTGATAATAGGGCCAGAAATGAGAGGGCTATCATCAACACTCTCTACCGGAACAGCCTCTGTCTTGGTAAATCTGGGTATATGATGTTGTACAGCCCAGCCATCGTCGACAAAAAGTCTGGCTGCACCACAATCCAGTAAGGCTGATACTTCCGGTAGGACCTGGTTTCTAAACTTCAAAGTAACACGTAATACCAACATGTTTGAGGCTGAGGGAGTAATGCCTTGAAAAGTCTGCAAGAGATTAGAGGAACCTAATTTTGTGTCAGGATCCCAGACCGTGGTTCCTCCTACGGCCGGGCGTTGGCGTTTCCCGACTTCCGTGGAGGGGCCACGGTACATTCTTGTACCATATGGGAATTAGAGCCGCAATACATACAAAGACCCTGTAACCTTCTACGATCCCTCTCGTCTGGTGAAAGGGGACCTCTCCCTATTACACCCAACTGCATGGGTTCCTCAGAACTAGTTCCCTTATTAGTAGAGACAGGAGCAGAAAAGGTACGAGTGAATCTTCCCTTACATCTTTCACTACTTTTTTCTTTCAACCTGTAATCTATCTGCATAACTAAAGTAATGAATTCAGTAAGGGATGTTGGGCGAGGCACCCCAGAAATCTCGTCCTTCAACTCCTCCGAAAGACCCCTCCTAAACAAAGTAACTTGGGCGTCATCTGACCAATTGGATTCACTAGCAATCTGTTGGAATCTAGTGATATATGTCAATAAGTCCTGACTTCCCTGCCTAAGGTCAAGCAGGTGTTCCTGAGCAGCTATTCTTATCTCTTGCCTTCCAAACATTGACTTTACACTGGTGCAAAAAGCAGGATAGGAATCAAGAATGATGTTGTTAGTCGTAACCAACGGAGTCGCCCAGGCAAGAGCTGGGCCCACCATTTGGGAAATCATGTATCCCACTCGATCGCGATCAGTGTGAAAAAAAGCATTCTTAAAAGAAAACTGAACCAAACAGGCATCAAGGAACTCTTTGATCTTGTGAGGATTTCCATCAAATTGTCCCCCAGGCAAGGGCCCCGGAGGGACTTCAGAACAATGAGGGACTCTACTTACAGCTGATTGTTGAGCTGCAATTTGAGCGACCTGTTGCTGATTCTGTTGTATTTGCCGTAGATTGGCATTCTCCTGTTTGAGGTTCTGTACCTCTGCAGTCAAAGACTGTACTGCTGCTATTAACTGTTGAATCTGTTGATCCATGGTAAATAACAACTTGTAAACCGATACTCAGTTCTAGGCCAATTAGGCGTTGCTTACTGTAAAATCTATTTTCGGAACTTGTCTCTTTCATCAAACTCAAGTATCAATCACACAAGTTGTTACCCACCTCAAGACTTGCTTGGTACTGGATCCGAAAATGTTGAAGGGAAGACAATAAGGTTCCTCCTAGGGACCCCTATACCTCCGACTCCAAGAGTCAGGACGCACAGGAACCCCCAGGGAAAACCCCCAATGGGGGAAAAAACCCTATGTCGGGCTGCTAGGGTTCGTAGAGTCCTGAAACCAGCCGGAATAAACTTCCTCTGTTCAGGCAAGGAGATGATCATCAATGGACCCGTAGGAATGGAAACTGGGTAGAATAATACACAAAGTGACAGGCTGGTGAATACAAAGGAGTGAAAAGTAAGAGGAATAGAAGTAAACAGAATACACAGATTACCTGGGTCTTATCCGGTCTATCTTAAAGTAAGAACAAGACGAAGCATAAATTCTGTTCTGATTCTATAGGGCTAAAGAAGGATAAGTTGGTTAACCTTCCAATAGTATGTTACAAACTGTCTTACTACCTAAAAGTGCTTCCCTTACCGTCTTTGTGATTGCAACAAAGAGAAATCCCTGTCCTGTACTTCCGGGTAGAATATCCTACTGATTCCATGGCTATGGCTGGAGTCGGAACTGCTATTGTAAAGATAACAATAATAGCAAAAAATAACTAATAAAAGTATCCATCGGGGATGATGAGTAAGGTGAGAGAAACAGACCACTAAGCGTAGTGTACCTGTGGAAATGACAAAAGGAACGAGGAAGATTCGTAATGAAGAAAGAACCTTTGCCTGCAAGCCCGGCGGGGTTTTCTAGCGTAAAATAAAACACAAATAATTAAGAGAACAGCGTTAAGAGGGTGGTAGTAAGGAGTAGGAAGTAGTGGTTAAGGCAGATGGAGATCTACGCGAAACTTACGGAGCGTACAGCTTGTCGTAAAGAGAGAAGCAACGCGTCTTGCGACGGGTTGGGTGTCCGGATATACTGTGCGGAAGTCAGGGGGCGTGGTCAACCTTCGGTTGAGATCTGGAGAGAACGCTAGAGCGTTACAGCCCGTTCCGTAGATACCCGGAAGTGTTTGAGCCGTGTTCGAGAGTCGGCAAAACACTGCAAAGACCAAATTAGGTGTAACAGTGGCCTCTACGAGTATGGCGGTTATGTGTTGAGTGGTGGGAAGGTAGCATGAAGCATTGTTGAACTAGTCCTGTCCAGCAAAAGCCCTGTTGCATTAAGCATCACAGTGTAAAAACAAGATCCTCTTGTCCAATAGGCAAGTCATGCATCATAGATTAGCAGATGTATTCCAGAGACTCCCTAAATGCTCCTACAAGAACTCTGGCAGAGTTTTAGTGCTAGTCAGATCTAAAAAAGCATCAACAGGGTCTTTGAAGGAGAAAACGAGGAGAATGAGGTGAAATGAAGCTGCATGAACACTTTCTTTTTCAATGTCTTTTAATTCATTATTCATAAATAAGTTACATTGAACTCTTCTCAAACTGATACTCTGCAATTTGAACATCAAAAGGCCTACGTGGTTCAACCCTCACTCTTCACCCATTGATATGATGTGATATGATATGTCATTCATTCCGCGCCTGTAACAGTGTTTCTAGGCACAAGACAAGGGAGGGAAGACGATACAAACGATCTTACTAGACCTTGTGTCATTCAGATCGTGCAAGTGCGACAACGTAAAGTGCAGGGGGGAAGGGAGGAGGGGGCCGTGCCAGGGAGAGGGAAGGGGGAGAAGTGCAATCAGGGCAGCATTGCTCAAAGTAAGTGCAGCACAGTGCTGGGTAAGAGTAAGGAGGCAGGGCACTGTGTGTAACAGTTACAGTCCCTTAATGCCCGGAAGGCCCGGAGGCAGGGCAGGCAAGACTGATCATGGAGGAACCTGGTATCCATAAACTCTGAGGGTAGCCAAGCAACCAGTCCATGCAGGAGACAGGTAGGTTAGGAGGGGAGAGAGAGAGAGAGAGAGGGAAAGCAGAGGAGAAAAGGAAGGTCTTGAGCTGCTTCTGTAACTTCAGGCGGTCTAGCTCATGTTTCAGAAGTGCATGGAGGCCATTCCAGAGGGAGGCCCCTGCAGAGGCCCTCAGAGCCTTTTAGGTAGCTGAGCGAAGGGCTCGAGAAGGAAGGTATTTTGTTAGAGAAAGTTGGATGTAGTGCAGACCCCGGCCCAGAAAGCCTTGTGGATGATGCAGAGGGTCTATAACTTGATCCTTGCAGCCCCCTGGAGAGATTTCAGGCTGGAGAGATCCGGTCCCTGGGCATGAGGCCAAGGACAAGTCTTGCAGTTCTGTTCTGGATTAGTTGCAGAGGGCAGAGAGTAGAGGAAGGCAGATTGAGAAAGAGGTTGTTGCGGTAGTCCAGGGCTCTGGAGACAGTGAGCTTCTGGGTGATAGTGAGAAAAGGAAGAATACCTCTGAGGATGTGCAGCTGGTAGTGTGCCTTCTTGGCAAGGTCCATGATGTGAGGAGAGAAGTAGAGAGTGGAGTAAAAAGATGACACCAAGGTTTTTATCCTCACAGGAAGGCAAAGGAATAGGGCCCAGGGAGGGCAGCCAGAGTGAGAGAGGGAAAGCAGGAGCAAGGGTCCCAATGAGAAGGATCTCAGTCTTACTGGCATTAAGGCAGAGATCATTGGAGGCGCGCCAATCCTGAAAAACTGATAGTCAGAAGTGAGCGAGAGAGAAGGGGAGATTGAGGGGAGCCTGAAAGAGAGCCGAGCGTCATCAGCATAACACTGAAAGACTGAAAGGTAGAACAGAAAGTAGAGATCAGGTGGGCCAAAGGGGCCAAGTAGACATTGAAGAGCCAGGGCGAGAGGATAGAGCTCTGGGGAACACCACATGTGGGGAGAGGTGGTCGAGAGAAATTACCCAAGTTGAACCTGGGAGGATCGGTCCAGGAGGAAGGAGGCCAGCCACTCCAGGGCCTGATCCATGATGCCCAGGTTCTCACAGAGTCATTTAATCAGGATGGCATGATTGACCGTGTCAAAGGTGGACGAACAGTCAAGGAGGACGAGGGCACAAGGAAGGCTAGAATCAAGATTAGTGAGCAGATCTTCACGGGTGTTCAGGAGAGACGTTTCCATGCCTCTGGCTACTCTGAAGCCAGACTGATGGTCATGGAGGTAACCAGCAGATTTAGTGTGGAGAGTAAGCTGGGAGATGGCCAGCTTTTCCAAGAGTTTGCCCAGGAAAGGAGTGATGGAGATCTGGCGATAGTTTGCCTGAAATGTAGGATCGGCAGAAGGCTTTTTAAGGAGGGGTGAAAAAGGGGGACTGCCTGAGAGAGGGGAAGGATCCAGAGGCGAAAGAGTGATTGCAGAAATCGGCCAAGGCTGGAGCGAGAGTGACAATGTGGTCCCTGATGGTTCTGCAGGAGCAGAGAATCACCTGTTTAGACAACACTTTCATTGATCGGACTTGTCTAGAAACACTGTCGGGTGTTGTCAGAGAGAAAGAGGAGAAAGGAAGAGAAGAGCTAAAGGCAGCCAAAGGGGGGCTGAGGGATATAGAGGGAGAGAAAGGACAGGATGACCTTAGTTTTAGTGAAGAAGTGAGAAGCCAGAGCCGTACAGAGGGCCTGGGAGGGAACAGGAGAGGTGGAAACTGCAGAAGGATTGGCCAGCTCCTTGCAGATTTTAAAGAGTTTGGCCGTGTTGTTAGAGGCCGCAGAGATGTGGGCTTGGATGTGGACATTCTTCTTGGGCAGGACAGAGAGTTTGTATTGCCTTTGAAGCAGGCAGCAGGCCAGCTTGTCAGAGGATGCGCCCTACGCCCTCCACTTCTAAGGTCGGAGTCATACCAAGAGTTTCACTTGAGTTCGGCTTTAGACGGATTCTCATAACCGGGGCAAGGACGTCCAGATTGTTGGAGATCGAAAGAAGAAGGTTAAGAGGGCTGTGTCAGAGTGTGAGTCAACCGCAGGAATAGCAGAGAAAGTAGCGGCAAAGACTACCACTGATACACGCTTCATGGGCCGAATGACTGAGAAGATAAGTGGCAGTGCTGGGGTAGGCTTAGCCTGGGGGTACAAGAGAGTTTCAGGTGAGCAGAGCGCAGAGAGTTGTTAGTCCAAGAGAGAGGAGTGGTGAGAGGGTTAGAGAAGGGGATGTCTGAAGAGATCAGAACATTCAGGGTGTGACCGTCACGTCAGAGTGTGCCGGACCAGGGGGTAGAATGGAAAGAGAGAGACTGTCGCAGAGGTTGCGGAAGAGCCCAGAGGAGGGATTAGAAGCATCCAGGTGGATGTTGAGGTCTCTGAGGAGAAGTTGAGAGGTAGAGGCAAGGAGAGGTCAGCCCACTCTGAGAGGAAGAAGGCAGCCTGGCCAGGTGGCCTGTAGATGGTGGCCACAGTCTGAGAGAGGCCAGGTGAGATAGCCTGCAGACCAGGCATTCAAAGGATGAGTAGACCTGCATAGGTATGACGGCAGCAGGGACCCACTAAGGAAATATCAGGGCTACTCCACCTCTGGTTCGGTTGCTTCTGGGTTTGGAGAAGATCTTGTAGCCATCAGGGAGTAGAGTGTCAAAACTCATGACAGAGCTGGCTATGAACCATGTCTCAGTGAGAGCGAGGACATCCAGGTCAAGTTCTTCAACGAGGTTGCAGATGGAGTGTTTGACAGCAGAGCGAGAGTTGAAAGTAGCAACATGGAGCAGGTTGCCACCTCCTCAAAGAACTTGGCCTGGATGTCCTCCCTCTCACCTAGACATGCTTCACGGCCAGCTCTGCCACATTTGAAAGGCTTCAGGGGTTTGGCGCAGGCTTGAGGTACACCCACCAGAGGAGGTGGAGGAGCCAAGGTAGTAGCAGGAGGTGGCATAGTAGCCAGAGAGGAGGAGGGAGGTGCCAGAAGAAGGAAGTGGCATAGTACCCAGAGAGGAGGAGGAAGGTGCCAGATGTGGCAGAAGAAGGAGGTGGCTTAGTAGTCAGAGAGGAGGGGGAGGTGCCAGAGAGGTGGCGGACGAAGGAGGTAGCAGAGGAGCCAGAGTGGTGCTTGGAGGAGTTGCCACCATTAATGGGAGAGGAAGAGATATGAGAGAGAGCCAAGACCATATGAGGGGGTCCATAGGTCAGGTGAGAGAATGACAAAGAGAATGTCAGTGAGAGTCTGTCTGGAGGAAGCACTGATGTAGGTATCAGCGATAGGGAAGCTTGGGTTGGAGACAAGGATGCTTCTCTTGAACTTCTTCCTTCCAGAGTTAGTGAGAGGGGTAGGATAGAAGATAGAGTAGCAGTTAGAGAAATGGGATTAACGGATCACAACATAGGTGTGGCAAGGAGGGAGTGCGAGAGAGAATGGAGGGATGCAGAGCCCAGCGCCGCACAGTGCAGGATATGCAGAGGGGCGGGGACACACAGAAGGGAGCATACAGGAGGAGCAGACAGGTGACAGACAACAGCAGAAATGATATCCCCAGCTAGATGGGTACCTAGAGAGTGGGAGAGAGCCTAATGCGACACAGTTCACAGTACAACAGTAACCACAGATGAATGGGGAACTAGAGTGTGGAAGAGAGCGTAATAGGACACAGTACACAAAGCAACAGTAACCACAATTGAAGGGGACCTAGAGAAAGTACACAAAGTACGGCTAACCGCTAAGGGGAGAGCCTAGGGTTGTGCAGAGACGGGAGTACATTATGTCAGATGGTTAGGTGGAAGTATACACAAAGGCTGGGAAGTTTGATAGAGAGCCGTGGTGGCTGCTCGCACTTCCCGCACCCTTCTTACTTTTATCGCTCACTGCTGGTTGACGGCTGCGGCACTAGCTCGCACTCTACGCCGCTACCCCTTTGTTGCCTAACACCTGCATTGCACAACACTGGGGCGTTGTCCTGCGAGGTCTTTGCCCCAGAGGGTCCGATCCTTGGTTCTTTAAAGGTTTTGATCGGTGGAAGTAGATGCAACGATCTACATATTGACGGGCAGCATTTTCTGCGCACCTGCGTCGCACAACACTGCAACCTTGTCCTACAAGGGCTTTGCCGTAGAGGGTCTGATCCACGGTTCTTAAAGGTTTGGATGCCTGGCCGTAGACGCAGCAAATTATGTATCGACAGGCAGCATCTCCTGCACACCTGCGTAGCAAAACACTGCAGCCTTGTCCTGCGAGGGCTTTAGATGGGTGCATCAGCTTGCTCCACCCTTGATAATGGTTGTTGTCTATGGCTGTGCTAGTACCGGCACGCCTCTTCAATCGTATGGCTTGTCCATCTCCTTTCTCATCACGCAGAGCTTGTCTTCATTCTCCAGGACCTCGTTGAGCTGAGTCAGGGTCAGGCAGCTGAATGTACTGATGTCCACGGCCATGGCGGCGCACCTCAGCCGCTGCCTCCCCTAATTCCTTGCCCAAACCGGAAGCACCCCTGCATCATCATTGCCCCATCATCCAGCATTGCAGAGGAGAGCTATGTAGGAGGGAAGAGCACTCGAGGCTGAACTCCTGGAGCGGGTTCAGGCTGACCAAACATATAATGCATTGAGATCCTTCTTCACCTTCAGGTGTGGACAATTTGTGGCTGAAAACATTGTTGGGAATGGTTGTTCATTGAAGATTCTGGAAAGAGGCCTCTTTTTAGTTTACCTCAAAAGCAGTTTTCTGTACGTGCTTCCTGTTGTATGTTCCTCATTTGGAGGTGCAAGTGTTACTGCTTAGGTGAGCTCAAAAGACCTTGAGCCATGACTGCATTTTGCATATTACTCCGTGTTAATGCAGTATCCAGTCTGTTTGCTGCAGATAAATTGCATCAGAATGTTTTTACCACACTTTTCCCCCAAATTTCTCCTGCTATATGTAGGACGGGGATTGGGTGAGGCAGTATGGGATGGTGCACAGGGGAATCTTCACTCCCCACATTATTCCATGGAAAAATCAGTAAAAAAAAGTGCAGTTAAAAAAACTGTGGTGAAAAAAATGTGCGTCAAGAACCCACTGAACCATGACTGCTCTCCTAAAAGACTGTAATGAGATGTGATCAGGGGCATCAAACAATGTCATAATAGTCTGACAAGACCAACGTACATGCATTCAATAAGGGCATCAAATGTTTCATCCGCTAGAAGATTGATTTATATATTGAAGATTCTTCACTAAAAACTGAACACTGATGAAAAATGTTCTCCTAGGATTATGGGGGAAATGGAAGTCCAGTCTTGGACTTTTGGTGAAACGCTTACTTTGCGTTTCTTTAGTGCTGTTATTGGGCCTTATATCTCCACGCCTGCACTTGAGCATACAAAGGGCCTCATTCCAAGTCGGGCAGTCGGATAAAAATGTGTTAGTATTCGTGGATACCAGCACTTTACCGGACCGTCCGACTACGGGATTGCCGGTGGGGCACCTTGGCTAAAAGCTGGAAGTAAGGCAGGTGCCCTACCGGCAAACAAAGCCCTCATTACTGGCACCAGCATTGCCGGTACCGCAGCAAATCCCCTCATGGAGTCCTATGGGGCTCCATGAATGGGAATTTACTCCGGCACTCATAATCCGAGTGCCGGAAACGGTAACAGTCTTTGCCGGTATCCCGTTTTACCACAAGGATACCGGCATGGTTGTAATGAGGCCCAAAGTGCCTGGAACAGACAAATACATGGAGAAGAACAGGCTAGCAAAGCAGTGTGTTAATGTTCTTTCTGACAGGAAAAACATAGCGTCTTGGGGATTTGCGTCCCGCAAGCGGGGGTTGGTAGTTAACCGGGTAGCAGGAGGAGAGCAAGGTTGCTGTCTAAATGGTGCTGTGAGCTCAGTAAGAAAAACAGTGCTGTTTTAAGAGTACACGCTTCTGTATTAAGAAACGTGCCTGAGCCTCAAGGGAAGAGCTCGGAGTGGTCCAGTAGCTTCCCGCCTCATGACATCCAGAAGCTTCTTCCCGCCTGTGAAAGTAATCATGGGGAGATGTTTGGGGTGCTGGTTACTGCGTGGCGGTGAAGGTCGCGGTGTGGATGTGCAAGTTGTGAATGGTTGGGGTGTGCACTGTACATGGTAAAAGGAAATCTCTAACGGGGCTGGATTTCCCTGAATCCTTTGTTGTCTTAGATTTGTTTACAGGACTCTTGTTTCTATACCAGAAATGGAAGCCCAAATCACAAACGCGAAGCTGCGAGACTAAGCTCCTGCAATTGAAACCTCGGATGTGAGCGTGGGATTTCACGCCACTCCGAGCAGGAGTAAACGGCTACCGCAGGTGGCTTGGGCACTTTTCATCAAGCTTCCAACATGGCAGCCAAACTACACGGAAGCAGCTGCTAGCCTGATTTCTTATTATTTGGTGATAATTACAAACACCGGTAAAGAGAATCGCATCTCGGTTTCAAAGTGGTTATCATGCAAATTTCAATTAAACAGAACCCCCCTGAGCAGGTACAGGTCGGGGAAAAGAAGCTTACAATTCATAAGGGGTGTACGCTGGAACAATCTTCGTGACAGTCTGCTGGATAATTAAAATAGGCTACATTAAAACGCGCTTTGATATTCATTTTAAAATATAATTTATATGCCATTAACAAGAATGGCTTCTTAATGCAGAACAAGCTGTCATGATAAAGCATACATAACCTAGAACTGCAGTCGTGGGCAGATGTTCCCTTGCAACATGTGTTTTTATGCGCACTTGCGTGCTGAGTAGATGGCGGGCGCACTGATGCTCTTTCAGAAGGCACTGCAGGATGTCATACCTACCAACATTCTGTGACCAAAAAGATGTAGGATTTTTCAAGTTTCAAAAATAATAGTTAGCATAACAATGACATATAAGGAAATTACAAAACATACATTGTTGGCACCACTGGAGCATTCTAAAATGCACAACCCATCGAACAGCACAACATGGAAAGATGCTGAAATGTTTAAAATGTATAATTGTGAATGGTAGGTTAACACCAAATTCAATGACCTAACTTCACAGAAAATAATCACACACAGCTGGTAGGCAACGTTTGCCAGTGCTCTGTAGCCACAGCCCGGCAGTACATATCTATTCCTGCAGTGCAGGTTGAACACTGAACAACATGGAGACTGATACCCTCCTCAGTCTGACAGGCAGATGCTGCGTGATGGTGGCACGCTCTGCCACTTGCCTTCACTGGTGCTTCACCTAAGGTCTGTCCAGGCAGGAGTGCAGGGCAGAGTCATGTAGCTGTCGGGTCCGTGGATTGATCTGAGCCCATCACTCAAATGTATCACTTACCCGCCCACCGCACAGACAGATTAATTGCCTTAGAGTCACACAATATACCTGCCACTGTAAAAAGCAGTAGGATATGTCAGCCAAATCTGTACTCAGTAGGACTGCTTAAAAAGCAGTATCCCACTGCCTAAATCAGTAGGGTTGGCAATTATGGGATGTGAGGGGTGGATATGGATTTAGTGTGCGATGGTGTACAATGTTCGATTTTGGTCTCTGCACCAGCAAAAGGTGTATGCAGCCTTTGCATAATTCTCTTGCCGGCTCGCGCCCCTTTACATGCAAGTCTATGCTTGGAGTGTATGTTCCAGCTCTGCTCTTTGAGGAGGCTGCAACTCCAATACTGTTCTTGAGAAGCAAGCCTGTCTACCGAAACCAGAGAAACGTATTTCAAAATGTACATGATCTATGCTAAGTTTGGGACTGGGGGCTAGCTAGCCCTTTTGGTTGTAACCCCTGAGCTTCTATCCCTGGCTACAACCAAAAGACCCGGGGCTATAGCCCCCTAACCCCTCCCCAGCAAAGCCTCTGGTACATATTTTCATTGTAGCTGATTTTATTTTTTATAAACAAATACACCTCAATTTAGCCAAAGACATTTTACATTGGGGCCTTAAAGGCCACAGGGGTTTACGTGACATCACATGAACCAGTCGTTTCCTTTCCATATGGTAGCTGCACTATTTCAGGGAGTGCAACTTTAAGAGGAGTTTAACAGTGCATCAGGCCCAATCCTTGCCCTACCTTGCGCATTTCGGGCCTCAAATATTTTAAATACGCAACCACAGGTAGCTCGTATGGAGGAGTTGTGCCAGCCCAGGAGCGCTCATTCAGCAGCTTCTTGCAGCTGAGGGAGCGGTCCTAGGCTGCCTTGTATTGTCGAAGGGATACAGTTTGTACCTCAGCCGCCATGTCCAATGGACCATGCAATGCTAGGTGCGTATTGCTTCCCCAGCCTTTATTGGACCACTTGGGATGCAGGCTATGGTACTGAACATGTGTATGTGTGAGGCGGCGCTCCTGCGCCTCACCAAACATACGTATTGGTTCACTGTGTCAGCAGCACTCCTGCGCGCAGGAACCAGGCGCTTCCTGTTCTTTCTGCCCGCAAGATGTAGACTTTCTGGCAGCATCAGCATGAGTCTGTGAAGATTGAGTCTGCTTGCAGGTAAGATTTTATTTTTCATGTATTGTATGTGAATGAGCGAGAGTATGATGTGTGGGTGCACGTGAGTGAATATTGTGTGTGAATGTGTATGCCAGTCTGTGTTTGTGCAGGTGCTGGTGGCAGCTGGTGTTTGGGAGTGCGTCTTCAATGCATTTTATTCTTTGCCCAGTAAAAAAATCATCCTTCCTTTTAGCAGCCAGAGGTTGCTAAGAGAAAGTATGATTTGTTATTACGTGGCTAGACTGGCATTTTAAGGCAGACAGTGTGGCCTTTTTTTTTTTACCGTGGCATGACATTTTTTACTGGATATTTATGTTCAAGCAATCATGTTAAATGTTATTACTTGGCTAGACTGGCATTTTAGGGCAGCCATTCAGCCATCTCTTATTGTGGCATGACATTTTTGCTAGCATTTCTTACTGTGGCTTGGCATGTTTTACTGGACATCAAAGATAAAGCAAAAGTATGTGGTAGTACGTTTCTGGACTGTAATACACTGTGCCTAGCAGTTAGCACAGGTTTTCATACTGTGGCATGTCATTTTTATAGACAAAGGCAAGTATGTTCTTTTGTGTGCCTACTGCCATATATTGGCTGAGCCAGTGTTGCCATGTTTTCTTATAGTATTATTACTGACATTATGTGTAAAGGAAACATGTAGTTTATTTGGCATATATTGGTGCATCCAGCATGGAAATGTATGGGCACAGCCAGTGTGAAAATGTTTTGATGCTGGTATATATTGTGGGCAGAGGCATCATGAAAAGGTGTTGGGGGGAAATGCTCCTGTGCACTGCTAATGACCTATATATATTGCATTTATGGATTGGAGTTTGTGAGGAATTGTCATGGCAAGGATGTTGGCACCCTGGCTTTTTTTATTTGTATTAAATAATGAAATGATGCAGGTAATTACATCTCTGCTAATCGGATTTCCCTTTCATAAGCTCCATGCCAAAAGCATTGTGTGTTCCTGTACCCTGCTGCATCAGTGTCCTGATTTGCAGCACCTGCTCTACCAGTGGCACAGACTACCAGTGGCACTGATCGCGTTCAGAGGTCACATGTGCCCCCTTGATAGCTGCATTGGCATCCAAGTCTCTGCAACGCAGAGTGGCTGCATTTAAAATGGCACCCCTGATCCAAACTACATAACTCTGCAGATCCTGTCCTGGTGGCATGGTAAACTGTAAAAATAAGCCATACTTTAGTAAGGGTATAGTTGCCAGAATCGCCCAGGCTTATCAAAGCCACATTAAATTGATATCGCAAATGAATCTCTCTTTCCTGTGTCTCCTTCACTTCCTCTGGAGCAAAGCACTTTGGGGTGACATCAGAAGGGCAAAGTTGACACATTTCAAGAGCATGGATTGCACCACTAAATCAGGGTAGCTTTAATCCAATCACCTGAAGGCTTTTTCCTATAAAAAAGGGGGTCTCCCACCATTTCTTTGAACCATACTTGAGACTTCCACCTGGAAGAAGATTTCGTTGGACCCTGCTGGGAGAGTAGTCCGTTCTAAAGTCCTTTGATTGTGAGGTGAAGGCAGGTGTTCCAAGGCAGAGGCAAGATCTGTCCCCTAACCATCCCAGGTACCATTGGGGAACAATTCTGCTGCTGGACCATAAACCTGCGGCTTTGCCAGCAACCCTGTTGCCTAGAACCTCAACGTGTTTCAGGTGCCCTGAATGTGTTTGCCAGCATCCCCTGCTTTCGGGAGCCTGAGAATAGGACTGAAATTGGCCCTTGAGACCCTGGAGTGGAACTCATAGCACTTGGAAGCCGGAACAGCCAAGGACCCTTTTATCAAGGACAACCCATTTGATTTTGTGATTCAAGCATGCTCAATGCCGAGTGATCTAGCAAGACCCTTCAACGTTTCCCTTTGGCATCCATTTTTCTCCAAACCATTGTCTGCTGTTCGACCCCATTCGCCACTGTGCCAGCTGAAGCATGTCGTTGCCTCAGCTCGATCCACGGGTGCCTTACCTTGGTCAAGCAGCTGTCTGAAATACCAGCTTCTCCATCGCCACTCCTGTGAGTCGATAGACTGACCCTGGTGTCCCCCAACAGTGACCTTGGAGCCTTTGTCTCGAACCGACTCTCCTGCACATCTTGGTACCAGCTTGACTGCCGTTGATCCTATACCACCGAACCTGGTAACCATCTGATCCACACAGTTCGAGTAGACACTTCAAGACCACAGATCTCTGCCATTCAACCCCGAAGCAAGCTTACCACTGGACCTTCACGACTGCTGCATCCATGATCCAAACCGACACTGCGGTACACGGAGAGAAACCTGGTTCAACACGGTTGAACCACCACACCTTTGTGAAAATATTATTGATGAGTATCTGCCCCCCCTGGTTCATCTTTGCGCCCTAGTGACTGATGGGTCATTTTAATCCCTTTTGCAACCCCAAGAACATATACTTTGAACATTGTGGTGTTTGATCGCCTTTCCTCCCCTTCCTCATTACCCAGAGTGCTGTAACTTTTCTATCTTTGCGTATTCTGTGTTCTTTCTACAGGATTGGTTTTTTACCGTACTTTCTATTTAGTTATTATTGTAAATGGTGTTTTTGATTAAAGTATATATTTTTATAGACCCTTGATTGTGTATTGCTTTATTTTGGACTGTTATACTTTGCTGTTTTGTGTGGCTACTGAACTACATTGCACACCCCTCTTGAGAGTATAGCCTTCCTTTGTCTGACGTTACCACAAAAGGCAAAATAAGTATGTCTCTTAACCCTGCGTGTTTTACGTTGGATTGTGTTGGCTCCTGCTTTGTAGAAGTGTGAGGGCTGAGTGGGGGTTTTAGCCTCTACTCACACTTGTACACCTGCAGTGCAGAAGTCAATTCGTCAAAGAGTTACCTTAGAAAACCAATTACAAACTGTTTGGCTTTTTACCCAGTTTTTCCACAAAGGTGTACTGCATAATACACCATTTTAACACTTTAAAAAAACTTGGGGGTAACCCCTCGCTCCCCGAAACTCCCTTGGTTGGTTCAGGCTCCCTCGCTATGCTCTGTCACTCTGGTAAATTTGTGGGAAATGTTTAAGCCCCTCCAATTGAAACTTTCAACCGCCGCCCCCTTTGGATTGCCCAAGTACCATTTTTCATGAAAGACTTGTTTCCGACATGAAAAAAACAATACCCTTCCACACTGAAGTGATCCACTCCACTCATGTACCTCTGGCTGAACACACTATTTTGTAGACTAATGAACAAACCAGGACAATAATTTCTCCTTACTCCTCATACAGACGTAAGACAAAGGGTTGCCCCAGACTCGCTCTTAGAGAACAGTTTCTTTTCCACATGATAAAGTGTTCAGAGCAAGACCCATATTCCCACTGGTGTCTTCTGGTTACCAAACTGCAATGTATGGCCACAGCTTTGTGCAACTTGACCAGAAGGCGTTATCCCTCTGCTGCCTTTGAGTCTGCATCATCAGAGGAGTCGAAGTTAGAACCTGATATGCCAAAGTATTGGTAACAGTGATATTTCTGTCTTGAGAGATGATTGAACGTGGGGTGCCTACCTTTGAGGGTATCTGGATGGCTGTACATTCATAGTATGACACATCTACTGAAGACACCATTCACTGGGTTCGAGCTCAAGCAGTTCCGATTGCAGCACAATTGCATCCACCATTTGGACACAGCCCCGAATTGTCTTACAAGATTATTTACTCTGGTAATTCCGTTTGGACAAACCATCACCACTCGTGTGCAACCATAATGGGGTATCATTGGCAGCCCTCTTCTTCATAAACCCTTCTACCCATTATCCCCTGCCTCTGGGACATTAGATTGGTATAAAATAGACTATGATTAGGATTAGGTTCTAGACCTGTTCCATTACAGAATTGTATAGCTTACTAGTAGTACCCCGGGCGGTGGCCAGGTCTGTAGGCGACATGCATGTGGGAGTCTGCTATAGCCTTGTGTATGTTATATTGTGTCTTTACCTATTTTTGAAAACGTTGCAAAGTCGTAATTCTTCAGAAATTGTCTACACCGATAGCAGAGGACCGGTCCCCGCTCCACCCCTGTATAGGGCGCATGGATGGGGTTGGTAAAATTTTACTATTGCCAGTACACCCCAGACTGGTATGCCGACCGTGGGCCAATATTTCAGCTCACCAACTGTTATATGTTATATGTTGTACATAAAAAAACACTTTTACAAATATATCTATATTGATTCTTAGCACCCTGCAGGGGGAGCCAGCCAATCATGTGGCTAGGAACACGGGCTTGAATCGTTGATGAAAGCCCACGTTCTATGCCGCCTGACAGCCGGCTCCCCTGCCGCCATCTTTCCCCCACCCTCTGTCCCCTTTCTAAAAAATGTCCCTTCCCCCCTACTTATAGTATTGTGGCGGCAAGTCACTGCTTCCCCTTGCCTCCTGCAGGCCACCATGGAAAGTGAAGAGGGGCTCCATAGAGAGCCCCTCTTCTCTTTCCATGGTGGCCATCTTGGAAAAGTATTTTCCTTTAGTTGAACGGAACGCGCGCAGCGTCCCGTTGTACAAAGAAAATTACTTTTTTTTTTTTTTTAGCACCCTGGCTTACCGCATTGTCTCCAGCCCGCACCTTCAAGATGACTCGATGCTGACCGCCAATGGGGATCGAAGTAACTCAAATGTCACGACATTGACTCAACGGCAGCAAAAGCACCCAGAAGCCTGGCTCAGTACTTTCGAGCACCCAAGACAAAACCTAATGGTACTGTAAAGTGGACCTGTCCACCTATAACTTTAGAGACCATAGTGACTTTTGAGCCACTAACCTTTCCTACGAATACATGTCCTTGAACATTGGCAATTGCAGAAATCCTTTCCAGAAAACCTCTGCTTATCAAGCTAGAGTGCCCATTCACAAGTTATGCATTCTGTTTGTTTTACAAGGATGAGTTGTAGGTGTTTTAAACTAGTTATGTGCATTGTTCGCAAGTTCCTATGTTGTTATAGAATCTTAATTCGACATTTATTTTATTTTAGAACCATTGTACTAAAACAGTTAGGGTTGCTACTGTTGTCAGCTCCATCCCTTCTTGAAGGTATAACCTGCGCTGGCAAAGGAGGTATACTTTTTAGGCTGCGTTTAACTTTTAAGATTGGGGTCACTGCTGGTTTATTAGCCGTTTGGCCATTACTCATCTCTGTACTCCTGCAGAGCAGTAGTTATTTCATCACAATGGGAAGCATATTTACTAAACCATTCTGTAATCCAAGATCGAAAAATTGGAAGGTTAAGGGAAAGTGATGTTATTTATTGTCTGGCACTTGAAGGGGCAAGGGCTAGTTTTAAATATATTTCTAGGGCTAATAAATTACGGGCAAATTACTGTCCCTGGAGTGTGATCATGGCAGTGAGGTGATGAGGTAATGTTTGCTTTTCTATTTGTTGCTCTAGTGACTGGTGTGTGTGAGGCATCCCGCCATGGGATAGAAATACTCTCCTTGTTTCTTTGGTACACCCATTTGATCAAATAATTATGGTGCTCCTATTTTTTGGTCTGTTTGTGAGGGTGAAGTAAGGTAACACTAATGCTGATTTTGCTTTGTTTAGGGATAAACAGTAGGTTAACCCTTAATGTTGGAATCCGATTTTTGTAGATGTTAACATTTTATAAGTAATCATTCCTTTGAAAAAAAAAAAAACTAATTTATTTGTTTTTTGTGTGTAAGGAGTATAGATTATTTTTTGTGTTACACTGTCAAACTTTGTTTTGGGTGGAAGGTCATTGTGTAGGGTATATATTTTTCAGCAGTATTTTTCCTTCTAATCCTACTATGCATGTAGGTAACTCTACTGTACATTGGGTGCAGCAGAACATTGTGTGTGCTTGGCAACGTATTTTTCATTTTGATTATTTGTTTTTATCACATTGCATGTCAAAGTGTGTTTTTGCAGAATATTTTTAATTGTGTAATAATATTTTTCATTTCGTTGTGTCCATCCTACCCTACTGCACATGACACAGTAGGGGTGTTTGTGCATTTTGAAGGTTTCATATCTTTTTAATTGTACAGTACATTTCAATGAATTGCTTTTCTCCGGCAGATTCCTCATCTGATAAATATCGCATCCAGGTTTGCTGCTTCAGAATTTCTTTTGACCGGGGCGTAGTGGACCTCGAATCGGCCGTCGATCCATCTTGTCCGTTACTCGATTGTCGGCTCCGGAGGTGACGTCAGGCGTTGTATATAAACTCTGTCACTACGCCCCAATTTCTCAGTTCCTTTTTTCTGCATTTTCCCGCGCTTGTCACGCTGCTTCGCAACACGGCCGAGTCTTCGACTTGTTCAACGCTTTCGTCCGAAATCTTAAGATCATTCTTTTCTAATTCCTTGACGCGAGATGTCAGTTGCCGGGTTAAGGGTTTCTAGCAGTGTACCGATTTTCACAACATGATGTCCATCACTAGGCCGCATGAGTTATGCCTCTGGTGCCTCAGCATGGGTCACAGGACGAAAGGGTGTGCATCATGCGCCAAATTGCAGCTTAAATCTTAGCACTATCGGGCTGCTAAGCTCACGTTGGGTCGACCGCCCTCAAAATTTCCAGCACTGTTGACAGTTCGGTCCTCAGAGGCTGAAACCGAAGACATACCCCTGAGAAAGAACACTGGTGAAAGAAGAAACAGTCCCACTTGAGGAGCCTTTCTTCCTCGTCCCGTAAGAAGAAGCAGCATCACTGCCATCGTCGGGAATCTGATTCGTCGACGGAAAGAGGTAAGACATTGGCAGGGCCTACCACTCGCCAGAAGTGGGAGGATTTCAAAACCTCCATGCTCGAAATGTTCAAGAAAATGCCACTGTAGACGCGGTACCCCCCACGCAGCAAGCTTTCAGAGGCAAGAGCAGCGCTCAGTGTTTCTGACCCATCACATGCCCCAGTGCTCACGCCAGTGGAGTCGATCAATCCTTCAGCATCGAAGGAGGCATCAAGGCCCTCGATCCTAGTCCGTCCCGCGCTTTTCAAGGTGACAGTGCTTCGATGTCAATATCTTGGTCAACACCTACGGCCATGCTGTCGGCACAGAAGGAAAAGTCATTTGCACCGACGCTCGTCAATAAATCCTTCGACCCGCTCTCCTGATCCAATTCTTTTCGGTACTATGTCGGGCATTTTCAGCGCTGATGACACAGCAGTTGAAGGGGACCTTGACCCCCTTTTCATGGACACAGGTGGTGTTGACTATTTTGATGACCATAACCAGCTGCTGGAGATAGCTCATGTCCTCCATGGATTAGGCACATCAACAGACTGGAGTTGCGAGCCATCAGGTTAGCCTTGAATCTTTGGAGGGGAAGCATGTCCTGATTCTGACAGAAAACATTGTGGCCATGCACTACCTAAACAAGCAAGGTGGTGTGTACTCGATCTACCTCTGGAGATAGGTGATGCAGCTGTCATTCTGGCTATTGGAGAACCAGATCTCAGTCGCAGCAGTTCATATCATATAGCAGGAATATAGAACAGTTTGGCAGATGCTCTAAGCAGGCAGAGCACAGTCTCACATGAGTGGGAAGTGTGCCAGGAAGTCTAGAGGAGGTTTTCTCTCACTTGGGTACCCCACCGATGGACCTGTTTGCCACGGAATCCAACAGGAAGTGCAGACAGTTTTGCTTGCGGGATTTCCCAGCAAACTTTGCGCTTGCTGTCCGGTCATTTGGTCGACAGACAATTAGGGAAAAAAAGGGGTTTTAAGCAAAAAAAGGGGATTTGGGGGGACCCCCTCCCCCCAAAAAAAAGTGAAAATATAAAAAAAAAAATTTCGACCATTTGTCTTTCGACCAAATTGCGTCAACCATTTGTCCTGTCGACCTTTTTTTCGACCAAATGACCTGTAACCGTTGCGCTTAGGGACGCGCTTCTGGTGGACTGGACCTTCCCTCTCCACTATGCCTTCCCTCTGATTCCCGTCATCCCTTGAGTTCTCAAGAGGTTCCGAGTATCCATGATCATGATCGCACCGGACTGGGCGAGGAGGACCTGGTACTCTGACCTTCTGTGTCTGGTCATTTGCCTACCTCTCCGGTTGCCTCGGCGGCCGGATCGCATAACCCAGTCAGAAGGTCTGGCTCTTACGCACAAGTGTCTGTATGGAGACACACCACAATATCTGAAACAAACACTGAGGAAATATTACCCCAGCAGGCTTTTGCGATCTAGTGCTACACATCTTCTGACTACAGCTCATGTCAAAAGAGCCAGAGGATCAGGAAGATCCTTCCCCAGTAATGCAGCCAGCAACTGGAACAAACTGCTGGTTCCTATGCAAGCAGAAGTAAACTATACTGCGTTCAGAAAAAATCGGAAAACTTCTTTCTTTGAATGAACCAAACCTGGATTGTAAACCTCTGTCATCTGGTTTGCGCCCTGATGCCTATGGGCTGTGGCGCGGTATAAATAAATAAAATAAAATAAAGGTTGTGTGCGTCACCCAAATCCGGAGTCCCTCAGCTTACATGCATGGCTCTTTAGAGGATAAGGTATGATGACTAGGACCTCTCACAGGAGGTTTTTGAAGTGTTGCTGGCTGCACGCAAACCATCTACAAGATCGTTGTATGCATGCAGGTGGAGAAGATGTGAGGCATGGTGCAGGGAACGCGAGATTAGTCCTATCTGTTGCCCCACCACTGCACTGATGGAGTTCATTCTGTCACTCGCCTCAGCAGGCCTTCAGGTCACCACAGTAAAAGGATATTTGGTAGCCTTGTCTGTGTTTAAAAGGTCCCTGGATCAAGGTTCGTATTTTACGATCCCAGTGATGCCACAATTCCTGAAGGGCCTTGTAAATAAGTTTCCACCAACTCCCTTTGTGTCCCAGATTGTGATCTTAATCTTGTGTTGCCATATCACATGGCAGCTGCATTTGAGCTGATGCACACTTGCTCTTTGCGGCTCCTCTACTTAAAGACAGCCTTTCTAGTGTCAATTTAATTCGCTAGGCGGGTAAGTTAATTGCAAATCTTATGCTGCAAACCGCCCTTCCTGTGTTTTTTTTCAAGAGAAATTCTCGCTCAGGGTGAGACCTGAATTTCTCCCAAAAGTTGTCTCTGAATTCCACCCATCACAGTCCATAGACCTCCCGATCTTCTACCGACTATGCACCCTTCCAAGGAAGAGCAGCATTTTCTTCGCCTGGATCCTAAAAGGGCTCTAAGCTTTTACATTGCAAGGACACCTGAGTTCAGAAGACCTGGCAAACTCTTCGTGGCCTTCTCCTTAGTCCGTAAAGGCCTAGCGATAACAAAGCAAACATTGTCCCGCTGGATAATCTTCTGCATAGTGGAGTGTTACCAGTCTGCAGGCAGGGAATTGCCATCGGGCATTAAGGCCCATTTGTCTACGGGGGTCTCTGTGTCAACTGCATTACATAGGGGGGGTCCCTACAAGGGATATTTGTTGTGCGGCAACATGGTCCTCTCTTCATACTTCAATTTAGATGTTATTCGCATAGTTGATGCGCGTTTTGACAGGGAGGTGTTACAACATCTGTTAGTCTAACTTTCTCTCCACCTCCACCTACTGCTTTGGGAGTCTATCAGATGAGGAACCTGCGGGAGAAAAGCAATCAATTGGAGGACAAATTACTTACCATAATATTCTTTCTATGGATTCTTCTCCCACGGATTCCTCATCTCCCCTCCCGTCCATCCCCGCTCAGAAAGTCGATGGTTAGTGCACATCTTCTGTTTTGATGATGACTTGGCGATGGTCCTTGGTGACCGTTTTATGTCTTTCTTGTCGCGCGGTTGTTTCTTTAAAAAATAAATTCTGATGCTCCGAATTGTGGTGTCTTGCACAAAGTTCTTCCTTCCATTGGAAGTTTGCTGTTATTTAACTTTGTGTGGGCCTATTTGCCCATTGTTATCTCTCTGTTTTCCTATGCACCGTGGTCAGCCCTGGAAAAAGGGGGGAAACTGAGATATGGGGCATAGTGACGTCATTTATATACAGCGCCTGACGTCACGTCCGGAGCCAACGATCGAGTACCGGGCAAGACGGATCTACGGCTGAGTCGAGATCCACTACGCCCCCTGTCAAAGAAAAAAATTCTGAAGCAGCGAACCTGGATGGGGATATCTATCAGATGAGGAATCTGCAGGAGAAGAATCCTTAGAAAGAACATTCGTGCCCACTGCCCATGTATTGATACAAAGAAATTGTTTGGCTTTAAAATATCTCCAGTTTGGCTAATCCATATTTAAAATGTGTTCAGTGTAGACAGCTTAAAGTGAATGGCTATGCATGTTCCAAGTATCTCAAATCCAAGTGGACAAATTTGAGCTGTGGAAGTCGAAAGATGATTTTCCAGTTTCTCTGGAAACTAGTTAAATTCACCAATCGTTTCGATCATGAAAACGTTGATGAAACATCCCCACATTTGGCAAAAGTGATCAGATTTTCATGCCAACTTTAGTGAACGCTCCTATGAGAGACCCAAAATTACAGAATCAAAATTTCACTTTTTCTATTAAATGTGCTATGTAACCTTAACTATAGAGCCACGATTATCTATATAGTTGTATAGCTGATGTGCGAAAGAGCTACATTTTCTGTCTCCTCCGCTGCAGGCAGGCAGAATCAGACCTCCAATGCCCCATGCAAGGTCCTTGCACAGCTCTGCAACTGCCTCTCTGAGGCCAGCACTCCAGAAGGGGTGTCGGCCATCCCCGGGCCCTGGGCGAGCCCTGATGCCTGGATGTTCAAGGCGCAGCCCCATGGAGACACAAATGTCGAGGTCCCCCGGGCTACCGGCAGTTCCTCCCTCCTCCGAGTCCAGGCACAAACTCTGGAACATCATCTCCTTGGAATCATCGGGGCTCGGGCCCAGACAGGCCCAATAACACCCTAGGCTCACAGATCCCACATAAAGTGCGAACTCTCTGGCCCTGGGCTCGGTCACACCCTCCCTGGTGCCTCCTTTTTTTTAATTTCTTTTTTTTATTTTTAAGTGTTGTTCAAGTTTAGAGCACGATATTCGGCTTCATATTTGGTATTCTGCTTCTATTTGGTACACCCCTACTTGTAAATGCAGAGGGGCTTGCCTATCTATATTCTGGGTACTATGCTATTCTTCGTTGAAATACGTCGTTCGGTGGGCATTAAACCCCATATAGCTCCCTTACTGCAGCAGGTGTAATTGTGACAAAATGACTTCTGCCATACAGGAGTACAAGGATGAGCAGAGGCTAACGTGTCTAAAGTGGGGGAGACTATACTCGAGAGGGGTGTGTGATGAATCTGATTGACTCATCACTGATTTCCCCGGTGGTGACCTCCTCCCATTTGACCATGGGACGGCAACTGCTACCTGATCCGGACCCTGGCAGTTGTTATATGAGGAAGGATCACATGGGAGGGGACAACTACCTGGAGGAGGAGATGACTCCATTGGATGGGACGCGACATTGCTCCCTTGTCACTGACAGATACCCTATAATACCCAAGTTCTTGATGGCTTGTTGTCACCCTACAATTCCCCCTTATTGTAAAAATCAGAAACGATGTCCTTTCTGTCACCCTTAACAAAACTCCATGCATACCTCAAACATCCACAACAAACATAAAACATATTTTGTTTCTAACATTTCTTTGTGGGGTTCTTGAACAACATCAGTTTAGAAATCCAGTTACATCTATGGATTTCAACTCCCATAAAGCCTCAAGTACTGGGACGTAGAAGAGGAGGGAAGATTTGAAGCAAACCAAGCCAAGCCCAAAGACTAACGTACATGCTAGTTGTTTAGTTGACACAAAGAGGCCGGGAGCTTTAAAAATGGCATGCCCAATGTCAAGAAAAGCAGTACGGGAGAGAACCGTGTAGGAGAAAGCCAACAAAGAGAAGATTAGTGCAGGGACTCGAGAATGCGAGTCACACATACCGGCATGGCGTGAAGGAAAGAGAAGTACAGCAGACATACGCGAAGGACTGTGGGAGAATTGAGAGACACAGCAGAGCTGGAAGTACGGTTGTGCCGGGATACAGCATTCTCTGGTCTAGGCCACAGAGAGAAGGTGACAAGTGAAGGCGGACTTGCAGGAAACGCTGGGGGGACGTCTCCTTTGTGTCAGAAGCCTTCACCAGCAGGAAGCTTCACTGCAGAGGCACGCCATAAGACGGAGATGCCATGAAAAACCAGTGAGTCTGCCCAGAGTCATTGGGGACCCTGGGGTGTACCAACATCCAAGTAATCAAGTGAATGAAGTATGCAAGATTGACATTACGAACAATGCTCAAAGACAATTTAAACACAGACTAAACCTAATGTTAAATCGGTGCTTGAAAGGAAAAATATTTGAATACCGACAAGAGAAAGGGCAACAACGAAAATTGCACAAATACTAGCGCACGAGATGTCAATGTGGGGGAGAGCTGAAACAAGCATTATCCTAAGTAAATACATTGAACAGAACAAAGCAGGTGCTGATGTAGTATATTAAAAAGGATACTGAAACAAGTAAGTCCTGGTAAACAGAAGACACCAGGCAGCTGACATTTGAGTGAGAGGGATACCTGACAGGAAAGTATACCATGGGATCTGTAAAACCCCAGAGCAGGATTCCTGACAGAGGAGTATACCATGCAATCCCACAAAGTTGTGTAAAGACTTTAACATCGTAGCAAGAGACCAGGAGATCTAAGAAGTCCATAAAATAATTCCTGGTATTCGAATATCTCAGGTATTTTGAACCAAATAAGAACTCTATCATTCAGGGAAGATACCTGGCACGGAGGGAGGAATACCAGGGAATCTGAAGAGCTGCATGAAAGTATTCCTGACAAGAGTATATCGGGAATCCACCCAAGAAGAAATTCATAAAAAAGATCCTGGTAGTTAAAATCTACTAGGAGTTTTGAAGACTCTGTAAAGATACCTGGCAGGGAGTATACCAGGGGCTCTGAAGAACCCAGAGAGGATTCCTGGTAGAAGAGTATACCAGGCAATCCACCAGAGTTGTAAAAGAACATTTAACAGTGATACAAAATACCTGGCAGGGAAGTATACCAGGGAATCTGAAAAATATATGAAATATGTTCTGACATGTAAATGCACCAGGCTTTTTAAGTTGTATCAAAACCCTAACATTTTGGAAGAATACCTGACCTGTGAGTATATCAGGATGCTTAAAAAGCCCACAAGAGGCTTTCTGGTAGAGGTGTATACCACCCAATCCTTCAAGTTTATAGAACAAGAACCTTGTGAATCCAATATAAAGAAATTGTTCAAGAGAAACACATTTGCTACAAAGATATTGTTGGATAGTATGGAATGTATTGATTGAACAAGAACTTTCTGAATCCAGTATTAAAGCTTCAAGGAATTGAAGGGGCACACTTGTGGTACAAAGGAACTATTATTTAAAAGACACGTTTCCATCCTACCTAACGATCCAGGGGAAGGGAATCATCCCTTGGAGCCACGGGTTTCTCCTTGGAAAACGCTATTTGGATGTATCCTCCTGTTTTGATTATGAACACTTTACACTGAACATTAGCCAGGGACATTTCCTTACACCCTTAGTTGTTACTAGTGTGAGGGTCAGTATAGAATGTTTTGGACACAAGGACGGTTTCTAAGTTACTAACTACTTGACACAGACTGATTCTTAGTTTTAGTTTCTTAGGTAGGGAACCTCTTTCTTTAGAATACGGCTATAGAGGGATTATTCCAACCTATTTTGAGTTAGATAAAATGTCTGACTCTGAAAATATTTCGATCTTGTGTCAGTCTCTCATTTCTGATCCCTCGCTGGTGTGACTGTGAAAATGCAGCAACCCAAACAGCAAGGTACAACAGTCCAAAATAAAGGAATGCCCAATCAAGGTTTTATACAAATATATATACTTTAATTAAACACACCAAATGCAATAATAACTAAATATAAAGCATTACAAAAAACACTTCTGTAGATAGAGCACAGAATATTCAAGCCAACAAGATGCAGCACTCTTGGTAATGAGACAGGGGTAGAAAAGGCAATATAAACCACAATGTCAAAACTCGCTTCTCAACAAAATTACGACCTTGCAATCCAAAATGAATGCCAAACAAAACTCCCTCCGCACCTTCCCCCTAACTAAAACTCTGCCAGCCATAACGACTATCCCTTTTTCTCACAAGCCATTTAGCTTTACGCCACTCACCATCCCCGAGGTTGAAAAAATCATTAGCAACCTAAAACCCTCAAACTGTCAAGGGGACTCTTGTCCAGCACCAATCATTAAGGAATCGCCCCACGACCTCGCTCCCTTCATAACCACCTTCATCAATTCTTCTTTTCAATCTGGAGTGGTTCCCAATAATCTGAAGGATGCCTGGGTCATCCCCCTACTAAAAAAAAACTACCCTAGATCCGGAGATTCCTACCAACTACAAGCCTATCACCACGCTCCCATTTCTTCTAAAAATTCTAGATAGAGCAGCTTACTTGCAGATACAGAACGATCTGGAAACTAACAATCTCCTAGGTACAAGCCAATCCGGTTTTAGGCCCAAACACGGGACTGAAACTGCCCTCTTAGACCTTAAATCCCAAATTGAGGACTTAAAAGATAATGGCAAACTGGCATTACTACTCCTACTGGACTTATCTGCTGCATTTGATCTGGTCAACCACCAAATCCTCTGTCAACATCTAAAATCTGCAGCTTACTTTTCTGACAATGCCACCAACTGGATTAGGTCATTCCTAGACAACAGACACATGAGAGTATTCTCCCCAACCTCCTCAGCTGAACCAGCACAAGTCCCCTGCGGAGTCCCTGAAGCGTCATGTGTATCCCCCACCCTCTATAATGTGTTTACCAAACTCCTGTTCGATGTGCTTGATTATCTGGGTGTCACCTACACTAATTACGCTGATGACACCCAGATACTCATTCCCATCAGTGGTGATTACTTGGTGGACTCTAAATCACTAAATGACATTTTCCAAGTCATCCAAGCCTGGATGTCACAACATGAGCTCTGTCTTAATGATGACAAGACAGAGCTCCTCATTCTAGGTACACAACAAAGACTACACAAAAACTTTGGGAATCTACCTAGACTCCACACTCTCCCTGCACAGACAAACCAATGCAGTCGCGGCCGCATCAGCCTATACATGCAAGCTGATCACAGCCTGCCGCCCTTTCCTCTCTACGCCGACTGCATCACCCTTGCCAGGACATTAGTTATTTCCAAATTGGACTACTGCAACGCACTGTACCAAGGCACTAACCAGTGCAACATCAATAAACTCCAGATCATCCAGAATAACGCCATTAGAGCAGCCCTCAACATCCCCAGATCAGCTCACATCTCTGAAACTAGGAAGAACCTTCACTGGCTCTGTCGCCCAAAGGATTTCACTAAAATCACTTGCGCTTACTTGCATTCACAACCAGGCCCCTACCTAACTAGCATCGCGGTTCACGCAATATATCCCTCCTAGGGCACTTAGATCTGCCCACAGCCAGAGCCTCTCAATTCCTAGATTCAAGCTTCAAACAGCCGGAGGGACTAGCTTCCCAGTCCTGGCAGCCAAACTTTGGAACACTGTGCCTCTCACTATTAGAAACCTATCTTTATTTAACTTATTTAAATCCAAAGCTAAACTTTGGCTAGCCAACTCAGACGACCAAGTGCCACACTGAATATCCAATTTCTTCCTCCTGCTTGTTACATATGCCTGACTAACCTGCACTGTTACTGTATTCCTCTGCTTTGTACTATGCTCCTGTAATGTAGTAACGACTGTTTTGAAGACATGCACCCGGTAACCTTTGGGCCTGGTTGCACTATATAAATAAAATAAATAAATACAAATACAAATGATCTCATAAAGTATCCGTTCTTGAAGTGCAAAAGGGAGTGAGGTGACCAAGCCAGTCTCTGGGGCCCAAAATGGACCAGGGGGTAGTTACCAAGCAATAATACCTTTGTAGTTTCTTTGCGGTTCGGCAACGGTGAACCAGGCTACTCTGTGCTTTTTGGAGGCCTGACAGTTGCGGTATTCCAGCGGCAAGCAGATGTCGAGGGGGGTTGAAGAGAAGGATGCTGCCGATCAAAGCATTACTCGAGCAATGCGGATAATGGAGGTCACCAGTTTTGGTTCGACGGTCAAGGCTCGCTGGCGACTGGGCTGTCAGTTTACACTAGGGGAGTCAGTGTGATGCAGTGCTCGAATGTTGAGATTCATGGATGCACTAGGCAAATCGCTTTGATGTGTAATGCTCGAAGGTCGAGGTTCGTGAAGAATTCCCGGGCCGGTTTGATTGTCAACTCGATCTGCGATGAATGGGCTTGCAGTTCGAATGGCAGATCGAGCTTTGCGGATGCATCAATGCTCCCTTGTTTGAACACAGGCAACGACATGCTTTCAGATGCTGCTGCAGCGAATGGCTTATAACATGCAGGACAGCAAATTGAAGGTCAGCAAAGGCAGCTTTGGAGGGGTCCTGTTGATTCGATCAGGTTTGAACAGGCTTGAGTCATGGTTCGCAGTGGTTTGACAAAATGGCAGGAAACCTGGCCGCCTTGGCTTTCAGGAGCTGGGAGTCCCACTCCAGAGTCTCAGGGCTGAGAGTAGTCCTTTTCTCGGGATCCCAAGCATGGGGAGGCTGACACACACCTGCAGGAATCCTTCAGTGCAGTGAGTTCCTGGGTACCAGTGTGGCTAGCAGAGAGGCAATTCTTTCTCCAGCAGCAGGTCACCCCAATTTGCCCTGGGAATGGTTAGTGGACAGAGCTTGCCTCTGCTTTGGACTAACTGTCTTCACCTCACAACTGGAGGACTTTGAAAATGACTGCTTTCCCAACGGTGACCAAATGAAATATTCAAGGGTTGAAGGCCAGAGATTATTAAAGGTAGGAGTGAGAGACCCCTTCTTTTAAAGGCAAATATTTACAGACGATTGGGCAAAAGCAATCTTGCTTCAAGGGTCCAATCCTTGTTCTTGGAATAAGTGGACTTTGCATTCTGGTATCACACCCAAAGTGCTTTGTGTTAAAGAAAGTGGATTGGACAAGAGGAAAGAGATAATGAAATGAAATAAAATAAAATGGTGGAGCCTTCCAACAGCTGGTCTGAGGTCCCGCTGCCTACACTAACTCCACCCTCTGCCCTTGTCAATATCATGAAAGGCCCCTTTGGGATGCAGCACCCTGGTGTGCGGCTTGTCCTTTTACAAAGGGAATACCCTTCCATTCCTGTTGCTAGGACAGCTTCCTGTGGAGTGACTGTCTCACTGATGATTGTGCTCCCTGCCCTCACAAAGAATCAGAGAGGCACCCCCCAGGGCTACAGTCTTGCTGGGAGCAGGAGACACAACCTGGCTGAATACACGTAACCCTTCCACAGCTGAGCTGGTACTCACAGGGCTGACACATTGTGATAGTAGTAGTACATCTTTTTTCAGAATATAACATTCAATAAAAGAACAACATTTAATTTACATAAAGACAGTAAAACATACATTAAAAAAGCTCAAGTCTCCAGTAACAAGATAGACCATAATAAATGCTAAAATGCACATGAACAGTCAAGACATCAATGACAGCCAGTGGAAACATATATAAACAGTACTTAGTCGAACATGAGAAGCCTGTGCTCCTGAACACTCATTCAAACTGGGATAAAATGTTGCAGCGACCTGCATTTTCTAAAGTCATTAGCCAGCAACAGATAATAAAAGGACACTTGACACTGTAAAAAAAACAAGAATTATTAAAAGTGAAATTGAATATATCTGGAGCGGATCGTCATACAAAGGGCAAAATATAGCATGCATATTGGCCTCTAGTGTGATATTATCACATTTGCAATGAAGATCATTCTGACTTTTCCAATGCATTTTATTAACTGCAAAGGGGAGCGAATTAAATCGTTATTTTGCTATTAGCTTCCTTGCCACTTTATTGGAGACACAAGACAGATATATTTCATACTAAAATTCAAATACAGGAATGGTAGGTATGACACTTACTTTGGCATCCTTGTTTAGTTCTGCCTGGATTGATAGCTTCTTGTTGAAGAAATCTAAAATCACTTTCTTTTGGGCTAGCCGAACAGAGAGTGGGGTCTTAGCCAGGTTGTAGCATCCTAGAGCATGCAGGACTTTGTGAAGTTAGCTAACGCAGCTTGATTCGACCATATTCTCAAAGCTGAGTATGTCTGTTAAGATGATTTACATTTAGGACAGCCTTGTCATTCTTGCAGATCATGAGCCATAAGGAAATGGGAGCTATTTGCAGTTCATCAATTAATGGAGTAATGCTGCTTTCATGATATAAAAGCTCCAATCCCATTACCAGGAAGACACACAATAGGGAGCTCAAATATTGCCACACAAATACTGTAATAGAAATCAAATGGGAGATTGCCCAAACTCCAGCACTGTAGCGTGTAATACCTCTTGACTTTGCCTGATATGACTTGATTGTTGGGAGAATTGCTCCACTTGCGCAAGAAGAGAAACACAATGACCAGCACTAGATTGATATAGCAAAGTTGTTGTTTTAACAATATGGGCTGACCAGGTGTTTGTGTTGCTGAATCTGATGCCTAGGTAGTCAGACAGATGTACTCTTTTCAGACTTACCTTGTCCACCGAGATATCTGGGTTTGCCCTCTTAACCCTATCAAAAACCATAAAAACGTACTTCGAGCTATTCAGTTTGATACCCCTGACCTAAATTTTGCATAGAAGTTTACAAGCACTGGCAAGGCTTTGGGGGTCCTGCCCAGTAGTATTATATAATCTGCAAACCTTAGGCAGGGAGTTAAGCAACCTAGGAAGGCTGGGACATTAACAGGACCTCTTAAAAGATGTTAATCCAGACTGTCAATGTAAAGGATGAAAGGTAGTGGGGGCACAAACATCCCTGGTGGACCCCTCTACTGATCCTACATGTTCCTGTGTGTTCACCAGCCTTGCTGCATGTGATAAAAGCCTCAGTATTAAAATATAGCTGCATGATGATATCCAAGAGACTCGTGTCTATGTTCAAATCGTGAAGGACTGACCACACCAGGGCTCTATTCACCTTATCAAAAGCCATTGATAGATCCATGAATGCCAAATACATGGCACCCCCTTTGATCTCATATTATTTGTCAATGCCAAGGGATAGGTTTAGGCACTGTTCAGTGGTACCCATGGATGTGCAAAAACCCAATTGCAATCCAGACATTCTTATCTCTCTCTGCCCAAATTTGGAGCCTAGCCACCAGAGCCTTCCCCTGGATTTGTAATGACACATCACCAAGGGCAATGGGTCCGTAGCAGTAGGGTTCAGCACAGTTACCCTTTTTGAATACTGGAAAAATGTTGGACAGTGACCACGTTGGTGGGAGAACTCTAGTAAAGAGGATATTCTGTAATAGGTTTAACAGGGGAACCCAGCTATCTGGTGGCAGCTTAAACAGATCACCTAGGACTCAATCTGGTCCAGGAGCGAACAATAGCCTTCTGCACACCTAGTAGAGTGGCACTTTCAAATAAGATGGTAAGAAGGAAATCAGTACCCTAGTTGACATCCCTGTGCTGGATCATCCATACACCTTGGCACAATGGTTCAAGCATTGTTGCCCGGTATGGACATCAGCACTCGACTGATAATTGGGGTGGAGGCCCGAAGACACTAGGCTTCAAAACTGCCTGCTATCTTTTTATCGCAGGTTTCTCACATACGAGCCCAAGACTGATGTACATGAAATCTTTTGGCCTTCTTAATAATAGCATATCTATAATTTTTTACCAACCCGCCCTTTTTCAACAATGTTAGAATCTGGATTTTTCAGCAGCTTAATACGAATGCTTTGCAGTTCTGCAATTCTTATTTTTTTATTTACTTGTGTATAATCAAAAGAAAATTGATTTTTACAAGAAGAAGAAGAAGCCAAATTTAAATCAATGTTCAAGTAATCAGCTGAGTCACGTGTTATTAAACCAGGTGCTCTGTTTTTTGGATGGTCTAGGTGGCTTTGTAGTTGAAAAGGACCTGTGGATGATGTCATTTAGAGCCGTAAATAAATCAATCAAGTTATCATCATTGGGATCACCTAACAAGCATTTATCAATTAGTGGAAAGCCCTGCTTACACATTTTTGTCTTACCTAGATCAGGGTTTAGATTGATCCATTTTAATTTCCTTCGACAGGAGGATACTGTACAAGTGAAAATGCTAGTACTGACCAAATGTCTTTCTCTACCAGTAAAGAGCAGAGTTAGTGACAGAGGATAATGGCCGCTTTCTGCTCTTGTCACAATCTCTAGGTCCATAAAGCACCACCACTCACAATACTGAACCAGGAAATAGTCAATTGGGCCATTCAGTGTTCTTATAAAGGTATCATTTTACAAGGAAAGTTATCCTCTAGTAGATGTTTCAGTATTTTACCTTCTTTCGTTGTAAATGGCACTCTAGAGGCCATTTCCGAAATTTCCCAGACCTCACTTTTATTGGAGTCCATTAATTCTCCCTCAGTCTCGATCGCCAAGACAGGAGTATATGAGACCCTAGCATTCGTATCTCCCCAATCAAAATAAATTGGTCCGGGACTGAAAGATACCAACTTTCCAATGATAATGTCTGCAGTGTTTCTTTAAGTTTCTCCCCTGTTTTCTCACACCTATCGGAACCACTGCAGTTGTTATACATATTGATCATTACACCAATGCTCTTATTCTTACTCTTAGGATTTAAAGATTTTCTGACTATATTGCAGCCAGAATTAAATCAATACCCGTTGAGATGGAATAACAGGTTAGTATAAGACCCTTTGCCCTATCCTGTAATGTGCTTGTGTGGAGTAAACACAGCAGAATTACCCTGGTTAGTAAAGTGGTTCAATAGCCCAGGTTTTCTGGAAAAATATTACATGGAACGATGCAATATATAGTATTATTTTCATAAAGAAAGGTTAGTCTTAAAGAATTCAACTTATGTACCAGGAAAACCCACACATATATGCTTAATTAGTCCTGAAAGAATGCACCTAACCTTTGGTCAATATAGATTCAAAAACATCAACATTTTATTAAGAAGTTCATCATATATAAGGTATAGAGGGTGAAATAAAAGACAAAATCAACACATAACTTAGAGATATGTGTAAGTAAAACAGAACACGTATTATATGCTCACAATACAAAACAATAAAAATGTCACAGCTGATCCTACTAACCAGTGTTAGCTCGGTAAACTTCTTCCAAGCCCTACATGTGCATGTTTCTGTCCTGATGGCCTCCAAATTTCAGACATTCTTCAGGGGCTGTACTAATGACTTTGCGTGTAAAAGATGAACTAAAAGCCAGCTGCTATTTCTGTGTGTCCTCAAAATCTTCATGGAAATTTCCTAAACAAAAATAGAGAAACATATCTTAGTTTCTAAATAATTATTTAACCCTCTTCTCACTGTTACATATTTCTGTTAATGTGTATCTGGAATTGATTTCTCTGGTCACTATCCGCTTTAAATGCTATCCAAAAACCAGCATCATTACTTTGTGATAAGATACTTCACCAAACTGCTACTCTGCAACGATAAAACAAACACAATACAAAAAGCCTTTAGCAAGGCAATATTTATAGAAAAACATTATCTATAGGTGTAGATTAATTTGGTTCTTACCTATTATTCTCATCTGAAAATTAGGTAAGGCTGCTCATACAATTTGCATGTCTTCTGTCCTATATCTCTTATGGATTAAGTCCAGAATTTTCTAAAGCACAAACTATAATATAAAAAGAGGTCAGGGAGCCTCTCTGCAAGAAAGAACACGGCATGATAACCTGTTCTGCAGGAATGTGCCCTCTGAGTCCACAGCTACATGTTTTAGCTCAGTGTACCTTTCTCAAAGGCGGAATATCCAAAATATATATAATGGCACAGAAGATGTAATACCTTTTTTTAATTTTTAATTTATTTGAATTTGTTTCTTAAACAATTCTTACAAAGTTCCCCAGCATCAAATTTAATTAATACTGATGTATTCCCTTCATTCTGTTTCTTTTAGTTCATTAGACTTCCACCGAAGCATTGTCTGGCTAGCCTTGTTCTCAATTGGTGCCAATCTCAGGTTTGTTGCCTGTTTCTTGTTCCAGGCCAATGCTCTGAACGATCAGAGCCGTGGCTATAACAAGGGATATTTTGGTGCCGTTTATCATTCTGAACCACCAGGCCTCCTCTTCAAATATGTATGCCTCCTCCAAGTGATGTTTCAAGTAAACGTCTCTTGGCTTTGCTGTGCCAGGGCATGACAATAAAAGGTTTCGTATTGTTTCTATCTGGGTCTTGTTTTTACATTAACAGCAAGAGTTGAAGGTTGATTGACACCGGATTGCCAGGATTTTGTTCGTTTTTAAGACATTCAAACGAGCTTTGAGGAATTTTGTCAGATATTTAATTGTTTGATATATTTTTTCTGTGTTTGGAGGCAAATGTGCAGGTAATTTGTTGTTTGACGCTGTTTCCAAGGATTGTGTCCAGTCCCCGATTTTTTGTCTTTCCTTGACTTTATCTGGGTTACGTTCCAATTCCTCCTCCGATGGCAAACAATAAAGTAGAGTTTTTGTTGGCCCAGTTTGTCAGCATCCTGTTTTTGCCTCCCTTCATTTCCTTATTGATGGTTTCAAGTATTTTCGGGCGAGGATTGCGCCAGATCTTCCCAAAGAACATCATGCTGTTTCTGTTTATGGCTGCTTTTAATGAGAGCAAGCTTAGTTCTCTTCTGATGGAGGCGACAGGAGTGGAGGGTGGCAGTTTCAGGACTGTACACCAAAAGAAGCCTTCCGGTTTGTTCCAGATCTTCGCCGGAATGTGAGGCATCGCTTCGGTTCCATAAGAAATGGTCGGAATGACCTTTGCTTTATAGAAATTGATTACTCGGATCAAAGAGAACTGCCCAAATGTTCTGTATATTGTCATGGTTTGTGAGACTAGTGTGTTAATCTTGGCGTAGAGTGTCTTCTGCATGGGCATTTCCATTGGGCTCCTGTTGATTGTCATGCCCAAGTATTTGGAATTTAGTACTAACTCCAGTTGCTGAGCTTCCAAGGTACCAATGCAGGTTTTCAGATCTTTTTGATGTTTTCGCAAGATCATAATTTTTGTTTTGTCTATGTTGATTTCCAAATAGTTTTTTTTAAATGTATGACGAGAGGCTTTTCAACTGACGTTGGATACCTATATCGGTTTGATCCTAGAGTATAATGTCATCCCCGTAGAGGAGCCTTGTGATTACTGGTGTTGTTTTCAAGGTCTAAAATGTCTATCATGTAGGTGTTATAGAGGGCCGCGCCAGAGAGCAGCCCTTCTTAACGCCTCATGTGGTTTTGATCGGGTTCGAGAGTTGCCCTGCGCCGTTGAGCCTCACTCGCATAGTGGTGTCAATGTAAAGCGAATTGGTAGGCTCCATAAGAGAAATGGGGCAGTTCCAATGTGTTAGTTTTGACCATAGTTTCTCTCTATTTACCCGGTCAAACCCTGGACTAAATCAATGAAAGCAACAAAGATTCTTGGGTGCCCCTCCAACACCTTGGCATTTAAGATGCTAATTAGCATTATGTTGGCTGTTGTGCCCAAATGTCTGACAAATCCCCATTGGTATGGGTCTGCACAGCCAGCCTCTTTTACCCAGGCTGAGAATTTTTCTAGGAGTAGTGACCCAAATAGCTTGCCGACGATGTCGAGCAAAGCTATGGGGCGATAGTTCTTCAGATCACTCTTCCCTCCTTTTTTAAAGATTGGCACTATGTTGGCATTTTTCCGGGAATCTGGTATGGTTTTCAGGACTATGCATCTGCCAATGATTTCAAGGGTGAGGTACGCCCATTCTTCTGGGTGTGTTTTTAATTGGATGTTTGTAATCCCATCTGGACCCGGTGCTCTCGATCTGTTCAAGTTCTTAATTTTCGTCAGAATCAAGCCTTTGTCGTGTTCAATATCCCATACACATGGTCTGGGTTTTTGGTCAGTACTCACTCCTTCAGATGTTTGATGGAAAAGCTCTGTGAAATCAGTCGTCCAGGCTTGCTCGCTCACGCAGTTTTGTAAGATGTTTTCTGTAGTGGATGATGTGGATTTTGCTAGTGTCCAGAAATCTTTGGATTGGCTATTGCAAACTGCGCGGAGCATTGTCTCTGAGTCTTTTTGGAAGAGTACTCTTCGAAAACCCGCTAGCCATGTTTTGTAGGAGCTAATGGCTTTTGATTCAATTACTTGGTTTACTGCCGACGAGTAGTTTTTGGCAAGCCTTTTGACTCGTCTCATGAGTTTTCTCTTCTTTCCCTTAGCTCCAGGCTATAAGTATGTAGATGTTGTTGCGGTGGTTGTTTTTCAAAGTTTCGTTTGCTGTAGGTACAGAGTGAGTAGTGGACAATAGTCCAATTCCGGTGAGGTTGAATGTCTCATCTTGTGTTCGTTCTTAGCTGTATATTCCTTGGTAATGGTGCAAATGGCTTCTCATCAGTTTTAGCCCTGTTCCCAGAGTACAAGTCTCTATTGGTGCCTTCATTATTCGGATTCGTCTTTTAAGACTGGCCATGAGGCTTTTAAGATGTTATGGTCGCTATGTAACGTTTTAACCACCTCAAATGAGTCGATGATGGAAAAGATCTCTTTTGAGACATATATGTGGTCTATAGTGCTCCCCAGACCTGCTCTTTCCCAGGTTGTTACTGAAGGTCTATATGTGGTCGTCATTGAATGGCGGTTATAAAGGTCTTTTGATTCCATTAAATCAGACCATGAAGTACCACGTTTCTTTGATTCGAGGTTATACCATTCATGGTCTTGCTTAGAGCTGTTTCCATCTTGTTCGTGTCCACCCCCTTGTTAGGACAGATGGCGTTGAGGTCCCCACATATGATTGGCTTATGTCATATGTAGCAGTTGCTTCTTCGATGATTGAGTCCATGGAGCTTATGAAGGCCTTAGATGTTTGGGCCTTTTGATTCCAGTAAAAATTAATTGCCAGAATTAGTTCAACTTCTCGAGTTGATGTTATTGGTTTGAGGTGGTTCCAGGAAATCAGTACCACTTGTATAAAAGTATTTGAAAGCAAACCTTTTTCCAGGCGTAAAGTACTGCCAGAGCACACCGCACCTAAGAGGCCTGAAGTGGGGAGCCTTTAGTGCCCTTGGCAGCTGGAGATATACTCATTTCGTACCCGTCTAAACTTGGAGTTGTCGTTACGCAAGTTTCCTGTAGGCATAGTAGGTCAAAATTGCCCAGGTTTATATCACCAGCCGTTGTTAATTGACTATGGCCTCGTGTGTTCCATGGCCCAAAGAGTAGGTTTGGGTCAGGTGGTTTTCGAGTTTAGCCTCTGGTGGGTGATGATTGGATGTTTTGTTTGGTTGGTATTTACGTGGTTGCTGTGTTACAGCCGCCGGAATCCATGCCCATCTCTTGAGTTCCTCATCCGTTTGGCTTTTCAGATGTGCCCTGGTGGAAGATTCGTAGGCCTCATTCAATTTGTTGTGGCTGAGCGTATCTTTGAATTTTGGTAAAGGGCCACGTGGTAGTCGTTCGCTGTCTCTACAGTCCTCCAAGTTTTCTATGTAACTTGGAGATGTGTTGGGGAGATCCTTGTTACTGTAGTGACTCATTTTGTTGTTTGGTCCGAGGGACCAATTGTTTGCTTCTTTAGAAGATGTAGTACCTTTTCCAACCTCAATCTTAATATAATGGTACCTATAAAGAATAATTAGGGACTTAGTTGGGATCACTAGATGTGAGTAATTCTGGTAAAGCTGCTCCTGTGGTGGAGGCGTTTTCCTTTTATACCTCTTTGGGATTAAGCCACCAAATTATCTGCAACACACAATATAGTAATACAGTGGATCTAATGATCTTTGCAGACTTTATCATGATATGGCAAGCTCTATTAAGCTTAAGGACTTACTTGAAAATTACTAGCAGCAGGTCATTCTCAAGGAGAATATTGGTGCCAGTTGGCTTGATATCCTGCAGATAAAACAGGTTATAGGGGATTACCATACTAAAGGTATCTGTGGGTTTATTTAGTAATTATACATGAAGATGTTCCAGTAAGTCTGCTCACCCATTTAGGTGAAGAGCAACAGCATGTCTTGCCGCCTCACGTTGTTATTAACAAATTCACGTTTACTGCAATCCAAAAATGGTCGCCATTTAATAAAATATTTGGCGTGGCACCATGATGTCATCACAGCACGGCATAAAGTGCCGCAAACAAACTCTTTTTTTTCTCCCTTTTTCCTTTGAGTCAATATTTGTAGAATAGAAAACGACCTTAACAGATAGTATGAATTGATGATGTAAACGCATATCCGTGCAATTCAATTTGATCAGTTGCTGATCTTGTTCAACTGCTATTGTGAATGTATGTCCAAAAAAAGTGTATTAAATCCATTCCACCATGCTACTGGCAGACAATTCACTTCATCAAGAGGACTCCAGGGATGAAATCTGTTCCTAAGCTAATGGATAAAGCAACCAGGAATGGCAGCCCCATACAGGGACCAATGGATACTATGGGATGTTGTGCTAATTGCTGGGTTCTGGCACACACTGCCTCCATATGCGAAACTCAGCAGTCTATGTTAAATCAAACAATGATCCCTGGCCATGAGACTGGAGAAGGTTCAGGATAGTCCAAGAGAGGTTCTTTAATTAAATGCTGGAGTGTGTGCAGCCTAATATTATTCCTCATGGGAATTCAGGATTAATATAGACAACCTTAGCACTTAAGTGGTTTAAATGTTGCCAGCTATAGATGCATGTCTTCAATAATGAACACGCAATCCCCCTGAAATAGCCCAGGTCCCCTTCCAAACCTGTCTACTCTATAAGCTATTAAGAGATGCCGGTTTGGTTCGAGGCATAAGCCAGTAATTCTATTGATGAAGTAAGTCGATTTTAAAATTAGTGAGACTGTCGACTCTAGATGACCGGGTCTTAGCTTCCGTACCTTATCCAGGACTACCACTAGTGGAGCTGCTTCGGGGGGAGCTGCAAGGAAAATGTAGATGGACGATAGCAGTGCCCCTCTGAGCTAGAATCTGCAGGATAGGAAGCTTCTACCTCAGATTGTGTCTGTTTGGGTCTGCTGGACTGGCCCTGTACACTATTAACATGTACATTTTGCCGATCTCTTGACGCACTAGGTATAGCTGGTACAACAAGGGCTCCCTCTGTATACCGGCTTTGGGTTAGTTGCTGTAGGGCATTGAAAATACTCCCTGTGTCTGGTATTTGTACAGTTAGTTGAAATAATAGGGGATGGTTCTGCGATTAGGGCGACCGGGTTGGATCATCTAAGCCACTAGGGCTTGGTTGTTCGTGTGATATCAATATGATGTGCTTTGAAAATTGTGAGATAGCAGCCACCATACCTTAAACTCTGGTATTGCTTATTTTCCTGCCACCAGGATAGGAACTCTTGTAGTTATGTGGTTTAGGAAGCAGGGGTGCATGTCTTAAATGCAGCCCTGCACTGTTGAGACTTGTTTGTCCCTGCAGCTGTCAAGTGGGTTTAATGGACCTTTGCCTCAATGTTTTTGCCGAATGCATTTTCACCAAATGTTGCACTTTCGTTTGCAGCAAAATGCGGGGGGAGACTCATGCACCCCCTCTTAATATCCCCACACCCATATATACCTTACCCCCACTTACCATATTAATTTTTCTGAAAAAAAAGTGCAAACAAAATCAGCAAAAAACGCTTTTGCCTAAGCTATAGATCGGCTTAAGTGGGATAGACCGTCAAGTGGGCCCTTGTTACCCCTGAATCTGCTCTGTGCCACTGAAGAGCATTCTCTGCATATCAGGTTACTGATCCAGGGGGGCACAGGTGTACCCTATGCTTTTGGCATGGAGTATCTGAAAGGGTGACCCAGTGGCAGGTCACGCTTTTGGAGATGGAATTACCAGCATCCATTTTATTTGGTTAATAAAAGTCAACAAAAGCTAGGCCTTCGGTTGACAATTCCTCACAGTAATGTTTTCTATTTTGAACTCGAGCAAGGCTCTAAAATGATAAAGCTTCCATTGAGTAATTCTTGATCTCCTACATTTAGAGACGTTGCTGTCCTTTAAATTGCAGCATTGTGACTTTTGAAAGAGCCTGTATGTTAAAGGAATTGCCAAGGAAGTGTTGACAGCCTGTAGATAGATGGGCCAGTGAAGACATTAGGAATATTGTAGGGGGCAAAATGTGTGGATATTTAGGAACTACTTTGCCTTCAAAGTGTTCTCTTATTGAAAAGGTGTTAATGCTAGAGTAGGAATACATTTTTTGCACCTCTCGGGTGGTTCGGTTATTTGGTTGGCTGGTGTGTGGATTACAATTGCTTGTTTACTTAGATATCCTATTGTAATGGGAACAGCTGTCTGCGTTCTGTAAATCCAAATGGTCCGATTTGGGTACGCTAACAATCTGTGGGAAGTGCTACATTTTTATACCAAACAAATAGAGAAAACCCCCATTGGATACGTTTATCCTTGGGGCACGATAAGAAGAGGCTTTATGAAAGGAAACCAACATGTCTGCACTGTTTAGAAGCTGGGGCTCACCGTGATTCATTAAAACACATCTTTTCATTTCTTTGCGAAACGATCGGACAATAACCATTGAAAACACATGTTTTATTAAACAAATGCATGATGAATAATGTTCAAATCAAAATGTCTTTTAGGAAAACGGCATAAAATGTTAATGTGCCAAAAAGAGTTGTGATGAAATACGATATTGGCAAACACAAATTCAAGGGGAGCAGAAATCTGTGTGCTATGTCCAAATGTGTAGCAAAGCTTGACTCTGTGGTGTTTGCCGTGGAGGTAAAACTAGAAGTGAATAGTAAACCTACTTCACCACTATATTGCTAGCATTGGCAAGAGCGGCCTATACTCTTCATATATTCGAGTTAACTGCAGACACCTCCTAAGAAGTATATGTTGACATTTCTTTCCTGTCCAATTATTACCAAGCTGTCTGTAACCTCGCCTTGATACCCCAGGCCCTGGGCGTGTAATAAATGTAATAAATAATAAATAAATACATAAATAGTACAGTAAATGCCAAAGTAAAAGGAATGTCCAATCAAGTTTCTATGAAAATAAGTGCTTTGCTTCAACAGAGTACTTTTAAATACTAAAAATCCACTCCTATACAATAATCACACATATAGTACAGGCTAGAGATGAAAAGAAAGTGCACATTGTGTGTTTTATACTGCCTAAGGGTAAAATCGAGGCAGAAAATAAATAGTAATGACACAAATCATTACTTTTCAAATGTCATTGATTAGGTAAGCGAAGGGGTCCATACAGCCAGTAGGGCTCATGCATGATAAAGGACACTGGAAAATGCCTTTTAAAGGGCACCTAGTTCAATCAAACGCTAGCGTTGTGCTTTTGGTGGTCCGACTGCATTGAAAAGTTATTGTCCCTTTTTTATGGTTGGAGTTTGGGTTTGAAGTAGAGAACTAGCTTGAAAGGACTAAGCGATGAAGTGCGGATCAATAAATGGGAATGACAAGATGGCTCTAAAGCGTTCTGAAGCAACAGGCAGTGGTTCGAGCCTGCGTGGCTTGAACAGCTCAATGAGCATCTGGATGATATCTGAAGCTGGCAGTGTGCTTCATGTGCCGTGATGTGACAAAGGAAGACTTCAAATCATGCATCTCACCTGAGCGTTCTGTAGGCTTCATGAGGTCAAGCAGGGGACTTTGTGCACTTTTGCCCAGGTGCATGAAGTGTCTGCATCTTGAAGGTGGGTTGATGAGTGTTCAATAGGTTTGAAAGTGTATTGAATGCAAATGATGAGCTGCTGAGTAGCAGGAATGCCTGGGGGTAATGCCCTAGGACTTCAAATGTCTATGGGGGGTCCAGTACAAGAGCTGGAGCCCTCTTCCATCATTCTTATGCTCTATAGGTTTACAAAGTTGCCTTCTGAATATTGCTCCTGTCAGGCTGGTTTGGTGTTCTTGTTGTAGGGTCCTTTAGTGCAGTCAGGATGTAAGGTTCTTCCATTTTGTCACTTCTCATTTCCTTAGAGACCAGTTGGTGGAAAGAGATCTTCCTCCTTCGAGACAATCTCGTAACCCGTATGGAAGGGTACTTTGCACTGTCAACAGCTCCTTCATAACTGAGTGGTGTGTAACCACTGTATAAGTAGCAACATAACCTAGCAGGGGGTTTGGTGTGTTTTCTCAGGCCTTCTGCTAGGATCCCAGCAGGAGAGCGTCTTAGGGAAGTGTCCTCCCTATTTTGCTGTATTTCGCCAGAGGCCTTAGTTCCCAGGAAGTCCCTTTAGGTTAGAGTAAGGTAACTAAAGGAATATTGAAAATGACTGGGAAGCTTCTTCCTGTGCCAGACATCCCTGGCTGTTTTAGCTCCACCCATACCCATGTCCTATTTACTGTTTAACAAAGGATCTCTCACAGTAACTAATTACCCCCTGATAGCAAACTCCTATTGATGTGGTTAATGTTAACTCCAGTGAGACCGTAAGAAGAGGTTCCTGAGTGCAGCTGAACTACATGCAGTCATCCCGAGTAATAGGAATGCGTTCATGGAGATGCCTCATTTGATGTAGCCAAAGCGTGGTAGTATAAGAAATTGTAACTTTTAACAGTAAAACCAGAGTTGGCTAGAGCATCAGTTTCCCATTCCTGATGATCTCCTTTTGGCAGAAAATGTTTATTTCAGTCCATCATCCAGTTTGTAAGATGATAGGGCTCTGTCACCCGGTGTGAGAGGACCTTAGAAAGGACAATTTAAATTAACATGAGGCTGAATTAAAATAAAGGCACTGCAGAATTTGGGGTTTAGCAGACTGCATTAAATTAAATTGTGGATCATTCTCTTCTTTTGTCCCCTTGTCCTCCTTTGGCATTACTGGTTCTGCTCTAAACTGATTTCTTTCCTATCCATTCCACCTCTGATTGTAATTTAGGAGTCCAATTTGACTCAGATCTTTCCTTTGCCTCCAACGTCTCCGACACTTTCAGTTCCTGCCGCTTTCAGCTTTATAATATATGCAAAATCTGCTCTTGACCTTTCATGCTACCAATCTCCTTAGCTGCTCTCTGATGCTTTCAGACTTGATTACTGCTCTACCCTTCTTGCTCTGCCAGCCTATTGTCTTGCTACTTTACGTTCAATCTATAACTCTGCTATTGACACTCTTTTCCATCTTCCACCTAGAGCCTCTTATCTCAAATGCTTTACACTCTATCTCCTGGCTTTCCTGTGAGCCCTTCCCGTTATTCCGTTTCCTATGCATCGTTTTCAAATATACGGACGGGTTGGCTCCTCCTCCTTATCTAGAAGTTCCTCTCCTCCCAGAGGATGACAACCAGAGAGAGAACCACCCAAAAGGAGAGACAAGACAGCCCTAAGTCCCAGATCAAAACTTGAAATCCTCTTCACTGGTGCGGGAACCACCAGCCAATTCCTACACCAGCTACGTGAAGAGAAACACCTGAGTTACCTTACCCTAGAGAGAGAGGCTAGAAGGCTGGGCCAGTGTGTGGCAGAGAGGGGTGGGTTGAGCCAATCCCACATCAGGGCCCAAACCATCCACAGGGACAGAGACTGATGGTTGAATCCCCAACCCAGCTAACACTTGAGTTCCTTTTCCCCAGACATGCTGGAAGGTGGGGAAAGAGCCATAGAAAAGCCCACAAGCTCAGTGCTGCAGTGTGTGTGCCTGGAGAAGGAGCTGCACACTGGAGACAAAGGTTTACGAAAGGTTGGAGGAGGTGAGCAAGAGATTGAGCAACAGCCGGAAGACTGGAGGAGAGGTCCAGGAGGCTGGACAATAGTGGTACCTGGGAGCTGGAGGAGTGACCCAAAAGAGCAGACCAAGGAGGCAAGTGAGCTTGAGCAAGAGACCAGGCATGGGAACGTGATGGCCAAAGAGGGTGAAAATGAGAACAAAGGTGATGCTTTACAGTGTGGGAGGGATCTAGCAATTTTGCAGTTTTAAAGGGGTAGTGCCCAAAGGGGAAAGAATGGCCCAAGAGGAGTAAAGATGCTGGGAGAGACCTAGAAAGCCTTGAATATGAACATGGAGATCAGGCAGGTGAGGCTCCTACCAAATGGCTGAAGAAGTAGAGGTTGAAAGTAATAAGGAGGGGTGGTGCTTGGGGGGAGTGTGAAGGGGCCCAAAGGGGTGAACTATATTTAGGCATAGAGGTTATTAAGGCAGAATAGAAAGGGAAAGAGTGTTGCTCAAAGTAGTGTACAAAGTACACAAAGGGGTGAAGGTGGGAGAGAGAAGAGTGACTTGGAGAACAGTGAGATGTTGTCAAAGGGATAAAGAAAATGAGAGTAAGAGGTGAAATCTGGAAAGGTTTGAGAATAATACCAAGAGGAGTGAAGATATTTGGAGCAAATGTAGAGACTTTGAAATTAAAGGCTAGCAGAGGATTCTTGCCCAAAAGGTTGAACGTTAGAGAGAGACGAGTTGAAGAGTATATATTTTAGGGAACCAGAAGTGAGACTGGAAGTTTACAGAAAGATTAATTGAAGATCTTGACACCTTGAACAGAGAATTACAAGCAGGTGATGCACAGTTGTTAGACGATGAAAAGGGGGTAGATAAGGAAGCAACCTGAAGAAAGGGAGGGAGTAACCTGCTAAACCTTGGTGTGTCAATCTTAGTGAGAGGACCTTTAGCAGAGTTGTTGAGAAAACTCTCATCTGGCCATATTGCCCTGGTCTCCAAACTATGGGAGGTGTCACACTCACTACCCAGACCCTTATTCTTATGCTAAGGGAAACTGGAGATTTCATGGAGACAAACCTTCTCAAGGAGCAGGCAGTGGGGATTCTGGAGAGAGCCCATCAACAGCAGACCAGTAAGAGCAGGTCACAGAAGAGTAGAAAGAAAGGGTACATGTCTCCTTGATATCAGTCCATGCAGCGAATACCCAAACAACCTGGAAGAAGGCAGGTCCTGAACCCAGAAAGCGTGTAGGACTTTCTCTTGTTTCAAAATCTTTTCCTGGGAAAGGAACCACAGGAACCATCTGAGACCAGAGAGAAGCTATTTTTACATTTGAAGCTGCCTGAACTTTTAGTTAGTCACAGCCATCAGACTAATCCTGACATTTCAGGTGCAGGCTATACTTGCCCCGTTTAATAATTTTCTTCCACACTAAATGTTCCTTAATAAAAGACCTTAAACCTACATTTTGGCTGTTTATTTGGCTGGTCATTTGATCCCCCATCACAGATGAGACAGAAGGGTATCTGTGGCCAAGCTTTACATCCTCTGGTAGTACCTTAAAAGCTATACCTTGCATATGGTAATTTTCTGTAACAGGGTGATGACATTGGGATGTTTGAGGCTACACTTATTCTACAGTGTCTGTATGGTACCTGGAAAATAAGGGCTTTAATAGGGTGTTTATTTATTTATTTATTCACTTGTTAGGCGCTTATACAGGAAGCAAATACTGTTTCAAAGAGCCCATAGGGCAACATGCAGGGGGCAGAGGATGATAGACAAAGTAATTACAACAATGTTAAATAATGAAGTACAACAAAATAAGAGACAATGGGTGGAGACACACCTTTTATGCCTTGTGAGTGTTCAGAACGTGCAAGTGCAGAGGGCAGAGGGGTATGTTATAGGTGCTGTGGTGCTCATGGAGAGCAGCAGATGAAGTGCTATGAAGAAAGGTAAGTGTAACCTCCAGTGGTGGAGGGTGAGCTGAGGCAAGTGCAGAGGATAGACAGCAGCTGGGATGATAAGATGTGGGAGGTCAGAGCCCTGAGGATGCATAAGGGCCCTGCACACCAGTCAAGCTACTGTGCGATTAGCAGGGGGGAGACAGAGGGAAGAAAGCTGTAAAGAGGATGATCTTGAGGCTTTTCCTGAACTTAAAGAGGTCCTGCTCAAGAGGAAGAGGGAGGGGGAGGCTGTTCCAAAGAAGGGAGCCTGCTGAGGAAAGCGATCAACCACCTACTCTCCGTTTAGCAAACCGCTTCACGCACAAGGAGTTGGTACCAGAGAAACGCAGGTGTCTAGAATGGGAGTATGTGGTCCGAAAGAGTTGCAGATAGAGTAGTCCCCGGCCACAGACAGCCTTGTGGCTGATACAGAGGGATTTGAATTTAGTCTGTGCTGCAATTGGAAGCCAGTGAAGACTTTGTAGGGCAGGAGAGATGCAGTCCCTGGGCTTGAAGCGAAGGATAACTTTTGCTGCACTATTCTGGATTAGCTGGAGGGGTCACAGAGTGGATGAAGGTAGATTAAGGATGAGGATATTGCAATAGTCAAGCCTAGAGAGAAGCATAGCTCGGGTAACATTGAGTCTCTGGGGGAAGGGGAAGAATAGTAGAATTCCTTTCATAAGGAAAAGCTGAAAGTGGGATTTCTTGGCAATGTCTTGAGTATGAGGGAGGAAGGAGAGAGAGGAGACAAAGATGACTCAGAGGTTTGTGTCTTCCGAAGTGGGAGCAGGGGAGAGCCCATGGAAGAAGGTCAGAGTGAGGGGAAGCAATAGTCAAGCCTAGAGAGAACCAGAGGCTGGGTAACATTGAGTCTCTGCACCTAACATAAGCCATATGGTACACTTTAATATAGTAAAGTAGTTCACAGTGTGACATTTTAAAACTTAAAATAACAGTGCACAAGAAGACACAAAACATTAGGCACTGCTACAGAGGATCTAATGGATGTTTTTGTGTACCCCCTTTTGAGTCGTATAACGCTCGTTTGCAGAAGTAAAATACGTTGTTCCAGCATGCAAGATGCTGCCGACATGGCTGAAGCAAAGCTACAGGTCATATTTTGATGTGGGTGTGAAATGAAACAGGAATCCAACTATATAATACAGATGAAGAATTGGGAGACGGATCCAAGATTGTCATGGAAACTGCAATATAGAAAAAATTGGAAGATTGGAAACAGGCGGCCATGGAGGTTTACCCCCTTCAACAACAAAAAAAACAGGAAACCGAACAAAGCACAGTTATTTTGTCCCAAAAAGGTACAACAAAGTATTGTACTTCGGCAAAACAACATAGAACTTCTGTTTTTCTTTAAATTGTAATAGGATATGGTTGTAGAAAGCAACCTTTCATAGACATAAAGAATCATAAAAACACCAAACAATCAATTAAATTGAATCCAAATAAACAAAAAAGAAAAAGGGCAAGAAAGAAAAAGGAAAAAGGCACGAAATAAAGAAAATACCATCTAATAGTAATCAGATCCAGTTTACATAAGAACTTTTAAACTGCAATTGACAAAGAAATCTCATGCCCGCTAGAAAGACGATTCAGAACTCCTCCATCAATAGCCACTTGGGATTCGGCACAAATTTTCCCAAATCCAAAAGTATAACATTCTTTACGGCTACACAATCCATTAATAGGTGCTTTATGGTTTTTATTGCGCCAGCAGGTATAAAAAGTGGGCAGATGTTAGTAATTTCCTCATTCAATGAGCGCTCCGATTGTATTTCCACTGTTGCTAAAGGCGTAAACACATTGTCCTCCAATATGCACTTGGAACTGTACAGAGATACAGCGGCATGGCTCCTAACCTCTTATCTACTTTAGAAAAACTGTGATGCAGGGAATAGCCACGCATCTCCTCTATAGTGGCAATCCAGTCAGCCCGAAACAAAAGTTGTTTAGAAAGATTACAACCCTAGCCTGGTTACTATTAGAAGATTAGAATCCGGTCAGCAGAGGATCTAAATTCCTTTACAACACATGATTTATCGCAGAGCATAATCTCATTCAGCTCTATAAAAAGTGAGGCTGCAGGCAGGACTAGCAACGTCTGGTACAAAGAAAGCACCTTCCATTGAAACCACCCGCGGAGTGACACCAGGCCCAACTCAAATCGTAGGGCTGCAATAGGGAGCAAGGGCATACGACTAATGGCATTCCTCCAGATCCACCCTTCAATTAAATTCCAGTCCAGTTTTTTCACCAGGGGAGTTATTTCAAAACCATATAAAATAGTAGGTACTACCTTGAGTTTATAAAACTCAAGCAATGGAAGGATAGTAAACCTGCAGTACCTATTATTGATCTTCTTCATTTGGCCTGCAAATTGGGCAGCCCTGGTTTTCAAACGATTCAAAATGATACTCTTATTTGAGGTTGCACTAAGTTCAAAACTTTGTTAGGTCACATTGACTAGTGTGGTTAGTATAGTCTTCCCTATGGTCCATGTATAACCATAAGGCTTATTCCGATTCTTCTTAAATCTGATCAATTTGCCTCACCAAACACTAACTCATTGCTTAGAACTCCTTTGAGTAGGCACCACAGCCTCTGCTCTAACGTAACTTCCAAATGCCCTTCCCTGTTTCATATCGTACACCTCTTCAGGCCCATGTGGAACAGCAGTGCAGTATTTATTTTCTTGAAGTACAATGTCTGGGCAAAACAACAGAAAAAACAGAGGACTTTGTGGCAGAAGCAGTGCCAACATCTGTTTTTCTGGTGAACGCTACATAGCCCGAGTGTTTCCAAATGCATCCTCCATAATACACCACACAACATTGGATGCATTGTGCACACAGTGCAATGCCACCACTGCAACCTATGTCAGCGATAACACTTCCTACACACTTATTTGCTGCATCAGTCCATAAACCATCGCAACAAGCATTTTAACGTGGAAAGTTTTTCTTGGGGTGGTCGTTTGACTGGCATGCAATGGTATGCAGTGATAAAATGCGGCAAAAATGTCGCCTGAACGAAAAAAGTGCAGCAAAAATGCTGTGCTTTGACCCGTTAAGGGTGTACCCCATTACACCGTTTAAGGGGAGCAGGGGTTGCAGGGGTTTCCCCCGCAACCCTTAAATGGTATAATGGGTCCGGGGTTGCGGGGGTGTGCCCCGCATCCTTTACATGGATTGTGGCGGCAAAACTATGGCATTTTTGCTGCAATATTTTGTGTTCATGGCCATTTTTGCTGCGATTTTAACACATGGAACCCATGCAATTCATTGCTCAATTTTGCAGTGTAACATATTTTCATACCCTTAGTTTTGGCCTCTCTGATAGCTGTGGGACACGAATAATGCTTGCTCATCTTTCTTTGTTGATTAATGAAAACAAAACACTCTGAAACATAGAGTGATAAAATATGCAAGAATAGGATAGGGACTTTGAGTAAAATCCCATTTCAAGGAGAGAGCACCCCGAGTGAAACACACCAGTCCCCCCCCAAAGGCACCGAATTTTGTTGTGAACTGGTAAAATCATGTTCTTGTTATAAGTCTTCACTTTCTGTGCATATTTCTGTCCTTATTTTGTGTAGTTGTGCTCTGCATAATCAGGTGTACATGCAAGTCCAACGTTCTAAAGGTGTGTACAAGTACAAGATTAGAAAACTGTTTAGCACAGCATCAGACCGCTGTTAGTGAAGTAGGTTCCATGTGCGTTTCATGATGTGACATTGTATTTAGAGTAGATGTAGTTTTGCCACACTTCAGGGAACTTTTAAGCTGTGTGCTACATAGAGAAATAAGTGCAGCAAAGCACTATTCATTATTTGTATTATTTTCCCTTCACTTCTATTATCAGATAACGTTCATTAGTTTGGATTTATTTGGATTGTGTAGATTGTTTTAGCAAGTTTAGTTAGTTGTTGTATTGAGGAAGAGGTCGGCAATGTTAAAACACGCCATTGCTAAAGGCTGCAGATTTTTGCTATTCTAGTGTGCTAGGCAACATTTTGGAGCTATGGCTATTTCATAGAATTTTATTTTGCTGTTGGGCAGAAGGCTTCAACCAGCCAAGGTCAGGATGGAAAGAGATGGCAAACTGTATTTTGCTAATAATTGTGAGGGAGAAAGTTCTCAGGAGCCTGAAATGAGATTCGAGACAGCAGGTGCCTTCCCAGACGATAGCCCAATGAATACATAATGGTTGTGAAGGACACAGTGAGACACACAAGAAAGCCTACATGATATCTTTGCCAAATTGAACTAGGATGTGAGCACAGTGCTCCCACTGAGAGCAAGGCTGTTAGTCCGGAGGTAAAAGTGCCTTGGTAGAATGAATAAATAGAAGAAATCTAGGAGCAGGGCCGCACACAGTTCTTTTTCATGCAGCTTTCCATTGTGAAAAGTGTATCCCTCACTAAACCCTGCCTAAAGTCTCCTCCCAGGTGGCCAGGGAAAGGCAGACGCTTCCTGATCCTGACCCTGGGCGTCGTGTTCTGCGGGAGGTTCACCTGGGAGGAGAGAAGGCCCACAGAAGTGAGAAGAATCCGTGGGGTGAGACACAGTATTTGTCTTCCTCAATGAAGACATATCACAAATGCCAAAGTATATAATGGCTTGTTGTCATAATCATTTGTGTATATCACAAGTGGAAAAAAAATATTCACAACCCTTTGTCATAAAGAGAAATAAAACCCCTTCTCAAACCAGAGGAACTCGTACAATTGAAGTCTCTGCTAACTCCCAAAAATATAGTGTAAAGAAGTATGTGAATAATAACAGTCTGATTTTTAAAGAACTTTATTCCTCCTATCAATGAAGCCCCCTGACTAATCCTCATAACACGTCTTTAGAAATATTGTGAATAGCAGAAAAACGAAATTCGTTACTAGGGGCTTCAAGTCCCATAATTACTGTGACGAGGAAGTGGGCTGAAGAGAAACAGTGCAGGAGTGGTCTTCTAATTGATGTGAATTACCCCCACCTGAGGGAGACTGGGAGACTTAAAAGGCCTCCTCAGGTGCAGGTAAGAGAGAGAAGGAAGGCAGAGACTGACGTAGAGAAAGCAGGAGGAGAGCAGTGTGAATTGAAGGAGCAATGCAGACTGAGTATGCAGATGAGGTCGATACTGGAGAAGGAAGACACTGAGACCACTGTAAAGCCATAAACTGTGGCTGGTCCGGAGAGGATCTGTGTCTCAAGATGTCCCAGATGCAGAGGTTGTGCAGCGGGAAGCCTGCTGAGGGAATGCTGGCCTTTGAAGGCTCATTCTGCAGAGGTTGCATAGCGGAAGGTGGAAGCAGCAAGAGAGGTTTTCCCTCTTGAGAGATCTTCAGTGGCTGGCATGCACCAGGAACTCTGAGGAGCAAGGAAGGCTCCAGCAACAAGTGGCACGGGCGAAGGGCGAACAAGAGAGTGTTCGCTGAGTCGCTGGGAGCCACAGCAGTGGAATATCTGCAATCATGTAGAGGATCAGAGGCGTGCCACCTACCCAGTGATTTCACAGTATGACAGTGACTCCTGGACGCTCCGATAACACTCGTGTGGTGCAGGAAAACCATTTCACTTGCGTATGACTGAAAGACGTGTTACAAATATTTTTGAATACCAAACTATTAAAAAGCACGAAAGTGGCCTATTAAGAAACCAAGTGACTGTAAAATTGGGCATGTACGTTTTGGGAATTTCCAACAACCTGGGGAGTGAACAGTGTTAAAAGCTAATGCTTACAGCTATTACACAAGCCAAGAGAATCTAAAACCTAAGCACTATAAGTCCAACAGATATTGCCAAATACGAAAGGGGAGTGAAGTCTGTTATTCACGTTTATATAAATACATATTGCCAAATCCAAGAAAGAAGCAGAACACATCTATATCCTTCTCGATATTTGGTTTCTGGTGCAGTGGGGAAACAAAAATGACAAAGAGGCTGCCTTTCTGAAGAAGATTATTCAGAGGGAGAGAAGCATAGTTTGCAAGGAATCCTAAAGAGCACAAAGGTGAATCTTGTTCTCCTGAAAGGTTGATAAACGTTTAATGCTGCTAAATAGAGAATATTGTGAAGTTGTTGCAACGTTGTTCAAGTTAACAGCACTGAAGCACGTTCTATTTTTGGGCAGGGGAGTATACCGTGATGGCGAACCTTTGAAGTGGTAGCCCTGGCATGGGAATAGACCAGGTAGTAGTTAAAGTTCTGAACTGTGGTCCTGATACACAATGTTGTATCATTTATGGTGCTGAAGGAAGAAGTGTATAGTCCTGCTGTGGAGGAGTTTTATTTCTTGAAAGCATTCAGTTGGGGCAAAAATCATCCTGACAAAGACCATTTATGCTACCTTGTGAAGAAGATAATTTTGAGGTTCTTTCTTATGCGAAGAATTGAAAGAACACTCTATTTTGAAGTATTGGAACTTTCTATTGTCCAGTGGAAGTTACAAAGAACGGTGTTTGAACTGTGTTACCAACCAGTACTTTCGTATTTCGTTTTCAACTTTGGAATAAGAACCCTGGTTGAATCAGGGGAAGGGGAATTCACCCAGTCATAAGTCAGTACTGTGGTCACATTACACACAAGTTCAATTGTGATGTTATTTTCGTTGTGTTGAACTGCCAAGTATTTCGTTATTGCTTTGTTGAATGTATAAGTGTTAGGGACAGATATTCCTTGTTAGAGTGTTTCCTTTAGTTAATTTAGGCAGGAAAATCCTTTTTAGGCTAGGGATGGTGAGGCGTTTATCCAACCCTTTTCTATTAAAATGGTGAATTTTGAAAGCTCTTTACAAAGTTGTCTGTCTCACATTTCGGACCCCATGCAGAAGAAAACTAGAAGGTCAGATCCAGGGTTGTCAATGTGTATCGAGACAGGAGTTGCATGTGCAAAGGGCGGTAGGGCAGCGGGGCAATTATGGTTAAGGTATTGTGGTGTTCCATGGAATGCAACAAAAGTTTGACCTCACTGATTTCCACTCACTATATGATTGGCCCATCTTGGTGGGATGCTACAGACCGAGCTGCATCAGATGCCACAGTCCAATCAAGGCAGAGCTTTTTTTTATCAATTGCACCATGAAGAGTGCTGCTGCAGAATTTTCAGCTAAGAAATTAGGTTGTGTGTGAGGGTTGGTATTTATAATTATCATGTGAAAGGAAACTCCCAATCATAATGCTTAATGTAAAGTGTTCTTTAGGGGCTTGATGACTATAACAGCCAATTGAAATGTTAGAATTAGAACTAATGTTGCATTTAGAGAATGTTAACTTTTGTGGTTTTCCACCTTAAATACTGTAGCCCAGAATGGGTGTGGTGAGTTGGTTCTCAGTTCAATTCCACGGACCTGTCTGACATTCTCCCAGACGGATTTGCAAATAAAAAACTGTTTTTTCTTGCAAGTTGTGCACTCCGTTTTTGATTGCTTTCCTGTTATTTTTTTGGGTTACCTTTGGGGAACTACACCTTTACATTTGAGGGGCCCAGCGACATATCCAGTGCCCATGAAGAGCTGGGAGCTCCCCACTGCTCACCTTGGGGATGCGGCACCGGACTGCAGAGACCAGTTTTGTGTGCACAACCGAGGAGGCAAGCAGACACTGAGTTGCTCGACGGTCTGCCTCATCCCTTTGGCGGGCCACTGACCAAGGTGGTGCAGGCATTTGAGGGGGGCGACTCTACATCGAGGGGTCTCAGAGTTCCTATATCACTTGAGTGTACTTTTGCATAAAAACGCAGTATAGTGGAGGTTTTTGTTTGTTGTTGGTTTAATTTATTGATTAGTAGATTAAGTTGGAAGGGAACTCATCCATTGGGGGGGAACAATGGCACTGTGTAGTATTGCATGCGATTTCAATGAGCTATTGAAGGAATCTCCTCTGTTGTCGGGAAAGATAACGTCATAAGTAGAATAGTCAAAATGTAGTCATAGGCGCCCCTCTGCGAGAACGAACACGGCCCATTGACCTGTTCTTTGGGAAGGTACCCACTCGACAATCCGCAGCCACACTTTAGCTCACTGTACCTTTCACGGATGGGAAATATCCATAAGTATCAATTGATGTGGGATCTCCTCTTATAAGGGGAACGACAGCGCTGTATAGAAGTAGAAAGGGATCCCTCTGTCCCAATGTGGGAGGGGCAAGAGGAAGGTATATATTATTGGTTGGATTTTGTTGGAGTGGTGTATTTAGAGGTTTTTGTGTTAATATGTGGATGATACAGTTGAGATCAGGAATGTGTAAGAAAGAAGAGCAGAAGTTGATGTGTGAGTGCAGGTGCCTTTGAGAAGAAAAAAATAACTGTTTATAATTGGATTTTCTGAAAAAAAATTTTTTGTTGAGACAAATTGGGACAAACCATTGTTGGGACACATTGGATTTTTTAAAATTGGGCTATTGGTGGGACTTGAATATACAATGCTGCTGAAACCGTGGCAGCAAATATTTAGCAGGAAGGGATAGGGTTTATTGATATTATGGAGACGCCGTTAGAACATCTGTGTAAAGGGCTTCTGCAATATAGGGATACAATATTGAACTACCATGCACAGAGTGGGTACAAGGGACGGCAGGTTAAATATTTAAACAGTGGTTCGCAGAGGCATGCATGAAAGTCATTTTAGAACACATGCACACATACCTATTATCAACACACAAAGGAACAAAGCTGAAGAGTAGACAAAGCATATTCAAATTGTAGAAAATGTTAGAGGAAGAAGAGGAGGGCCCTACTGACAAGGATCTTAAAGTAATGAGAGGGTTATGGTGTCTTCCACACCAACCCTGCCCCCGTATAGGTTCTTCCCTCTACAGCCCACTGCCAGATAAACCATTCCCCTTTATTCACCAGTAAATGATGATACAAGAGGGGCGACAATGAAACCAGGGGGTTATTAGAAAAATATCAACAGATACAGTTAGGAATACAACCAATAACTCTGTTAAGAACCCAGTGCTTTCAGAAATAGGGAAACGTGTGCATAGGCAGATAGAGGATGTATTAAAAGGAGGAGCTCGTAAGAGCAGCTATGGAGCAGGAAGTAGGGGCAGTTTGCAGTGGTAGCAACAGATAAATGGACATCAGGGATGATTATTTTTAAACTTGACAGAAGACCTGTCAGAAAGACTCCCTATCGTAAAAGTGGATAACGACTCAACATGCGGCAACGCACAGACAGAAAGCAATGATGATGGGAGTGTAACAGGGGATGCAGGGCACATGGTCTTTTGGGAAGACAGAAGTAGGATATCATGGCCCGGGAAGGACATAGATTGGCTACCATCATGATTCAGATGGCTTAGGAAAAGGCCCACCAAAATAGCTGTAGTAAGTACCAAGAAGGAAGAGGAGACATTGCAGCACCAAATGTAGGGGACACATCTCCCCCTTTTACGGAAACTTTGTGGGGTCTCAGTGCGTACCTTGGCTGAATATGGACAAAGAAAATGTAATGAAAAGCTTGCCATTCCTCATAGCAGGTTCAGCCAGGTGGATTTATGCCCTTGAGAAACAGACAGCAGGGATTACCCTGGCTGTAGGGCATATGAAAAGCTTGTTCATCCTCATTATGGGGTGAGCAGTCAGACCCACTTTTGACAAAGGCAGGATATCCCGGGGTGTCTTTGAACAGTAATGACCATGACAGGACGCCATTCAATAACTGCTGAGCACACATATGGAGAGTATTAAGAGAAATGTACCCAGATACATCAGACATGCAGTCTATCCTAACTTGCGCCAGATGAGGATCCCGCACAATACATTCAGCAATTGCAGGAGATATGGCGATTAGAGATGCAACAACCATGGGATAGAAACATCCCTGTTTTTTATCACATAGTGGTGAGAGGTCTCCCCAAAGCATTGTGGGCGGAATTGGGGAAAGTGATAGGATTTGAAATGAAAGGATGGGCCGAGATACAAGCACACATAGTATGCCATTGCAGAGTGAAGACAGGAAAAGGAAAGACGCAAAATTGACCAAGCGCAGAAAGCAGAGGCAAAATTGGTACAAAAGAATGTCGCTAATTTTAGCATGGAAGGAGCATTTACTGCGAGCACCCCAAAAGGACAACATGGATACAGCTCTCAGCAGGGAGGAGGGAGTGGGATGGGGTAAACTCCACAAGTAGGGTATTCTCCACAAGTGGCACAAGTAGGGTATTTCCCACAGAGAGGTAATTTCCGCAAGCAATGAGTGGCTATCACAGAGAAAGGGGGACAGGATTCGGATATGGAGGAACAAGATCCAGGTTCAAAGGATTGTGCTATATTTGTGTGATAATAGGACACTTTGCATGAGAGTGTAGGAGCATACATCAAGTACAGTATGGCCCCAGTGGTATCCCTACACACCAGACTATAACATACCACACACAGATGCAATCCCAATAGATGCAATCCCCATTTTCCCCAAATGTCCAAAACATCCCACAGCAGATGTCCCCATTTGCCCACGTCCCACAGCAGATGCCCTCAGTTGCCCACATTATACAGAGGGCTGTCCAACAGCAGCAATTGCTCCAATACCCACCATCAAACCCCCTCTAGGCACAAGTGTAAATCCCCCTGTTCAGCAATAGGACAAAGATGTGTTACCCCAAGGTGCTGTTCCACACTACACAGGAGTGACAGTGTTGGGAGGGAAACCTCTCCATATACCCAGGCACAGACACAAATACTCAATAGGATAGGCCACAGGGGGCTCTGACTTGCCCAGTCCTTTCAGTAACTGCAGACCTAGAAGAGGGCCCACAGTTTGCAGTGAAGATGGGTGACAAAACATTTTCATTTTAGGTCGACACACTAGCTACCAAGTCTTGTATAAGGGAAGGAAGATTTCCTTTGTCGGACCACATAATACACAAGGATTCTCTGGGGCTGTTGTAATGGTTCCTTTCACTGAAGATGTGCCCCTCACCATTGACATGCAAGAAGTTGTAGCAACCTTCTTGTATTCCAAAGAAACACTGATTAACATATAGGGCAAAGATATGATGAGCAAACTAAATTGAAAACGGCATAGTGTGTTCCACCTCAGGTGTGCATTACTCATGGGTCGCTGCAATTATACAAACTTTTTTCGCCCATCAGTGCCCAGAATTAAAGACCACACATTCCGATTATCCACAGAACTATTGTTCAGACCAGCAGCAGTTCACAAGGAAGTGGCACCAGGTACCACTATCACAATACACTTAGAAGCAGCAGTAACATAGACGGACAACATGATTCTGCATGGTGCAGACGGTGATGCTATTGAATGGTGCACTGTCTTATGCATTGATCCAGGAGAGCACTTGACAGACTTGAGTGACATGCTTTTTACAGATAATGACGACGTTGGGGAGATGGTGTTTTAGATATGCATACTATTTCAGGTGGTGGTAGAACACAGAGAGGTTCCCCTGAAAATACTTCTTACAAAAACACCATCAGCACACATACAAGAGGACTTGAACAGAGTGCCTAAAGAAATATTACACAGCGGCCCCATGACGTGGGTCTCCTGAAAGGAATAGGGGCAATCTGCATCAAGCTGAAGCCAGGGGCGATATTGCCCCGGGTCAAACAGTACCCCATGTCACGGGAAGCGGATGACACCATTCTAGCTTTGTCGCGACATGGCATCATACAGCCCTCAGAATCCCCATGTAACATAGCTATATATCCAATGAAAAAAGGCAAAATGTGGGGTCTTGAAGGATGGTTCAGGACCTCCGCTGTTTAAACAACATTATAGAAGCAGACTTTACAGTGGTGCTAAATCCAGTCACCATTTTGTCTAACATACCCACACAAGCAACATATTTCACAGTAGTTGACCTGAAGAACGCATTGCACCCAGATTCCCAGTACCTCGCTGTGTTTACTGACCACGGGCAAAGATTCCAACACACTCATTTATCACAAGGGTATTGCGAATCCCCATGCGTCTTCAACAGAGTTTGACAAATGGATTTTGGAAACTTGCAGACACAAAGCTCTGTGATACAGTATGTGGATGACCTCCTGTTGTGTAGATGGAATTCAGTGACATGCTTGACGCTATTGGCTGGCAGACAAGGGATACACGTTTGCCAAAGAGAAACTACAATCTGCTACTTAGGTAGTGTACCCGGGGCAGATAATATCTTCATCAGGGAGGAGGGTTACCCTGGAAAGGGTGGCAGCAGTGCAAAACACATCACAGCCAAGCACAGTGAAGGAGATTCAACGATTCTTGGGCCTGTGCAACTATTGCTGGTCATGGATCTTTGATTATTCCAGTTACACCAAGCCCCACCTACATTTGTTGAAGGAAGCACTGAAAGTGAAGGGCCCTCTAATATGGACACCAGAAATTTACCTTGTTTTAATTATTTTGCATTTTTAAAGCGCTCCTACATCCTAGGGGCATTGAGGCGCTGTTACAGAATTTTTGTTGTTGTTGTCTTAGTTGCATATTTATAACACGCTTAAATACCCAAAGGTTTCTAAGCGCGGACCCGGGGATTGAATCTGTGTTGCTTCGTGTTGTCTTGCTTCCAAGGCGAGCATGTTGCCACTGAGCTATCCTCCCGGGATAGCTCAAGTAATGATCAACTCATTGAAGGAATTAAAGAATGCTCTTAGTATTTCACCTGTTTTAGCAACCCCAGATTATAATAAACATTTTCTTCTTTTGCTTGCATACTAATGGTCCGTTGATGATGGCTGTGCTCACCCAGAAAACTTCACAGGGACACAAGCCTTTATCTTATTACAGTGGTCTTTTAAGCCCAGTAATGTACAGACATTTTTCATGTGAGCAAGTACTTACTGCAGCAGCTTTTGCCATTCAGAAATCATCAATTACTATGGGCTGCCCAGTGACACTCTATGCAGAGCATGCTGTTTTTGCTATCCTGGATAACTCCAAATCAACCCCTGCTACTAGGTATGAGGTGTAACTATCCAGTCACTCCATTAACACAGTGAGGTGCCACATTGTTAATCCAGCAACATTTCTTGCAGACCCAGTACAGCCTGGTGACTAAATGCATGATTATACTACATATCAGGACACATTAGATGACCTAACCCATGTTAAGAAAGACCCCTTATAGCAAGGAGAGATACTTTTCATTTACGGGTCATCGATGATCGATCAGAACAGGGGTTACAGACACATGGGGGAAGTAGTGTACGATATGAGGAGGGGGAGTTTGAGGTCATGGTAAAGATGAGACTTCCATTACACTTTTTGGCACAAGCAGCCGACATTGTGGCATTAATAACCGCTCTAGAAATGTCGAAATAATTTTGTGCCACAATCTATTCAGATTCAGCATATGTAACATCAACAGTACATTCAGGGTCTTCCAGGTGGAAGAGGAGAGGGTTCAGAAAATCAGATGGCACACCCGTGCAGCATGCAGATTTACTGTCCAGATTAATAGAAGTACTGCCCCTTCCCTCAGCATTAGCAGTAGTGAAATGTGCAGCCCACACAAAAGGTACAGACTTCATATTGAGGGCAATCATGTAGCAGACACAGCAGCAAAAAAAAAACAGCATATTTATCACATGTTACAGAAGAGGTTCCCACAGTTACACAAGTTCCACGACAGCAAGTACAAATTACTGAACCCTATAATGTCTCATCTGTGACACATACAATAGAGTTACAGGGACATGCTCCTCAGCAAGAGCAAGCACTATGGACAAAGAGAGGGTGTTGTTTATCCCCCGCAGATTTGATATGGTAACAAAACTGTTCAGGGAAGGTCATCATGCCCCAGGAATTACTTCAAATTCCCCTATAACAATTGCATTACGCAGCACACACCTCCAAAGAGTACAATGCCGAATCTGAGGATATCATACGTTCTCCTCTAGGGGGAGACCTTTCCCAGGGGGCCAGGGCAGTGCATCCACAGTACAATAATCCCCCTGGGGGTGGTGCAGGTAGCGTCAGGAAAACACAGGAAGGGAAGCCCCTTATCAGACTAGGGACCATCATAGTCAGGAGATGAGGTATGATCCTGCTGAATGTCCTTTAACCCCTTGTCAGGTATTACATTCCCCTCCCATCTGCCCTGATGTGACTGATATGTTTTACTGTGAAACCAATCAAACTAATTCAGAGGAAAAAGCAAATCAGTATGGACATATTATATCTGAGACCATGTACTGATACGAGGAAAAGGACTGAGAGGATAAAGGTCAGCAGTCTAGTTCTTTGGGGAATTTCATTGGTTCAGGAGAACTCCCTTTCCCAACATGGGAATTTAAATGTAGAACAGCTGAGAAGCAGCAAGGTATCCCTCTGGGTTGTTGTGACTGGAGAAATGAAGCTGCCAGCTGGAGAGCAGAACAGAGAGACGCAAGACAGACATGGAGAGAGGAGAAAGAATGACCATAGCCCTCTCTTACCGGATAGACGCAAAACACACTTACCAAATAGATGCAAGTGTCTTACCATGTCCACAGCAATGACTAGGCAAGGGCCAACCGCAAGAAGGATGCTGAATGCTACGAACGAGAAAACGAAGCGATAACTAGCGCGAGGGCTATCAGAACCTCTGGATGGTATCCCACAACCCAGAGGATGCAAACAGAGAACAAAGGTATGCAGGCTGGTGGGAATGAAAAGGAGGTCTGGAGAAGCCGAGAAAAGTTCAGAAAGGACCAAATAAGGACCTGAAAACCTTTTGGTCTAATACACTGAGAGAAAAATGAAAAACCAGGGGAGTAGTTACCCCAACTAATAATGGATATGTGGCAAATTAATACATAACAAGCAAGTGCAAGATAAAAGGAACGTTAGCTTGGCAGGAGAGTGAACTAGGCTATTTTGGACAGCAGTTGTGAGTCTGGGACCCACACTCAATTGATGTAGGATCCTTAAGCGAGTCAGGGACTCCACATGAAAGCAAGTTTGAAAAGAAGGAAGGCTGTGTTTGGCAGGAGAGTAAACCAAGCCTGAAGTTGCATTCCAAGTCTGGTACACGCACCTAAAAGAAGGACTAAAGATCGAAGGGTCTGGGATCCCAAGGATAATCAGAAATATCAGGATCTGAGCCCTACATGAGAAAGAAGGAGAATATAAGAAATAACTAAGTCTCGGCAGAAGAGTACACCAAGACCCCTCAAGTATTTGGGATACGCACCCAAAATAGAAAGACTGAGAAGAGTGTTGTAGTATTGTTTGGAAGACTACTTTGTGTTTTATAAGAAGAGACTGGAAAGACATTTGTCCCTTTTTGAAGTCTAGGGGAAATAGGCATCCCCTAATATTGGAACACTATTTCTTAGAACATTGTTTTTTAATCCTTTTGAAGCCGTGAGAACATTTGTTTGCTTGATGAACACTATTTTCTTTAGAGTGGGATCATCCCTGCACCATTGTGTTGGTTTATAGAGCGAGGGAAAGACATGGGTTTCAATGGATTGCCATTCTCCCGCATGTTCCTCATCTGATAGATATCCTCATCCGCTCTGCTGCTCACAAAATTATTCGACAGGGGGCATAGTGGACCTCGACTCTGTGGCTGTCGATTGTTGATCCATCTTGCTCAGTGCTTTTTTTCTGCGCAGCTCGACACTCTGCTCTTGAGAAACATAGTGTTGGTTTTCAAGTCCTCGACTCTTTTCAACAACATTTGTCAGATTTTGTATTTTTTCTTGACCGCCAGATGTCCGCGCCTCGGATTTCAGGTTTTCAACGCTGCACTGACTGTGACTCTAAGATGTCTGTGACCAACCCACACAACATCTGTGTGTGGTGCCTCGGCACGTGTCATGATACTGAGGGGTGCGAGTTGTGTGGGAAGATGAATCCTTATGTCCCTTCGTGAATGGGCAGCCAAGCTCGTAGTGGGCCGACACAGCCGTCGAAATCACCTGCGCGGTTGACCGCTCGGTCTTCTGAGCAGGAGACACAGGGGCCTACCCATGAGAAAGATAAAGAAAGACATTGTCGTAAGACGAATCGGTCTCACTCACAAAGCCACCCTTCCTTGTCATCTCATAAGAAGAAGAGGTGCCACCAGCACTAACGCGATTCTGGAGAGAGTTAAGTCGTCGACTGGGCGATCACTCGACTGGAGTGGGAAGAATTTAAATCACAGATGTGATGTTTGAGAAATAGGCAGGTGTGGGTGCGCCCCCAAAACAGCAGGTCCCGGTGGCTGTAGTGGTGCTCAGTGGTCCCAACCCCATGCAAACACCTTTCCCGATGCCATCGGCATCAGGACAGCCTTCGGGCTTGGTGCCGAAAAAGATGTAGAATTACAACAGACCCATCCTTACACCCATACCCATGCCAAATTTAGGTCGCTTGTGGATAGGGTGGTTGACACCCTGGGGCTGAAACCCTGCAGCAGTTCCAGTCCAGGGGTATGTATTGACTGACATCTTGGATGAGGGTCCAGCTACTGAAAGACATATGCCACTAAAACCCGCTATCGCCGAACCAGGCGTCTCCTTGTGGCAACGGCCCTGCTCTTTCCCTCCGGTCATCTCAACTGTTACTGGTAAATAAAGGCTGGCAAGATGGGGTCCATCCTTTCTGTCCTCTCACCCTTCTCCGTAAGGTCTTGTTGTGCAGTTAGCCACGGTTTCCACCAAGGCAGCTTCCTCCACCTCAAACCTGCCTCCTGATAGGGAGGGCAAGAGGCTGGATGCGATGGTGAAAAAAGGTCTTCACATCTGGCAACATGGCCTTGAAAGCAACTAGCGTGGCATGTGGGCTTGCCAAGTATTCTTTTGGCCTCTGGAAGGCAGTAGAACAAATACATCCCTGAAGGGGAGCTGTGCAATGGATTACTACAGCTTGTGGAAGATGGGAAGGAAATGTCCGGCAGTCGCTGCGAAGTGGCTGAACATGTCCGACTTGCATTGGCCATTCAGTGGGATCGGCTGTGGCACTGGTTATGTGGGCCTACCTATGCTCTTCAAGCTCTTGGCCAAACGACCATAATAAGTTACTGGAAATGCCCTTGAGGGAGAATTTATTTTTTGGTCCAAAAGCAGACGACTCCCTAGAAGTTGCCGTAAAATCGCCGGGCCTAGCTGCGCAACCGGCCAAGCCTGCCTTCAGCTTCACCTCTAGGGGCAGGGGCTACAGGTGTTATGTGCATTATGGCAGGAAGGTGCAGCTCCCGCAAGTCAGGCAGGGGTACGGGGGGCTTCCAGAGGACAGCAGGCAGTGGTGGGGGCCGCTTTGATTTTTCACTACCAAAACTCACTGGTTGGTGGACGGCTGTCGGAGCATTGGCCCCAATGACAGGAGATTACCTGTGATGCCCGAGCCTTTGACCTTGTGCAGTGGGGTTATTGTCTGCCCTTCTCAAGGAAACCTCGGGACAGACCTCCATGCCAACTGGGACAAGAGCTACAGGAAGAAATGCGAGCCCTGTTGTTCCAGGGTCCTGGGGAAGAGGTACTGCCCGAGTAGAGAGGGTCAGGGTGGCATTCCCATTATTTCCTGGTACCCAAGAGGTCTCTCTCATTTTGGACCCAAGGGCCTTGAGCTAGTTCCTGAGCAAGGACAAGTTCAAGATAGTGATGAGAGAAATTCTCCACTCTCTTGAATTGCAGAACTGGCTGGTGTCGCTTATTTCGATGTGCTGATTCATCGCAAGCACAGGAAGTTCCTGAGGTTTCTCATATGGGACAAGCATTACCAGTTCAAGTCGCTTACCTTTGGGTTGACCTCCGCTCCAGGGGTCTTCACCAAGCTCATGGCCGTAGTCGCAGCTCACCTCAGGAGATCCAGAGTCCACGTATTCCCGTACCTGGATGAGTGGCTGATCCGATGGAAGTCATCGGAGCGGGTTTTGTCCCACCTGGAGTACACCTGCTTGCTGCTCCCCAGGCTGGGCTTCTCCTTGAACTTGCAAAAGTCTTAAGTGACACCAGTCCAGAGCCTCCAGTTCATCAGGAAAGTTCTAGACACCTGGGTAGGGAAGGCCCCTCCCCTGAGGAGAGAGGTAACCGCATCGCACAGATGGGTGACACTGTTCTGGAACCACACCGCCTTACCAGTAGCTTCCTTCATCTGCCTCTTAGGATTTTTCTAGTGCCAGAGGCCAGGCTGTGAATGAGATCTCTGCAATGGCTCCTACGTGGCTAGTGGTCCCAATTCCTCAGAACCCTCATGGATTCCCTCAGTGGTTAACAACCTTGGTTGGTGGGCCGACAGCAGAAATTTACTGGCAGGGGAATCCTTCTGGCAGCTATAGCCTCTGGCCAGAGTGGACACGGATGCATTTCTGGAGGATTGGGGTGCTCACTGAGAGGACCGCCTTTGGTCATCAATGGAAGCCAGGTGGCACATCAACAGGCTGGAGTTGCGAACCATCAGGTTGCCCTGAGGGCTTTCCCCCCATCTTTGAAGAGGAAGCATGTCCTGATTCTGACGGACAATACGGTGGCCATGCAATACCTGAACAGGCAAGGTGGCATAATATATATGATGTGATATGAGATCGTGCAAGTGAAGGGAGGGGGAGAGGAAAAGTGAAAGAGCAAAAGGGAGGGGGAAGTGCAGTACATGGGAACAAAAAGTAAAGCAAAGTGTGGCCAACTGGTAGCAAGTGCACATCAAGCATCCAAGTGCTGGTAGGGGGCCTGTAGCAGTACAGCAAACAGACCCCAAGTGCAAGGGTTGCCAGGGGGGCAGTGAGGTATGCAAATGGCAGGGAGGGGACCTGGACCCAAAATCAGAGGGTAGCCAGGTGACCAGTGCAGTTTCAGTTTCATCGAGGAGTTCATCAAGGGAGAGAAAGCAGAAGCAAAGAGGAAGGTCTTGAGGTGCGTCCGAAACCGGAGATGGTTCTCCTCAAGTTTTAGAGAGGCAGGGAGGCTGTTCCAGAGGGAGACCCCAGCCTAAGAAAGAGATCTACCACCAACTCGTTGCTTGGAGAAGTGACTGACCCTGAGGGAGTTGGAGGCGGAGGAGCGAAGAGCTCAAGAAGGAAGATATTTACGAAGTGAGAGTTAGAGATATTGATGCCCCGGGCCCCAGAAGGCCTTGTGGACAATGCAGTGGGTTTTTAACTTAATCCTCACACCACTGAGAGCCAGTGCAGGAATTTCAGTGCTGGAGAGACATGATCCCTGGGCTTGAGGCCAAGGACAAGTCTCAGAGTCCTGTTTTGGATGAGTTGCAGAGGGCGGAGAATAGAAGCAGGCAGATTTAGAAAGAGGCTGTTCCACTAGTCCAGCCTAGAGAATACCAGAGCTCTGGAGACAGTGAGCGTCTGGGGGAAGGAGATGAAAGGAAGAATACCTCTGAGGAGGTGCAACGTCAGAGATGTGAGGAGAGAAGGAGAGTGTGGAGTTGAAGATGACCCAGAGGTTTTTAGCCTCACAGGTGGGAGCAGGAAGAGGGCCTGGCAAGAGATTGACAAGAAAGGATGGAGACGGAGTGCCGATGAGTGGAATCTCTGTCTTACTGGCCTTAAGGCAGAGATCGTTGGCGGCACACCACTCCTAGATAGCAGTCTGAAATGAGAAAAGGAGAAGGCGTGATATGATATGATATGGCATTTGTAACGCGCCTATACACAAGTGTTTCAAGGCGCGACGAGGCGGGGGGGGACAAAGGGAGACAGACAACGATCCTACTAGGCCAGGTGTCATTCAGACCGCGCAAGTGCAAGGGGAGAGGGGACTGGGAAAAGTGCAAGGGGAAGGGGAGAGGGGGAAAGTGCTGTACATGGTTAGTAGAATACAAGATAATTAATAGGGCCAGCTGGTGGCAAGTGCAAGGAAAGTGCAATATGTGGTTAGTAGAATACAAGATAAATAATAGGGCCAGCTGGTGGCAAGTGCTAGGTAAGTGCCGGGAGAAGGGGCTGTGGGATACAGAGACAGTCCCGTAGTGCAGGTAGGCAGTGCAGGGAAGAGAGGCTTGGCCAAGGACCGAGATCGGTGAGTGGCCCAGTAGCAGATTCGGTGCAGGTTCAGTGAATTTAGCAGGGGAGAGAGGGGGAGAAAGCAGAGGCAAAGAGGAAGGTTTTGAGGTGCTTCCGGAACCGTAGATGGTTCAAAAGGGAGCTTGAAAACGAGCTGAGTATCATCCGCATAGCACTGAAAGTTGGTTCAGAGAGCGGCATTGTGGTGGGCAAGAAGTTCCAGGTATTGGTTGAACAGCCAGGGAGAGAGGGTAGACCCCTGGGGAACACTACAGGTAGAGAGAGAGAGATAGAGGAGAGGAAGAGCCCTAGTTGGAACTGGGAGGGTCGATCGATGAGGAAAGAGGTCGGCCATGCCAGGGCCTGATCGATACCGAGGTTATCATAGAGACAGTTGAGCAGGATGACATGGTTGACCGTGTCAAAGGCAGAAGAGAGATTAAGTAAGATGAGGACACAGGGGGTATTGGAATCGAGGTTGGAGAGCAGATCTTCACGGATGTTCAAGAGAGCAGTTTCCATGCGTCTGGCTGCTCTGAAGCCAGACTGTTGGTCATGGAGACAACCAACAGATTCAATGTGAAGATTAAGCTGGGAGATGGCCAGCTTTTCCAGGAGTTTGCCCAGGAAAGGAGTGATGGAGATCGGAAATAGTTAGCCAGGCAGGAGGGGTCGGCTGAGGGTTTCTTAAGAAGGGGGTGCACAAGAGAGTGGTTGCAGAAGTCAGCCAGAGCAGGGGCAAGGGTGTCAATGTGGTCCTTGATGGTTTTGGAGGAACAGGGGAGAACCTGTTTTTACAAGACTTTCATAGATCAGACTTGTCTAGAAACCTCATCGGGGGAGGACATAGGAAAGCAGAGAAGGAGGGAAGAGAGTTGGCCACAGGGGGGCCAAAGGAAGAGCCGAGAGAAGAGCTCTCCCTCCACAGAGAGGTGATGTAGCTGTGGTTCTGGCTGTTTGAGAGCCAGGTCTCTGTCTCGCAGTTCATCTGGCAGAGACAGAGAACAGTTTGGCGGATACTCGGAGCAGGCAGAGCACGGTCTTGCAGGAGTCGAAGTTTGCCAGGAAATCCTAGAGGCAGTCTTCTCTCTCTGGGGTACCTCAGCAGTAAACTTGTTTGCCACAGAACTCAACAGGAAGTGCAGGCAGGTTTGCTGAAGGGAATTCTCACTGAACGGCTCACTAAGGGATGCATTTCTAGTGGATTGGACCTTCCCTCTCCACTGAACCTTCCCTCCGATTCCTGTCATCCCTTGGGTTCTCGGGAGGTTGATGAGGTTTCAAGCAAACATTATCTCGATCGCCCAGGACTGGGCGAGGCGGACATGGTACTCAGACCTTCTGGATCTGGCCATCTGCCCACCTCGCCGGTTGCCTCTGCGCCCGGATCTCGTAACCCAGTCAGAAGGTCAGGTGCCGCACCGAAACGGAATCCTCAACTTACATGTGTGGCTCTTGAGAGGATGCAATATGATGACTGGGACCTCTCTGAGGAGGTGCTCGTGGTGTTGCTGGCTTCACGCAGACCATCTACAAGATCCCTGTATGCATGCAGGTGGAGATGATTTGAGGCGTGGTGCGGGGAACAAAAGATTTACCCCATCTCTTGCCCTACCACTTCAGTGATGGAGCTCCTTCTGTCACTAGCCTCAGCAAGCCTTCAGGTCACCACAGTCAAAGGAGGTTCGACAGCCTTGTCTGTGTTCAAAAGGTCCCTGAATCAAGGTTCCTTTTTTACAACCCCAGTTATGGCCCAATTCCTGAAGGGCCTTGTAAATAAGTTTCCGCCAACTCCCTTTGTCGTCACAGATTGTGATTTTTGTCTGGTTTTGACTTTCCTGATGGCAGCTCCTTTTGAGCCCATGCACTTGTGTTTGCTGCTGCTTACTCTAAAGGCCCCTTGTTGTAAACCTCCTTTTTTTTTGCAGTTATTTTGTGAGAAGGTCTCGCCTAAATTAAGGTCACGGTTCTACCGAAGGTGGTATCTGAGTTTCACTTTTCAAAAGCTATAAACCTGCCCGTATTTTACCTGCTTCTGCACCCTTCTTAGGAAGAGGAGCACTTCCATCGGTTAGATCCCAAAAGGGTCTTCAGTTTTTCCATCAGACTGATCAATTATTTGTGGTCTACTCTTTAGCCAAGAAAGGTCTAGCTGTGACTAAGCAGATGCTGTCCCGATGCATCATTTTATGCATTGCAAAATGTTTTCAATCCGCAGGCAGGCAACTGCTCCCTGGCATCAGAGCACACTCAACCATAGGGGTCTCAGTATCTACAGCCTTGTAAAGGTGGGTTCCAGTTAGGGACATTTGCCAAGCGGCAACTTGGTCCTCTCTCCATTCTTTTAGAGGCTCTACAGCCTGGACGTCGCCCCGAGGGCTAATGGGCACTTTACAGGGCACTGCTACAAAACCTATTACTGTGAACTTTCTGCCCACTCCATTGTTCTACTGCTTGGGGAGTCTATCAGATGAGGAATCTGTGGAACAAAGGCAATCCATTGAAGGAGAAATTACTTACTGTAATGTTCTTTCTATGGATTCTTCTCCTGCAGATTCCTCATCTTCCCTCCCATCCGTTCCCGCTCAGAAAAGCGTTAGCAGTGCGTGCTTGTCTTGGTGAGTGTACGCCTGTTGATGGTCCGAGGGTGACCGTTTTCTTTCTAGCAAGCCGCATGTATTTCGCAATCTCGGTTTTCAAAAAATTATTCTAGCTATTGTCGAAGTTTTTCCGCAAAGCTGTTGGGATGCTTATTAACCTCCTACTGGCTATTTGGCCTTATTCTCTTGCTGTTTTCCTCTGCATTGGTCGAGAATGGCGGAAAAAGGTGGGGAACTGCGGTACAGGGGTTAGTGACGTGGTATATATATATATAACGCCCAACGTCACGTCCTGAGCCGATGATCGAGCACCAAGCAAGACAGATCAACGGATGAGTTGAGGTACACTACGTCCTCTATTGAATACATTTCTATCAGATGATGAATCTGCAGGAGAAGAATCCATGAAACAGACATTAGGGTAAGTAATTTCTCGTTTGGGGATGTGACTAGGACAGACTTTTACTTTAGGACATCCTAACTGTTTTCATTAGTTCTTTTGAGGCAGGGAAAAACCCCTCCTAGGTTTAAGAATTTGAGAGGCCTTTTTCCCAACCTTTTGTGAGCAATAAATGTCTGTACCCAAACACATTCCACCCTTGTATCTAAGCCTTACTTCTTGTACCTCAAAGTACATTGCAGCTGATATCCAGGAAGATTGGTCTACTTCAAACTTACATGAGCCACATGGCAGAGTTCATTACTAACTCTGTGACTTGCCAACATTATACTTCGGGTCACACATTCAAACAATTAAAGCAGCATTGCCCCGCCCATCAGGACATTTTTTGACATCTCCAAATAGATTTTGTAGATATGCTTAACAGATGCAATCATTTTCGCTACTTGATTGTTGTGTTGTGCCCATTCTCCCATTTTCTTGAAGTAGGTCCCTGTGCCCTCCCTGATTCCAAAGCCACAGCTAAATTCCTCGTGGGCAAGGTGTTCCCACGATGGGGTATTTGTGAGGTGTTAAGATCCGATAATGGCTCACATTTTTTCAACAACCTTATGTTCAGTTTACCACTCCCAAGCCAACTGTGTAGTGGAGCACATCAAAGGCTTTCTAAAAGAATGCTTTGCGAAGATGTGTGAAACACGTCACAAGAGATGGCTGCATTGCTTGCCTTTGGCTTTGTTTGCTTTACAGAACCCGCCTGGTTCTGACTATTACTTATCTCGCAGGAGATAGTGACGGGCAGGAGAATGCAAGCACTACTCACTCTTGCCCATAAAGCTTCAGATGCTCATAGTTCAGCAGAGATATTGGGAGAGTAATTTCAGGGCTATCTTATGGAATGTGCCCATTCTCTTAGATTCATATCCTGGCAGTTGGAACCATGTCAAGGTAGGCTAGCCACATCACCAGCAGAAGCACCAATGACACAAGAGGATGAAAAAATGCTACAGCAACCTTAACTTTATCCAGTCAACCAGGTCTAAAGTAGTTTGGATTTATTTGGACTGTGTAGATTGAGTTTTAGTAAGTATAGTTGTTGCAAGAGGTCCAGGTTGCACAAAGCTGCCGATTTTTGCCATTCTATTGTGCTAGGCTGGGCTGCATTTTGGAGCTATGGTTATTGTAATTGAATATTATTTTGCTGTTGGGCAGAAGGCTTCAAGCAGCAAGGTCAGGATGGAAAGAGACGCCAAACAGTGTTCAGCTAATAGTTGCGAGGGATAAAGTTCTCAGGAGCCTGAAATGAGACTTAAGACTGTAGGTGCCTTCCCAGATGATAGCCAAATTAATACATAATGGTTGTGAAGGAGACATTAAGACACACAGGAAAGCCCACACAGTAGCATTGCCAAATTGAACTAGGATGTGAGCACAGTGCTCCCACTGAGAGCAGGGCATTTGGTCCGGAGGTAAAAGTGCCTTGTTAGCAGTGGCCGAAGTGGGCGGGAGCGGATGGGAGCGGTGCTCTTCTACTTTTTTAAATTAAGCTTTACTAATAATAATAATTCTTTATTGTGGTACAGAATGAAAATAGATTCAAACTTTACACATACAATTTTTTACACATTTCAAATCACAAAACATTATACTCAATTCAAGAATATACACAAATATATAAATAAAACCATGAATGAATATCAATATAAAAACTACAACTGAAAAGAACCATTGCATAAACTACATAGCTAACTAATTTCCATCTCCACTGAGGTACTCTATATATTCCCTTGTACTCCTCAATCTTGGGATAATTCCAACCCACCCTTCAGTCCAAGTTCAACTTGTTGCCAGATGTTATAGAGTGCAATAAATAAGTGCATGTTGCTGGTATTGGTGCAATAGAGCCAAAAAGACATATCGCGTATTGTTGCACAATCATGTACAAAGTTGCCCAAATGGCGTAAAATTGTGTCTCTCAGTGTCTGGCATTCAGTGAGAAGGTAACTAGCTTTCTCTAGACAATCTGGGGATTTACAGAGACGACATATGCGCTTATCCACCGGGATTTTCTCCCAAGCCCCTCTGCTCTACAAGGTGGGCAATTGCTCTAATCTGAACAGGATGATGCAGCGTCTAAGTCTTCTGGAGGGGCAGAGGGATAAGTAAGCTTGAGGCTTCATGAAGTTATACAATCGATATTTAACAAAGTGATGTGTCTTAAGATTACTTATGTGGGCAAAGTTCTCTAGCCAGTCCCATAGGTCTACTTTTTTACCTAATGCATGTAAGGTTTCCTTTGTTACCATAGTCCCTCTATGTATCCATCCAATGTCTATGAGAAATTTAGCCATATCTTTATAGAGGGGTGAGGTAGAATATTTTTGGTCACCTCCTGGTGGATCACGGATAGTAGGGGGTTGGCAGAGTCACCTATCATCTTAAGGTGAAAGCCAGCTCTTTTCCTCAATACCATAGCTTTAAATGAGGGAAGACCCAGTTTAAGTCTGATCAGAGCCATCGGTGCCCCCGGGGGTAACCCCAAGATCCGTCTCCAGAAATTGCCCTCCAGTACTTGTAACCACCCTAGATCCATAGTATGCAGTGACTCGAGACCATAGACGATCATGGGTGCAAACACTTGGATATAAAGATGACGGGTCCCCCAAAAGGTGAAACCGCCCTGCTTATTTGTAAACGAGGAAATAAGTGAGGTGACTTGCATAGCTCTTGTAATTCGCCCCTGTCTACAGAGTAAATAATCGCCTCTGGGCTCAATGTCAACTCCCAAATAACAATAGGATGGAGCATAGGGTATAGGATTTCCATGTACCATCAGATTCACGCGTGTTGCTCTTCTTCTCGTGAATCTTAGTACTTTTGCCTTGTCCAGGTTGATGGTTAAGCCATTTATTCTGGCATAATCCCATAGAGAGGTAGCGGAGCGCCTTAAGCCACATATGGTATTATCAAAGACAACCAAATCATCCGCATATGCCAATACTGTACATGATGCTTCGCCAACTTTAGGAGGGCAATTGTCAACCTCGGCCAGGGCTGCAAGGATGTCGTACACATAAAGATTGTAAATGAGGGGTGCTGTGACGCATCCCTGCTTTACCCCCCTGTCTTGAATCACATTGTGAGTTAAGTTTCCTTCCTGATTCAATCTAAGCCACGCCGTAGTATTGTGATGGAGTAGTTTTAGATAATATAACAAGCCTGTCGGACATCCCAATTTCTCTAGCTTGGTCCATAGTCTCCCTCGAGGGATGGAGTCAAATGCGGCCTTAAAGTCGATATACAAAGCGTACAACGGGGGCTGCCCCTTGCTAAGTGCCCGTGTACGAAGTATATCCATAACCAGAAGATTATGTGAGGTGGAAAAATCCCGCCTAAACCCGCATTGAAATCTGCTGAGTATTTTGGAATTGTCTACCCATTTCTGCAGCTCACTGAGTAACAGTGAGGCAAACAGCTTACCAGAGATATCTAACATGAATAAAAGCCTGTAATTATTAGGATCCAAGCGGCTACCTTTTTTAAATACAGGAATAAGAATGGCAGTTTGCCATGAGCGGGGAATTATCCCCTGCTCTAAGATTTTATTACAGAGTAAGGAGAACAGATCGGCCCAAAATAGAGGATAGCTCTTAATCACTATATTGGCTAACCCGTTAGGTCCAGGGGATCTAGAGGACTTGAGGGCAACTATTTTATTCAATATTTTCTCTGCTGAGACATCAAAAGGCAGCTGAGAAGGAGCCTTCACCCGAAAACTATTCAAGGTTTCTATACCTCCTGAGTTCCGGTCTGATAGGAATTTTTCCCACGCCTCCTTACTTATTGGATTAATTAAGGGGCCTTTAACCTTCTCTCTGTTCTCATTAAGGAGTGACCAAATACCGCGAGAATTTCTAGTGCAGATAGTTTGTACTAACTTCTGATACCTGGCATTTTTTTCAGTGCTCTTAATGTTCTTGATATCTGCTCTATATCGATTTTTGATTTTCCTTAGTTTCTCTCGGTACAGGGCTCCAGGTAAATTCATCGGTTTCAAACCTCGAATAGCCGCTTTTAGACCTCTCTTAGCATCCCTAATTTCCCTGTTAAACGGGAGTGTAAACCCCCCTGTTTTTAACATATGTCCCTTGTTGGCCATGGCATGCTGGCCTGAAAATCTAGATATCCAATCCTCAATCTCATTTATCATCATGTGTTCGAACTCATGGAAGTCTAGGACTGCAATAGATTTAAGTGCTTCAATAGCCAAGCTTATATTTCTCTCAGACTACACAATTCTGGATCCTGCGCAGTTGGTTTGGATACTACCCATGTTAGGAGGTACCGATGTAGAAATAGGGATGCATAGAGTGCACTGTAGCGATGCATGGTCGCTCCATTCGTTATGCTTCACGGCCATATCAACTAATCTTGTCTGCAGCTCGGGGCACATAAATATATAGTCTAATGTGCTAGCAGAATCTCCATTAGACCAGGTATGTTTCCCCGGCCGATCTCCCATAGTGCGGCCATTGATCATAGCCATAGCCCAAGCTCCAAACAATTGTAGCCAGCCTAGCCCTTCAGCTTCCCTCTTTCCATGAGTCATTACGCACCTTGTACTAAGATCAGGATTAGAGGATATGAGTGTTTCATCAGTCATATGGCAATTAAAATCGCCCATGACCACCACAGAAACATTTCCCACTCTCAACCACCAGGAAGACAACAGATCCTGTATCGCCTCCTGTAACGAATCACGAGCCAATTCTCCTGGGGGGTTATAAAGATTGATTACTAGGCACCTTCCCAAGCCTCTTTCATCATGAAGTTCGACTTCTACTGCCAAAAGCTGCTCCTCAGCTTTACACTGTATCTTACGAGACATAATCGAATTCATTACCCCAGTTAGTAGGCCACCATAGGGACGACCCTTACTGCCACGTTTGGCCACCGCTTGATGTATAACAAAACCGTCTAGTAATAGTGGGTCAAGAGACGATGTCTCTTGAAGACAGATACAGCTATATTGTGACAGTAGGTCTACAGAACCCTCAGACCTCAGAAGGTGGGAAAAGCCTCTGCAGTTCCAGGAAAGTAATGACAAGCATCAATGGTTTTTTAACATTTGCGAGATGGATTCTAACAGTGACTTCAAGGCTTGCTGTATTTCAGCCAGAGCAGGGTTTTCCCCTCCCCCAGTTTTAAGCACAGTATCCACCGGAACTGTTGACATAATGTCTTCTGGTTTAGGCAATGGGCCCTTCTCCATAGGGTCCACATCAATCTCAATGTCCACTGCCATCAGATCTTCTTTGTAATTCCTGATTAATTGCGCCGTAGTCGGGAAAATACAATGTATGGCCGAGATATTGGGATTAGGGCACCCAAGTGGTTCACTGAAAAAGTCCTCAGATTTTAAAACGCGCAATTGAGGTATGTGATATAGTCTTGCAAACAGCTCTGAGCGTGCGAACCAGGGATTTTTGCCACTGGGGTACAAGTTCTTAATGAAGCAAGTGCGATTAGTAGTTGTATCATTCACTGCTCTCTTCTGGTCCAGTGATGGAGACTCACCAGGTTCCTCTAACGCCTGTATCTCGGGAACATACTCCAACTGTATATGTATACTGGTTTCCTGGTCAGACTCATCGCACAGCACGGATACTTCATTATCGCCCATTTCAGTTGCCTTCTCTTCAGGTATCAGCCAATCTGACAGAGGACCCTTTGCCATAGCCGCCCGTTGAGCTGCTCTCACCATTCTTTTCCTGGCCTTTTTTGACCGTGTCTCAGGTGCTAATTTAGGTCCCAATATAGGAGGTTAGGCACCTATTGCAGCTGGCTTATTCTTCAGTGCCTTCTTTGCGAATCTGCGCTGTTTACGTGTAAGGGGGGACTGGGGACTATGCTCCCGCTCCTGTTCATCCACCTCCTCGGGAGATATCTCAATTATACTGTTGCTATTGGGTGCGTGTGGCCCCTCACTCTCTTCCATCTCCACTTCCTGCTCGTTGATCTCATCTGCTGTAAGTAATGCAGCTGATAGATTAATTTCTGCCTCTTCTCGAGGAAGGCCTTTAGAGCCTAATGCCATAGTAATAGAATTGGTATTAGCCAGGATACGTCCCGACATCTGTAAAAGTATCTTGAGGGCAAATTACGATTGGAGCTCAGTTATCTTTGATGAGCTAGGGTGTAGATCGATGTTATCTTCCATCACATTGTCTGGATCGTCCTCCATCGACGTCATTATACTCCCCCGTGGCACTATTCATGCTGTTTTCTTTAGGGGGCGTTATACCACTGTTTGGCCTCGTAGGAGTTTGTGCCCGCATCCCTCTCTGTATAGTCAGACATAGATCTAGGAGGGAGTTATTATCTATGTCGTCGAAGTTAGAGGTATTTAAGGAGATGCCACCATTATGTATCGGTGCTGCCGTATCCTCGTTTACTGTAGAATTGATGGCTGGGGGAGGATTCACCGGAAAAAATCAGTTATGGCCCCTTGCACCACCGGTAGGGCATATTTGGCATTCTTTTTCATTTTTCCCCTTTCTTTGGGCACTCTTTAGGTTCCATAATGGGTGGACACTTATTTTTGCGTAGATTGTATATCGAGTGGGGGGCTCTTCTACCCCGCTGCATGTCTACGTTATGGCTCACTTCGCTTCACAGTCTAGCGAGTATAGATCACTCCCGGCTGTTGTGGTAAAGAGGGCTGGTGTTTACGTGGCGAAATAATTCCCCTCGTTCCACGCTGGTAAGCAAAATTGATTTCCCGCCTTTTCCTGTGATCCCTCCTTGTCGGTAAGCCAGGGGGCTACGAGGCCTGGATCCCAGGCCAAGGCCCACAGTCTCCGGGTGATATTAGCAAGTTCCCCTTCTTCACAGGTACGGCTCTAGCTTATTTCCGAGGATAATCAGGCCAGGGTAGAGTATACTTATTCTCTGCTCCACTGCACCACTTATAGGTGACTCACCGTCTCCTCTAATCCCTGCCCCCCCTCCTATCAAGGGGAGAGGTCCATCGGGGTAGAGAGACTGACGTGTACACTCCCTCAGACTTATTCCTGCGGGAGTGCTGCAGGAGCCGCACCACCTCTTTCAGGTAGGCTCTTTTTAATGAAGGAGCCAATCACCCGGTACCACAGCTGGCTTTGTGCCGAGACCAGTTGGGCCGTGGGAACCGAGCACCGCAGGGAGCCACAGGGGGCCGCCGCGCTGTACAATATTTAAATCACTCGCACAATTCCGGAACTCAGTGCGGCGCGGCTAGCCAGCCAGCCTCCAAGCTTTCCCTGCTGGGCTCTCACCTGCAATCTTGCCTGTGCTACTCCTCACGGCCAGGGCCTCTCCTTCTTCTCCTTCTCCCTCACTTTCTCCTGTGTTGTTGTCCTTGCTGCCTCGCTACCTCGCATGCACACTCGAACGAAACGGGAGACAGGATTCGAGGAAAGAACCCTCCTACGCATCAAACGTGTCAAGCCGCACCTCTGAAAATAGCACTTCTCTCAGAGGCCGCCTCCGACACACAGTCTCAGTTTCTTTTTTGGCTGTCTCTCTTGCTCAGCGCTGTAATCTTTACATCTTTTAAGCTTTACTGCTCCTATACTTTTATTTTAAAAAGAAACCGTTCCAGAACAGTTTCGTTTTAAAATAACAGTGTAGAAAGAAGTTGAAACTTGCACTTTCAGTGCACTGCAATGAACGTTCCCTTAAACAGCAGGTGCATGTGTTTGGGCGTTTGTATTGTGTGGGAGAGGCGGTCTGGTGATGGCGTTCGTGGGGAGTGGGTGCAGGCTAGCAGGGAAAATAGTTCCACTACTTCTTTTTGTACACTTCGACCACTGCTTGGTAGAACAAATAGAAGGAATTCATTTCTAGGAGCAGGGCCTCACATTTGTTTTTTCATACAGCTATTCATTGTGAAAAGATCATTAGAAGGGCCGATCCAGAGTTGACAACGTATATCAAGAGAGGAGTTGCAGGTGCAAGGGTTGGAAGGCCAGAGGGCAATAATGGGGAAGGGATTGTTGTGTTCCATGGGATACAACAAACTTTTGACCTCACTGATTTCTCCTCACTATATGATTGGCCCGTCTCGGTTGGATGTTATAGCCAGAGCTGCCTCAGGTGTCACTGTCAAATCAAGGCATAGCGTTTTTTTTAATCCATTGCACCATGAAGTATGCCAACCAATGGCACTGTGGCATTTTCAGCTGATTCTGAAATTAGGTCATGTTTGAGGGGTGTTATTTGTAATTGTCATGGAAAGGAAACTCGCAATCATAATGTTTAATGTATATTTTTCTTTAGGGGCTTGATGACAGCCAATTGAAATGTTAGAATTAGAACTAATGTTGCGCTTTGGGAAATTGATTTTCTGTGGTTTTCCCACCCTAAATACTGTAGCCCGGAAGCGTTGTGTTGAGTTGGTTCTCAGTAACACAGAGCTGACTGCCATTCTCCCTGCCATATTTGCTAATAAAAAGCTGTTATTTCTTGCAAGTTGTGCACGCCATTTTTGTTTACTTTTGTGTTCTTTTTTGGATTACCTTTGGGGTACTGCACCTTTATAGCCCTTTCTTTTTAACTTAAAGCACCTGTTCCCTGTGGCAGGACCCAACTGCTCATTCACCAAATGAGATTCTTATCGCCACGTGTCTATTCTCAGTTTTTCGTGGTCATGGCATGAACTTCAATCGTTTGTTATAGAATGTTCCGGACTGAGGCTTCTTCTGCTGTGCTTGCAATTGTTAACGCTGCATCTAGGGCATATACAGGGCCGGTCTTTGCATCAGACAGCCCAGGCGGCTGCCTGACGTCAGTCAGCCTCTAGGGGGTGCTGCACCAGCAGTCCACAGTGCTAGAATACACGTGTAACACGTTAGTTTCCTAACATTATAAAAATGAATGTGCCTGTTCATTTTTATAATGTTAGGAAACTAACGTGTTACACGTGTATTCTACCACTGGCACTGCTGCAGGCTGTGGCCTCGGCCAGGGCAGTTTCTAGTCCATGTAGTGCCCAGGGCAAAACACTAGGAACACTAGGAATGTGCCGCCCCCCCCCCCACACCCCATCCCATGCGCCACTCCCACTGCACCCCACGCTCCACTCCTGCCACACCCCACGCACCGCTCCCACTGCACCCTGCGCGCCATTCCCAAACGACACTGTTAAGAATCTCCTACCCAAAGTCAAACAGTCCGTCACACAAGGAATGAATTGCCATTTGCAACGGTGGGCAACTTTTTTACTGGTGCGCAAGACAATTTTATGCCCCAGTCCCACTTAGGCTGCAGATAATGTCGACTGGACACACCAACCAAGAGACCATGAATATGGCACAGGATGCAGTATATACAACCAACAAAGAACACAAGATGCTGAAGGGGGTTTCGAGGCAACCTAAGCCAAAAGGGCAATGACAAGGAGACACCTGAACCCAATAAACAATCACTTTAACATTCTTTGAATGGGAATCAAGTGTATGCTTTGATACAGTAAAGTCTGTCTGTTGACTTGTTATAAGGATACATGGACCCGGATTATTTATTTATTCATGCAAAGTTTGTCAGGTACCTGCATATTTATTTATGCAATGTGTTTCGCATACAGGTATCTGTTAAACATTGCATAAATAAATAAATTATCCGTCTCCATGTACCGACAAACATTGCATAAATAAATAAACCGGTTCGTAGCTTAAAGAATATTTACTCAGCAACACTGGTCAAAACTATTATCCGCATAGTGAAGTAACTCATCACTAGTGCCATGGAAGTGGTTTAAAGTGTATTTGATATATAGTTTGGAAAAGAAGCGGCATGAAAGAAATAGCGCTGCTTTAAACTATTATTTTGCCCATTTTCTGGGCTTGCAGGGGCGCACCATGGGCCCAAACGGGTCTCCGTTTGTACCATGTCGGGGCCCACAGTGCGTCGCTGCAAGGCACGCCCACTCCCCACAGCACCTCCCCTCCCATCTCAATGCCAGCACAAAACCATTTAGTGACTAATGGGCCACCATTAGCAGTTTCCTGCCGGCATTGTGAAGAAAGGGGCTGGTCTTAGCTGCAGGGGACTTAAAGTGTTTTTATTGGTGTGCTTATGCCCCCCACCACAAGTGGCACGAAGTGGTCAGAGGGAGCCTCTGACTTCTGTAATGTCACGTAGTACTTTTGTACTACGAGACATTACAGTCGGAAGGGCTGCGCCAGCACCTGACTTGCAGAACTTTCCCCACGTCAATGCGCCGCCCCACAAACTGGGGAATTCCATCCCCTCCAGAGGCTCCAGGGACAGGGGCAACTGCGTCCCCCGGGGCTATTGCGCCACGGGCAGTTGTCCGCCTCCACCGGGCCAAGAAACGGGCCTGGCCTCGGCCCACAGGCAGCGCAGGGCAATTGGCAAATACATTTGCAACATTTGTTGCTTTATTACCTTCCCCCGGCCCCGGGTGGCGCCAGCCAGGCCCCAGCCAGGCCCCTGGGCGCACGTGCGGTGTGCCCTCCTCCAGACTATGGGCGCGCACTGACACTGAAGTGTGGATCGATTGGGGCTGGCTGGTGTTGTCGGCCCAGGCCAGTACAGAAAAGAGGAGCGTGTGGGTCACTAAATCCTGAAGTTGTTCCCATCACAAGCACACACTGCCAAGCAGCAGCAGAATCAGCAAATACAAACAGTTGCTGCATCCTGCCCTCGCTGATGGGCCTTGTTTCAGGAAACCCGGCAGTAACTCCATCCTGCCGAGGCAAGCACACCTCTTTCCTCCTGCTCCCGTCCTCGCAGGTAAGGCCTATTGCTGCATAGGTGTTTTATTTATTTTAAAATGGTATTGCAGAGATGACTGGGCCATCCAAGAACAGCCTCTGGAGGCCACAAAGCTAGACACTGTTTTCAAGGTTCAAGTAGTCATGAAAAAGGAAGCGAGCACTGGTGGTGGACTCTCCTCAGGAGATCAAAAGGCTGGTTCTCGGAAGACCTTGGCAGAGTGTCACCGTCAGCAGATCTTAGACAGTTGCACGTTCCAGCAGGGTTGGATTAGTCAGTCCGTTGCCCGGGCCAAAATCACTTCTAGGGCGAGGCCCTGGGGGCCGGTACCACGCTTGGGCCGGTTTGGGGGTTACTATGCCCCCCTAGTTCCCGCTCCTGAGCATATTGTTCGTCGTTCCCTCTTTCCTTGGCATGCACTGCTGACTTTATTTTAGTGCAAGAGTTTCATACATTTCACTGTTCGCTCAGACTTGTCTTATACTCTTCTTTGTCGTTGTGCTTCTTTTGTTTGGAATAGCAATCACGCTAGTCTAACGAGATAAACAAACACCTACACGAACGCGCCTTGTGAATGATGGTGTGAAGGATGGATGCAGGCGCTGGACCAAAAGCTGAGCGAAGTTTGCACAAGCCTCTGGCTTGGGAAAGCGACTCAGCAACTACAGTAGAAACCGTCTCCATGCACGAATGGCCCGTCTTCCGTATAATGCAAATACCCAGACTTGCAGGATGCATGCTTCACTTTCTTTGTTCCATTGGGGGCAACATGATGTAGCATCAATTCATGGCCTTTAAAATACCCTGCACGGCACAGCTTCCGATCTCCTTTAACACAAACGCTGGGAAATGGCCATGACTAGCTAACGCCACATTAATCAAAGCCAGGTCTCTAAGTGTTAGGGAATCACCTGCTCACACTTTCTGTCGTATGACCAACCAGTGCGCAAAAGATGTTTGAGAGCGTGGGGCTCTTGATGCCACCCATTTCTGCATTTGATATAACAGCAGCTAAACACACCCTGGGGAGGCAGCTCCTTCTGCATAGTCCATTTCTCTCCCAAGCTCGGGACAATGTTCTTTACCATAATGGAGAATGTGAAAAAGCACAGGGCTGCAAGGCTGGGGGTTGGGGGTGGAGGGAAAAGCACACTATGCTTGGGGTACACTGGAGATGCTTCCCTTGATACCCGCAGTACTCCAAGTCCCTTGAAATGAAATTCGTCTATACACTGCACAATGTGCAAGGGCCGCTGTTATTGACTAGTAATTTGCAAACAGTAAACTTAACGAGTCCCAAGAAAAGGTTTCCTTGCACCTTATAAGAATTTGATTGTTTTTGTTTTTATGTTGGGATGGTAGACATCATTTTTCATTGTGATCTTACAGTTTCATGGTGCTGTCGGGAGCTAAAATGAGTGATCACGAAGGAAACATTTAAGAATTTTGAGAGTTCACGAGCATGAGCGAAACAAACCCTAATACTTGAACTGCCATTTCTCTGCCGCGGTAATGCACTGCAATGTGTTTCACTGTAAAGTCCACATTGTAATGTCATAATTTTAGAATGCCACCTCTCCAACATTAACATTGGGAGCTATGTTGAATTGTACATGCATGTTAACTCTCTGCATATGTTTAAAGTAGACTTTACCACTCACATGGAGTAGTGATATTGTTTACGTGTGTCTCTCCTAAATATATTTAACTTCCCGTGAAATATTTGATGCAATACATATTGCATAAATGCATGTATTTTAATGCTGAGATGGACGGACTTGTACAGCTATCGGTGGGTTTGTTGCTGGTGCTTGTTCTTGGAGGTTTGAGTAACGCTGTTCAAGACCAGTTCATCAACTCTTAAGAGTGGCTAAATGTTTGAGGTCATACGAATGACATTAGTGTAGATCTGAAATTGTCGATTCTCTGATCTGAGTCACAGCAGCAAACTGGTCATTGTTACTAAAAAATGAAGAGCAAAAGCAGACTAACATAACCAGGCCTGTTCGGGTTTGACCCTCTTATTGCTATTTTCTGAGGTTCATGAAAATGCATTGACAATTTTGTTAACTCATAGTCCCCACTCCCGCTGCTCAGCTCATGACACATGCATGAGATCACAGGTCGGGGGAGGGTGGGCGCAAACGATGCTTCCCGTCTGGGGTGCAATCTGTTGTAAGACCGTCCCTGGGCATATATATACATATTCGGCATATTGCTATTAGTTTATCGGCACTGGTGCCAAAAGCTCTCTTAAGGTTGTCAGTGTTCCTTTCATTCAAGGTTTGCACACAGTTGTAACATTTTACTTGAATTCCTTACATTTTCTGTGCCTCTGTTTAAATCCTATTCATCCCCAGCACCAGGTATCTCGTCGATCTGGTAGACCTTGGAATATTCGGTGTCCTTTGACTCCAATATTAAGTAACATAGCTTTTTATTGCAGCTTTAAATTCCATTCCATCTGGTGCTTCCACAACATTCTGGACCAGTTTCAGCCATTGTTGCCATGGAACCGCCGGTCTGCCTGCATGTTGCAGAAATGGGGGTGGAGTTGTAGTGGGTTGCACGTCGGTACCTTGCCGTTAAATATTCTTTGCCTTCCTCGTTGGCTGTTTTTCGCCACAGTGGTCAGCGAAAGTCCAGCTCAGTAAGTATAGCTGTACTAGAGTGCTTTTTGTAATGTGGTGTTTGCGGCGCCGAGGGCGACCGCACCAGTGGCTTGCCACTTTCTAAGTGCATTCGTTCTCTCTTCATGTTGCTCACCTGCAGTGTGATGAGCATCCATAGGGTTGTGGGGGGTGCAAAAAGATTTGCGATAACCACAGGGACTCCATCTAAATGGAAGAAGAAACCTCTGACGTCCATCATGCCAAAGCATCCGGCTTTTAAAGTGTAATACTCTGAAAGAGTTTGTGACTGATGCGGTACAAATAAACAAGTACACGTAAACAAATGGCATACTGTTAAGAAACAGCACATGCACGAGTTGATAAGCATGGTATGCAAAATGAAGCGCACAGAAATGAGCAGAGAACATGCACAGCATTGCCTGTGTATGTTGCGTAATTGTGACGTGAAAGTACAATTCTAATTCTTCTCACGTCCAATACGCAAATGATTAATTTTGTGGCTTGTGCTGCAAATTCAAATTGATCTTTGCACTGTCCCACGTGCAGAAGCTTTCATAACACCACCCAAGACAATTTGCATGCTTTCCCCGTATTCGCTGATAGGAAGCAATCACAAAACAGAACAATGCATTGTTTTACAAAACTTTAAAGACAAGTTAACATTGTCTCTGAAAAATAGGAGCACATGACAACAGGCGTCATAGAGCCTCATCAGCAACTCCTCCGTTTTAATATCTAGAACGTTCATACAATACAAATAGTGGGTATAGTGCCTAATTCCACCAATGGTTTCGAAATTCAGTGTGGACCACAGTCTCAGCTACCGAATACCAGGAAGGCTAACAAAGGAAGACCCACATTTATTTTTGACTCACCCCACAACGTTTGGTAGGGCTATACAATGCAGGGTTGGAATTCTAAAAGTGACATTGTGCTTTAACAAGAAGCATTGTTTATAATCTTCCTCTGGAATGGTTTTTGGCCATGCTGCTTTACTACTCAGGAGATTCCTAACTAGTGACCAGGGAATTCGGTTCCTGCTGGGCTCCAAGAGATAGTTGACATAACAGCAGGCATTCCAGATAACAGTGGAGCCCCTTCTGATGTATAACTTATCATAAAACGTATGTCATTTCTTTGCTAGATTAGTCATTACAGGTGGACTCCTGCCCCTCCAAAACCATCAAGGACAAATTTCCAGCCTTGGTCAACCTCTGCAACCTCTCTTTCACCACTGGAGTTTCCCCTCTCCTTGCAAGCACTGTCTTGTGCACCCTCTGCTCAAAAAAGCCTCTGCCGACCTGTCTCTTCCGGCAAACTATCGCCCGATCTCCATCACTGTTACGCTCACCTGGCTCCCACAGGGGCGTCGATCGGACCCGGACAGCTGTGTCCTCCTCCAACGTGAAGCGTACTGCAGAGATGACAGACTGGACTGGACCACCTAATCTCGTCTACTTGACCCGTAGAAGTATTTTCCTGCAAGTGGAGAAAGGGATTTAGCCACACGTGGATTCTAGTAATGGCACCCCACTGTTCTCCCCACTAATCACCACCGATATTCAGTTTCAGTAAGCTCACCTTATGTTTTTAAATGGGCTCTCCATCCTGCGTGCAATGCAGGGGCGCGTAGATACCAGTTACTTCACTGGTTTGAAAGTGTTGGAAGAGTTCCGGATGAATATTGACTCCGAGGTTCCAGACGAGAACCCGTAAGTATAAAGTTCAAAGAGTTCAATATGTCCGATGTTCACTCTTGTACATTCCTTTCTTGTGTTGCAGCTGGATCCAAGGGAAGATTGTCTTGTGGCAGCTGATGGTGTTCAGGTAAGAGTCTATTGCCCAAAACTGTCCGGTAAAAGATGCGTGTATTTAAATTGCTGGTTTCTCTCTCCTTACAGGTGCGGCGTAAGAAGTTGCGGTTTGTTACAGAATAATGCCTCCGGTTGTTAATCAGGTAAGTCTATGGTGGAGAGGTTGTATTTGTTGGCTCTCTTGGCTCACCTTATGTTTCTTTTGTCCCCTAGATGGTGGAATTCGGCGAAGAAAATGATGGAGGCTGCACCGGATCGTAAAATGCTGTGAGGACTGGCGAGTATGGCGCGGCGCTGCAGCTGGAGATGCGACGCGTGCAGAATAATGTCCTTTTCAAGTTCGAAGACATGATGGATCCGGAATTCAGGTAAATTGAAATAATATCTGTGTTCTAACCTTTCCTTCTTCTTTCTTCTACTCCTAGGAGCTCTGGATTCGAGACGGGCGTGGCTGAAGACTGGATGCTGACTGCAGGCACGGTGAGCGTTACGCTGCTGGATGCAGAGTAACGCAAAGCACGTGCTGCTGTTCGGGCGTGGTTTAAATAGCCTCCAAAGTAGTTCCAGGTAAGAAGTCCCTAGAACCACACCCGAGTAAAAAAATAGTCCCTGCAGTAAAATAGTCCCATCCAGGCCTCACGTTGGCTTGGATTCATTTGCAGCATGGTCTGCATGAGGTAAGTAAAGTCTATGAGCCTGGCGCCTATGGCGCCAGGACTGATTTCTGTTATGAGCCTGGTGCCTAGGGCGCCAGGACTGAACCCAGACAGCCCCCAGCCGGGGCTGCTGGGGTTTTATTAAATGTCTGGATGCCTGCTCCCGGGGCTGATGGGCTTGATCCGGATGCCCGGGGGTAGGCATCATGACAATCACCCGTTTCCTGAGAAAACTCCTGAAGAATCTGGCTATCACTCAATTTACCCTCCACACTGAATCTGTTGGTTGTCTCCATGAACATCAGTCTGGCTTTAGAGAATCTAAAGGCACGGAAACTGCTCTTCTGAACACCTGTGAAGACCTGCTCTCAAATCTTGACTCTAACTCCACCTCTGTCCTCATTCTTCTCAACCTCTCTTCTGCTTTCGATATGGGAAACCACAGAATCCTGATCACCCGTCTCCATAATACACTGGGCATCACAGATCAGGCCCTGGCATGGCTCATCGCCTTTCTCTCTGACTGGCCCTCCCAAGTGGAACTTGGGTCCTTTCTCTCCTCTGTCACTCTCTACATGTGGTGTACTCCAGGGATCTAACCTATCCCCTGGTTCTTGAGTATCTACATGCCCCCCCCCCCTTGGCCCACAGGATCTTTAACTTTACCTCTAACTTTCAGTGTTATGCGGATGACATGCAGCTCTCTTTCAGGCTACCCTCAGCCTCCTTCTCGCTCATCCGTGACTGTTTATCCGCAATTCAGTCTTGGTGTGCTGCTAACAATCTCTGCCTGAATACTAGTGAGACAGATATTGGCCTCATTGGGACCCCTGCTCCCACTTTCCCACTGTCACACGGGCTGGCTTTCCTTGGCCCTGCGCCTTCACCTCCCAATGAAGCAGAAAATGTAGCGGTCATCTTCGACTCCACTCTCTTCTCACATCTCAGACATCTCCAAAAAGTCCCACTACCAACTGCACCTCCTCAGAGGTATTCTACCTTTTCTCACTTTCCCCAGAGGCTCATCACATTGAGAGCCCTTGTTCTCTCTAGGCTGGACTATTGAAACAGCCTCTTTGTCAATCTTCCTACTTCTAATCTCCATCCTCTACAACTCATCCAGAACATAACTACAAGACTTATTCTTGGCCTCAAGCACAGGGGCCGCATATCTCCGGCGCTGAAATCCCTCCACTGACTCCATGTGGCTGCGAGGATCAAGTTCAAGACCCTCTGCATAATCTACAAGGCTTTCTGGGGCTGGGCCTGCACTATCTACAATGCTCTCTTCCTAAATACTCTCCCCTCTAGAGTCCTCCGCTCATCGTCCTCCAGCTCTCAGCGGGTGAGCGCCACTTTCACAAACAGAAAATAAATTGGGGTAGATCTTTTTCCTCTGCAGGTGCTTCCCTCTGTTACAGCCTCCCTGCCTCTCTCCGTCTTGAGCTGGAGCACTTTAAGTTCCGGAAATTCCTCAAGACCATCCTCTTCTCTTCCTCCTTCTCTCTCCCTCCCCTCTGCTAACCTCTGTTCTTTTTCTGCCCACCCTCCTTCCTCCTCCTTCTCCTTAACTCTATTCAGTTTTTGCTGACTAGTTGCCTGGTTCACCTCCAGAGCCTTACAGGTCCCAGGCTAACCCTGCCAGTCTTTTTGCACTTGCCTATGGGCCGCTGCACTATATTCAGCATTACTGCACTTTCAGCTTCCCCTCCATGAGCGGGGCAACCTCTCTGCACTTAACCCAGGGCCCTGCTGGACTGGATGCATTTGTCCCCCTCCCCCCGCCTTCCTCGCACCTTTGTCTATTCACATGCATGACCTAAATGTACTAGGACTAGTAAGCTCATCTGTCCTGTCCCCCTTCCTTTATCGTCCCCCCCTCCCTAGCTTGGTCGCAATTGTAACACTTCATGCACTTGCACTAGGAGAAATCCTGTCAGGCTTAGTATGCTAGTTTTTCTGTTAGATCATTCAGAAACTTCAAGGCCTAATAATGATTACTGTATTCCCTTGTTCCATTCCTGCCTGGAAGCACTTTGAGGCACTCCACCTGTGTATAAGCACTGTATAAATAAACAATTACACTGTTGTTTGCATTAACTCCACTATTTAGACCCCTTATTTTATGTCTGTCGTGTTGGGTATGCCTCTGTTCAGACATTACACACATGTGGGAGCCCCTCTGAAGATGAACATGATTCAAATAACCTGTGCTATGGAGTGTACCCCACTCAGGAGGGCATACAACCACGTTTTAGCTCACTACACCCATCTGAGAGGAGAAATATCCAATTGCATATCAGTCCAGTCCCACCCACAAGGGCAGTCCAGCACCGAAATTCTAATCAATTCTACTTTGCTCAAGAGTACCAATAGCAACCAGAGGCGTAGACTGGGTAGGGCCTGAGCCGGCAAGGCCCACCCCAACATCTGTAAATACACACTCAGCGGGGCTGTGTGGGCATTTACAGATGTTGATGGCATTGCGGTGGGCCCATCTACATTAGCTTCAGGCTCCACCTGGTAGATAATCCTGGCTACGCCACTGGCAGCAACCTCAGACACAGGTTTTGGCCTTGTTGGGACTCATCAGTGAGGTGAAGTTGAGACTCTCTAAGGCACAGTGATCTACAACCCTATTTTCTCTGCTGAGGCACGTATACATAGTTCCTCATTCGTGAACCTGTTGTTTCAAGTCTAAACTATATTGGTATCTGAGGCTCCTTTAGTCATGCTGCATTTTGATGATGTTCGTTCTACTGTCTTTCATTGGCTGTGCACATCTTGCTAAGGATTATGTGATGTTTCAATAAATGTCATTAAAGGACCTCTGTTCACAACCTTATACTACCTTTCTCTGGTTAATCGCACAACCGCTAATCTACAAAGTTGTTTTGTTTGTGTCGCAAATGATTTTCAATTGACTGGCACCTCATTCGTTTGAAAAAATACAAAAATCTGGTATATCTGATACTCTTTCGCGAATATTGGAAATGGATCGACCGGCCCTCTGTTGAGCTTTTGAGTTCTTTCTTGAATTGGTAAATAAACAGAAAATTGCAAATTTCGTCTCATGCTTGTAAGGCATCCAACATACATGTATGTGTATATGCATGCGTGCATGTATAGGCATTTTGAAAGCACACTTTTATCTGCATGCAACAGAGCGCTGTAGAGGGGTGTTGGTACATTGAGCATTTGCGAGGCCCAGAATGCCTGGGTTATAATTTACTCCTATAAAGATAAGGATTGCCAGACTACAGTACTGTTTTTTTTTTTTTTGTGTGTGTTTGAAGGGACTTAGTCCAAATACCGGCACACTGCCCCCTTTGCCTTTCCCACCTGCTCCTGTGGTCTCCCCCTATTGCCCCCTCAAACGAAAGCAAAGATGTTTGTTATTTAACACGGACAGTAAAACATCCCGCACATACATGTTAGCATTGCTCGTAGTCCACAAGGCTGGTATTTGGGCTTTCAATATTAACATTTTTCACAGCATAATGTGGTAATAAAATCGGAGAGGCATAAGAGAAAGACAGGGGGGCCCGTTTTTGAGGGGGCAATAACTAATGTAAGTATGAATGCGCACCTATATTTGCTTTACCTTCAGTACGTATGACCTGGCTTATTACATACAATGAATAGATACATTAGCTGATGAAAGTTGGTGGGGAGGTGGTGGGGGTCAATGAACAAACTGCTAGCTCTACCGGAAAAGCGGGTGCAATGATGACTAGAGTATATCAGCAATAGATGTATTAATTAGTGCCTCCATTTTTTTGTGAGTTAGAAGTCCCTAATCAATAAAGGATTTCCCCAAAAGCAAATGATGCTCGTAGTTAGATAGATGTGGGGCATGCAACCTACATCTCATCAAACGTTTTTGATGCTGGCATTTCACAGTATAAATTCCAATCCAGGGTATTTGGGTAATAAGGGTTTTGAGTTCTGCAATAGCAACTGATGTATGTTTGTTTATTAAATTTATGTAGCGCTTTAAGCCAAAGCGCTTTACTTGGATAAGTGTAATTTGAAAGAAGACCAACGGCGTTAAATGTAAAACCTCCTGTGGGTGGATTTCTGTATGGGTTCCAACAGCTAGGTTAATGTGTAAGGTAGCCCCTAAAGCCATATGATTTTAATATGGCACTAAACGTGGCCCTGCCGCCTTAGTGTCTGCTCATTCATGAAATAGTTTGAGATACACACGCACATACACCCCCACCTTGCTCATATGAGATTTTGAAGTTAACTATTTTACTCACGAGGGGTCGTGGCTAACTAGCCATGGAATAGGTCGAGTTTCACCGTGACTCCTGCAGGTCCGAAATGATCCTGGAAGGCTGATGTGACAGAAGCAACGTGCATACTAATTAAAAGGTTCTACGGATGTAGGAACGGGTGCTGCATGCGGCGCACACCGGTGGAGACGGATCAATGGCAGGAGAAGGGAGTTCTGGACGGAGGAAGAAGGCGGGGCCTTGAGGAGGAGCTGGCAAAATGGCTGCACACTGAGAACAAAGGCAGTGGAACACATATCCTGGCATCTGCTGCGCTATGGACTGAGACCGTCAGCAGTGTAACAGTGGGCTGGGAAGCATTTCTCTTGCACTGTTGGGTGGTGCTGTGAGGACGGCAGACACCGAAATAAGGTGTGCGCCGGGTTCCTGCACTGTGGTACAAGAACACGGAGCGGCAGGCAGAAGGCCAGGAGGCGAGACGCTATCGCCTGGCGATGGGGGTGCTGGCCCGGGATTCGCCTATGACGACCGCAGGAAATATACATTGCTATAAGTGGAAGCGGACAAGGACAGCCGCCTGCCCGGCTCATGCCTGTGGGCGCAAGAGCCCTGGAAGGTGAGGCAAGCCGCCCCTAGCCTGCAGGGTCAGCGGCTGCGAATAGGCAACACAACGAAGGCGGACCGGCGGCGTAACAAAGGCTTGTAAGTTTCAATGGATGCTACATTGAAACATGGATGCGCTCGACCGTAGCCCTGAAAGGATGATCAAAGGAGCGTGGTACTCCGGCTGAGCCGCACAATCCCAAGCCTGCGAACAGAGGGATACTTTGTTGCCTGCGCACCGTGGAGGATAGGACTGCAGAGCGTGCACACCATTGAGAGAGAGTCCACTGGATACATGTCTGGAGGACATCGCGAGGAGGCCTGGAGGCAGAGTCCTTTCAACGCAGAACTAGTGAGCATTGCAGGCAAAGCGGTGGATGCAATTAAAGCGAGCAAGGTGAAATACGGTCCAGACCTGTGAAAGGTGGGCTTGTCACTAGCTTTGGGTCACAGGGTAGCCAGGTGAATAAGGGCAGCACGCAAGCAAGATATGTGACCACTAGACAAAGGAAAGGGCCCAGGGAGGACGAAGGAAAAGAACACAGGAACGTGGGGGGCAACGGCTGGAACCCCGACGAGCCACGGGGCACAAATCTCACACTCAGGATCATGGAGGTGACACGGAGCAGTGCAGCGGGTGCGGGCGAGGTAACAAACGGCCCCCGAGTCCACACGTAGTGATAGCTCCCTGAAGCGGAGCGCAACAACACCCAACACACAAGCAGGGGCATAGTGTATGGTTGATAAGAACAGACTGGCGGGAAAGGGGAGAGGGACTGGCCCCAAGACAGTTATAGTATGGAATCCAAAGGGTCGAATGACAAAAGGGTCGAGTCAATTCGACCGTTTTTGTTTTTTTGAGGGGGGCTCCCCCAAACCCCTGTTTTTGGTGTCAAAACACCTTTTTTAAGCTAAACTAGAGCAAAAAAACAATATATATACATTTAAAAAAATGTTTAGATCCTTTTGTTTTCAGTCGAATGCACTCTCACCTTTGGCATTCGATCATTTTGTTTTCGAATCTTTAACTGGACACCCCCCAAGACAGTGGAATATGAATGATGAGCTCACAAAAGACAAAGACCAGGGAACTGGCGTGAGAAAGTAGATGGCAGACAGAAGGCGATACTCTCATATGGCACACCACGCAGGTATTGGCCTGCTGGAGGACGAGGCTGTGAGGCAAGATCGGGCGCCGTAGAACACTGAGATGAAGTTGGCCACCCTGAGCGGATACACTGCTCTGTGAGCGGACTGACCACCAAGCTGATCAAGGGAAAAGGAAAGCAGGAAACGATGGAGGAATTTGCCAAATCTCCACAAATAACAGAGGTTGACAAGAACAAGGGGCTACACAAGCAAGGCAAAGTGACCCTGCCACGGATTGATCAGCAGATTCTGGAAGCAATTGCAAATCTGAAGGCATCGGGAGAGGCTAAGCTCGATGGCGCAGTGGCTGAATTAAAGACTGCACTGGAATACAAGATAGACGCAGTGAAAGTGGACCTTAACTTGCTGAGGCAGGACGTGAGGGGGTTGGCGGAACGTACTAGCGGACTGGAGATAGAGATGAAGGCTACTACCACCACCTGCACAGCGAACGCCACTGAAATACATACATGGTGACAGCAGGTACACAACTTGGAGAATAGAGCGGAAGAAGCGGAAGGGCATGCGCGCAGGACCAATGTACGAATTGTGGGGAGAAGGAGGACCGGACCTGGCTATCTATGTCGAGACCATGTTACTACAGGAAATTAAAGGTGGGGTGCTCACCCAAGGGTTTGCAGTGGAGAGAGCAAACAGAGCGCTTGTTCGGAAACCACCACCGGGAGCTACGCCAAGGCCGATCATTGCAAAATATTGAACTACAGAGACAGGGAGAACATTTTGGAGCATTTTTGAAAGGGGGGAACAATACACAGAGCGCCTGCGTCCGTCACGGCATACCCAGATTACACCTTCGTGGTACAGAGACGGCGATTGCAATATGGGGCAATCAAAAGGAGGCTGCTCGAAGCGATCCATAGATACCTGCTGATGTACCTGGCCAAATTGAAGGTATTGTATAGGAACAAGGCCCTTTTCTTCGAGACCCTGGAGGACGCAACAGAGTGGTTGGACGTGCAGAACTGCCCAGCGGGAGCGGATGACCAGACAGAGGGAGGAACGGATAAGTGAACCTGCTGTTTCCAGGGTTGTACTGTTGTGAGGGACACTGAGGTTGGGACTTGAATACAGTATGGCATGTTACTGTTATGGGGAGTTAATTGAGCGGCATACTGTTAGCTTAATGCAGGAGATAGAGGTGCTACAAAGGAGAAGTAGCACCAAGAGACGCACTATCATCCCCCTTAGATAGTTTAGTTGGGACACAGGTAGAACAGTGTCCCCCTGCTGAGCTCCGAGTATCGATATCACCGGAAAGGGCTAAATGCGGGGTAGCCTGAGATCCAGGGATGGAGCTGGGCGACAGTTGGGGTTGGTTGGGAAGGGTTTTGGGGAGGGAGGAGGCAGTTCAACAGTTGGGTAGAGGTAGGGTGGCTGGATGAGGGGAAGTTGGGGGGGTCTGATGGGGAGGGAAGGGTCGGAGTTCGGGGAGTTAAGAAGGGGCGAGCCTACAAATACAAGCCAAGGAGTCAGAGGAGGAGCGCGGAAGAGAGGAGAGGGGGGTGGAAGTAGTGGGGTATGGGTAAAATGGGAGACCTAAAGATAGTGCCCTGGAATGTGAGGGGGCTCAATAATGATTTGAAGCGAAATAAAGTCATGATGTTTCTGAAAAGACAGAAAATTGACATTGCCTTGTTGTAAGAAACTCACTTGACTCAAGATAGACAGGAGGTGGTGAGAAGAAAATGGAAAGGGACCACCATAGGTGCAACATATTCAGCATACGCTAGAGGGGTTATCACGTTGGTAGCACCACATGTCCCCTTTAAGCTAATACAGTCCACTATAGTGCCTGATGGGAGGATGGTGCTAATAAAAGGGCTAGTGGAAAATAGAGAGTTGAGTATCAACACGTATGCCCCGAACCAAGATGCTGCTAGCTATTTCAAAAATCTATATGGTAGGATCAGCCCGTATATCGGAGGGGCAGTTATATGGGGAGGGGATTTTAACTGCACGCTGGATCCCAAGCTAGATGGATCGGACGAGAACATTGAGAGGCCCACCCCAGTAGCCAAGGCTTTGAGGACCCTATTGAATGATTATCAAGTGGTGGACGTATGGAGAATATACCACTCACAGAGGAGGGAATACTCGCATCACTCTGCTCCACAGAATCTGCCCACGCAGATGGATTATGTATTTGCTGCATCGGAGATGTTGGGGGAAATAGTGAAGTCAGACTACAAAGCTGTGGTCCTGTCAGACCATGCGCTGTCGCTTGTGACATGGAAGTACTCGGCCCGAGAGCGAGAATCCCGACATGGAGACTAAGTCCGAAGCTCTGAAGGACACAGTGTTCAGGAAGGACCCAAGAAAGGAAATAAGAGAATATTTCGAACACAATATCGGGAGTGTGGATTCGGCTGGCACATAATGGGAGGCATTTAAGATGGTAGCGAGAGGGGCGGCAATTTCTAAATCCAAGGGACTACAAGGTGGAATAACACAAGAGTTACATGAGGCAGAAAAAAGATTGGAGACATTAATGCGGGAGGGTGGGCATTCCCCAGAAGAGATTGAGACCATACGACAGCTACAACAAGAATGTAGGAATCACTGGGATAGATTATGCAACCTGAGCTACAAAAAATACCTAGAAAGGCAGCACGCGGAGAGGGATAAGCCAGGCAGATTGTTAGCCTAGTTATATAAGAGTGAGACCCCGAAGCAGCCAATTAGAGCAGAGGAGGGGAGCGATGGACACACACTAGATACCCAGGAAGGTGTGAACACATGCTTTTTAGAGTACTATCAGCGATTGTCTATGGACGTAACTGTGGGAGAGGAGAATGATGTGATGGAAACTCTTGACAGATATTAACCTTCCCAAACTAGAGGCAGCGGAGAAAGTACGCTTGGACCCTCTGATTAGGCTAGAAGAATTAGAAGAGGTGATTAAGCTACTTCCCACTGGTAAGGCCCCGGGGCGGACAGACTTCCAAGTGAGTTCTATAAAACATATAAGGCAGATTTGCTTCCCCCAATGTTAGCAATGTTAAACGAAGCGTTTGATAAGGGCATGCTACCGAAGTCCCTTAGGGAGGCAATTATTATTCCACTCCTTAAGCCTGACAAACTGAGCACAGATTGTGGGTCATATAGACCACTTTCCATGCTCAATCAAGACAGTAAGATACTTACATCAGTGCTAGCAAACAGGCTGAGACTGATTATCAGTAGACTCATACACCCTGACCAGACTGGGTATGTTCCGCACAGAAGTATATCCAACAATCTTAGAAGGCTCCATCACGTCATAGAACATATGGGAGGGGATACCCAGGAGGTTGCAATAATTTCATTAGATGCAGTGAAGGCCTTCGACTCGGTCAAATGGCCTTGAATGAAGACAGCCTTGAAGGAATATGGGGTCGGGCCCACATACTTGAAATGGGTCCCACTGTTGTACAGTAAACCACTAGCTCGAGTCAAGACGGGGGCAACCATCTCAGAGCGATGGCAGCTCAGCAGGGGTACTAGACAGGGATATCCGTGGTCCCCAATGGTTTTTATCCTGGCACTTGAACCCCTGGCGATATACTTGAGGCAAGCATATGGAGAGGTGGGAATTGACACAAAAGGAGGGCGATATTTGATATTGATGTATGCTGATGATATGTTGCTGTACCTGAGATACCCTGAAGAGAACCTACAATATATTTTGGAAGTTATGGAATGATATGTGGTGTTGTTGCGCATAACAGTGAACCCCAAAAAATCGTGCACATTCCCCCTTGGTAGATCTAAAGGGATGCTCAGAGACTTTCTGCTGGTATTACAAATATAATGGGAGACCGAGACCTTTAGATACTTGGGGATAGATGTTCACCACAGTGTTGAGGTCGAACACAAACCAAATACGGAGAAGGCGGTGGCCAACATTGAAAATAGCATAAGGTTCTGGGATAAGCTCCCTTTGACCATGATGGGTAGGGTGGCACTGTTAAAGATGGTGGTACTGCCTAGGCTACTGCACTTTTTTGTTAACATACCATATATGATACCCAAGCAATTCTTTGGTAAAATCCAGAGTGTATGTAGGGGGTTCATATGGCACAACTCCAGGAGTAGAATAGCATATGGAAATTACAGAACGCATATGCACAGGGGGGCATTGGATTACCCAACTTTGAAATTTACTATTTAGCTAGCCAGCTACAATACGTGGTGAGATGGTTATAGGAGAACTCCACATCAGAGTCTAGATTGCTGAAGACTGAGTGTGCTCCTTTTTTCTGAATGAATGGATTGTTAAGGAGAATCGGAAAGAACTATTACTGCCATCCGTGGACAGGACAACCAAATTACTTTTAAACCAAAAGAAATTAAAAGGTTTTTCAGACTTTTTACTCCGATTTATACAAAAAATTAAACATATATTTCGGAGGGTGATGATGGATTCCTGGCGGGACTAACACTTCCAAAGATCTCGGGAGTGGAAGCGGATTCTTTGAAAGAAGATATAACGCTGGATGAGGTGAAGAGAGCAATCGGTAGACTGAATACCGGTAGGTCTCATGGACCTGATGGTCTATCTGTTGAATTTTACAAATGGCTACCTAATTCTGTGTTGACCCTCTTGTTAGACATGTATAAATCGGCCCACTCGAGTGGTATACTCCCATCTACAACACGACATGCAATGTTATCAGTTTTCTTGAATAAAGGGAAGGATGAGACTTTGCCATCCAGTTACAGACCAATTAGTCTGCTCAACGTTGATAACAAAATATTGGCCAAAATACTTGCTCTACGGATGGAAAACCTACTGCCAAGCCTGGTTCATCCTGATCAGTCGGGTTTTGTGAAGGGAAGAAGTACTGCCAGTAACATTAGGAAATTGCTATGCACTATTTCTGTGGCTGCTGAGTCCACTGCAGACTCAGCAGTTCTTTCATTGGATGCTGAAAAAGCCTTTGACAGGGTGAACTGGCAATTCTTGTTCAGAGTCCTGGAAAGGAAGGGATTTGGTTCGAACTACATTTCTTGGGTTAACCTTCTTTACACCAAACAAACGGCTGATGTGAATACCAATGGTTTGAGATCGGAAATATTTGTTTTGGAGAGAGGGACAAGGCAGGGATGTCCCTTGTCTCCTTTACTTTTTGTCATTGGTGTTGAACCTCTGACGGTGGCGTTAAGACTGGAAGAAAATTTGAAGGGTGTGAGTTGTTGGGGCATGCAACAAAAGGTGTGGTTTATGCCGATGATTTGCTGTTGGTCCTAAAAGATCTTCGGCTTTCAATTCCAACTCTCATGGAGATTTTGTCAGTCTTTGGTCATCTCTCAGGTTATAAAATAAATTGGTCGAAGTCAGAAGTTCTTCTCTTGGTACCGTTCTGTGATAAGAATTTCATTACACAATGGGGATTTACATGGTGTGCTAGAAAGCTACTGTATTTGGGAGCTTGGATTTTACCATATATAAGTGATTACGTAACAGAAAACTTAAATATGATCTGTACTGCATAGAAGTTGGATTCAGAGAGATGGAGCGCTCTGCATTTGTCCTTATGGGGTAAAGTTAATGCGCTGAAAATGGTCTCCACGCCAAGAATTAATTACGTTCTTAGTATGATTCCGTTAGGTATTGGGAAGAATTTTTGGCAGGAATTGGATAGGCTTACTGAAGGCTTTTTATGGGACCATAAGCAACCAAAGTTAAAGCTATGTAAATTACAGTTGCCCCTGGAAAAGGGTGGATTAGGTGTACCTAATTATAGATCATACCATTTGGCTTTTATGTCACAGACGTTATTGGAATTTATTAAACCAAATCCAGATGAATGGCTGTGTGCTGAGAGTAGTCGTTTTGGTCCTTTGCAGCCTAGAGCTCTGCTGACGACTGTACAGAAAATCCCAGGTGTAAATGACCCACTAACTAAATGCCTATTCAATTCATGGATGAGTCTGAATGATTGTTTGGTGTATGATGCATTGAGAGATCCTAACGCCTCAATTTGGTTGAACCCTGGTGTTAAATGTGATGGGAGGACTCTGTTTTGGTCAGAATGGTTTCTGGCGGGCGTTCAATGGTTGAGTGACCTCTTTGAGAATGGAAATTGGTTGACAGCTAAAGGGTTAGAATCAAAATTTCATATTTCTGTATGAGTGATTACTGTAAACTTCGGAAGGCTGTTGGTAATATTGATTTGGAGAAAAGTCTGGATGTTACCATCTTATGGAAGCAACATAATGTGGGTGGGGGTGGTCTGGTGAGTCGAGTCTATGGTTTGATTGCAGGAAATTTTAAAGGCAATGATTTGTTGAGAGGAGTGGAGTCGAAGGATAGGGACCGTTATTGATGATGATCACTGGTTGTGTATGTGTGCTAATACAAGGTTATGTTCCTTAAGTTTGGTTGAAAGGTCCCGGCAGATTAAAATAATCAATAGGGTCTACTGGACTCCTGAAAGGCTGTTCCGTAGAGGTATGATTGATAGCTCTGATTGTTGGTCATGTGTTCATGATACGGGTACATTTGAAAATATGCTTTGGACATGCACCAGAGTACAAGGTTTTTGGTTTGAATTTGGTAGGATTTGTGATGCAGTGTTACATGAAAAAATAGCTCTTGTTTGTAAGACTTTAATACTCGGTTGTGACATTCTTTTAGAGGATCTGTCAATGAGTCAGAAAAAATGGATCTATCGAGGTGCGATGGTGGGTAAAAGGATTATCTTGAGAACGTGGAAGACGGCGAACCCAGTCCTTGTTGAAATGTGAATTGATGAAATGCATGGTTTAGCGGAGATGGAAAGGGTTATTTTTCAGAGAAACGGGAAGCTTTCTTTATTTGAGAAAATTTGGGGGAAATTCCTCATTATGTATTGACTACTAATTGGTGATTGATGTGAACCCTGGATGTGGGTGGGGGGAGGGGGTGGTTTTGTAAATATGTAGAGGTTGCTCAGTATAACCTAATTGTTTTGGAATTTGTATTTCTTCTGGATGTTTATAATTGTACATGCTGAAAAGTTAACTTAAGTTTTCCAAAAAAAAAAAAGGATTTCAATCGGGCAATACACCCGGGTCTCGCCTAGCATGTAATGCACAGATGAAATACTTATTTATTGTGTCTATAGGTTTAATATTCTGAGTGATAGATCTCTCCGCGGCTTTCGACCTGGTGGACCATGATATCATGGCCACCAGGTTGTCTGAAGTGGCCAACTTCTCCCCACTAGCTTGCAAATGGGTTTTGTCATTTCTCAACAATCGAGTTAGCAGAGTCTTCCAAGGCAATGCCGAATTTGAGTCTATTGTTACAATCTGTGGTGTCCCTCAGGGTACCTGCACTTCCCCCTGTTTTTACAATAGATTCACGGCCCCTTTGTTTGCAATGCTCGACCATGAGAACATTATATTTACCAACTACGCGGATGACACTAAATGTGTCATCCTGCTTCAAGGGTCCCACAGACTGGATGAAATTGCCATTAATAAAGTTTTTACTATAATTGAAACCTGGATGGTTCATAATAAGTTAGCACTGAACAAATCCAAAACTGAACTACTGGTAGTCGGCTCACCGCATACTATTATTAAACTTGGTCCACAGTATAACAACTTCCAGCTGGGAGAAGAATCCATCAAACCTCTAGAAAAAAGTAAAAACCCTGGGAGTGACTTTCGACCAACACTTGTCTATGAAACAGCATGTCAGTAGTATTGTCTCATCATGTGCATACTACATTAAGCTTCTAACACATCTAAGGCCTCTTATCTCACAGGACAATGCAGAAACTATCGCGAGAGCAATAGTAGGCTCTAAAATAGATTACTGCTCGAGCCTTCTTATGGGAATTAATAAATCTGAATGTAACAGGCTGCAAATCTGTCAAAATGGGGCTATTAGAGCCGTTATGAAACTCAAACACAGAGACCATGTTACACCAGCGAGACGTGAGCTGCACTGGCTGCCTGTGGCCTCTAGATTTCTATTCCGCACCCTGACTATTGTACATAAGTGCAGATCTGGGAAGATGCCTGGATATTTACAACAGCTATTATCCATAAGAACTAGCACAAGAGCACTTAGGTTCAGATAGAAGAAACAAGTTATTTGACCTAAGTGCCACACTGTCAGAACAACCAATTCAGCCTTCTTCTCTAATGGACCTAGAGCCTGGAACGCTCTCCCGCTGGAGTTAAGATCCATGGACTCCTTAGAATTCTTTAAAAAAAAGATCAAAGACCCTCCTGTTCCACTAATCGACCGATATGCCAGTGATATAATCTCGTTCAGCCCTCCATTATGAATGTTTCCTGTTTTTGTTATCTGTGTTCTGTAGTGCCCTCCCGCCTTCGGGTTCATGGTCGCGCTATACAAATGTATTAAAGTAAAGTAAAGTAAAGTGATATACTACTCATATCACACCCTTCTCAAAATACCCCCCAGGTCACACTACACCAGGAATCGGTCTTGTTGGTTAAGGTAAATATTTATTTATTTAGTAAATTCAAATTAAACACAAGTTTAAATATATATATATATATATATGGGGCAGCAGCCACCAATGTGGTGACAAAACAATTCAGAAAGCAAATAAGGCAATTGAATTCACTTGGAGCAATACAGAATAGAAAACACAGACAAAAAGAACAGTTTTGGCTTGTGAAAAGACAGCGTTTAAGTTAGGGTTTCCCCTGCAAAGTTCTTAATTCACAAATGAGCAATTCTACACAGATGTAAGTAAGCAGCATGTATTCAGGAATGTAGAACAGTATGCAGTGTTTGACTATAATCTTCCCTCCCCAAACAAGAGCGAAAAGCGTTTTGGAACTTTTACACCTTTTAAAATGACAGTTGAAAATTACTTTGTGGAACCATGAAAAGTGTGCAAAAATCCTTTAATTGATATAAATTCCTATGAGAGCAACACTGAACAGGTTTTAGCAAACATAAACTACCATATGAGCGACAGTACACACTTTAAATCAAAAAGGAAATTTGGAAATACTTTGAATGAAAAAAATGTTGTCAAACTTTTGCAAAAATGCGAATTCCCGCCTAATTTTTGCTATGCGATTTTTAATCAAAATGGTCAAAGACACTGTTTCGCAATGCGGTTTTTAGTTGTGCATGTAGCTACAGTTCTTAGGTTTAAGTGAGAGTTGAAATTAAGTCTCTAGCTATAGAATTGAAGAGGTAATGCACGTTTGAATGAGAGGTGTTTTGGAGAAAAATTAACAGAGAAACACAGAAAATTGGTTTTAAATGACAGATTGGTTTTATTTAAACTATATTAATGTATAAGAAAAAGAAGAATGCCGCCCGGGAACCTCTGCAGTTACGCACGGCTGCTTGTAACTCTTCACATGGCTGATACTACGTTTTCTTTATGGGAATTACTTTATTTAATACCAAATCACTAATGGCTTATGGTCTAGCAAAACAAATGAGAGAAATCAGCGCTAACACTACGGATACAAACAGGGTTTCAAGAATGGTTCTGACACTATTGGAGGTTCTTAAGTTAATGAGAGGATGGGCTGAGATTGGGGTAGGACAAGGCAAATATAATATGGGTTACTATGATTCCTGTTGATACTTACAGTCCACTGTAAATTAATATTGGCCCATCAGGTTCTGGTCATCACGGATCGGTTCTACCGGCAGCAGGGCACTTCTGGCGGGATGGTCAGCTGGGCGGTTCTGGTCAATAGGACTGGCACCCCAGGCTGTATTGGATTGGATTGGCCCTTGTGGTCACAGGACACTGTAGATTAGCGGCATGGCGAGTTTCAGCAGGCAAGCATGAATAGTAGCAAGCCAGACTGGATCAGAATTATTTCCCTTAAGTTTGGGATGGTTCAGGATTTGGCCTAGCTGAAAAGACTTAACCAAATGCTGAGGCCTGGGTTTTACAAAGTAGCCTGGAATCAGGACAAGATGAAAAGTTCTGGAACAGGATGCAGAAGTCAGGAGCAGGGCGTCACGTGGAAATCAGGATGGGGTCAGGAATCAGTGTGTGTCTGTGTGTTGTGAGGTTCCCATATTTATCATACCAAGTGACATCACTCAGTTTATGGTAGGGGCAGAATTACAATCCATACCCCCAAGGCTGTGAGTGGTCAAATGCACTTGTCTTTTTCTGGTTGGAAGTCAGAAATAGCGGTCATATTTTATGATGTGACTTGGGAACTCCCACAATTATTTGAACCACAATTTAACTTTCCTACAAATCCACCTTTCTATAATTATGCCCTCTAATAAAATCGGCCACATGCATTACATATTTTACGGGTTACATTTAGATCCAACTCCTACGTCAGTGAGAGCTGGCTTTGTCTAATTCAGTAAATATCTCTGCAATCACCACTAGACCACAGGTATACTATATTAGACTTGCAGCATTAATAGTTTTGGCGCAATCAGTGTTTCAGTATAACTTGTGTTCCTTATGCAGTACAAGGTTCACTCATGTCTTCAAATGCCTAGCATGAGTTGAGATTCATAAGTATGTATTTTTCACTTGTCTACTTATTTTGGCTGCCATGTTAAATGTAATGAAGTTCTGTGGTAAAATAAGTAATTTCCATTCAAAATTCATGTCAGGTTTTTTTTCTCTCTTTCTTCACAAGTGAGCAAATGGCCAGTTCTTTGAAGTTCACTGAGAAGCCTCCCCCACATCTTGTCCCTCCTCTGGGAGGATGGGGTCCAAGCCTTTTGTTGTCTGTGCCTGAAGCAAAGACGAATGTCTAAGGGCCTTTGTTCTGAGTATGCGCGGCCTCCCCATAGCAATTAAGCCTTCCTGCTTGCAGTGAGGAGTTACCCATTCCCAGACTGAAGCTGTCCAGCAGAATTGTAATTAACTCCAAACTGGGTTTTACTTTAAGTTACCTACATCTTTCATTAAAACATATAAATGAACAAAGTTTGTAGGTGGATTTTGACATTTAAAGAATTAGGCCTTTCAACAAAAACATGCTTTTAAAACGGCGATTTTGCACTTTCTTTCTGAAAAACACATTTAAACGAAGTCTTTTACATCAGATTTTCCTCTGCAGCACACACATTTTTAATTCAGGATTATTTCTGACCTTGAGTGCTGGAATTCGTCTGCAGTCTGTAGATATGTATCAAGGCTTTGCTTGGAGTTCTCTCTGCACAGCTGAAATAGTTACATGTTGCAATTTTTTGCGCATTTTTCCCTGTGGAAATGAAAACAATGTTGCTGGGCTGCCTTTTTCATGAAATACATTTCTTAGCTGCTGTCAGTCAGTGAGGCCTGGCTCCTTTAAGCCACCTAGAGGATCTGTAATTCTTTTAAATTCAATGATTCACTGGAAAATGAATGGATCTAGCGCCAAAACAGCACTTTGAAGGTTGCAAAGCTGCATTTTAAAAGGAATTTTTGGTTTTTAGCCCAATTATGTGGCCTTGCTTCATGTTGAATGTAACAGCACCCACTGGCATGCTCCAGCAGTAAGAATTCTGTTTTCACCCCACTTTGACTGTGTGGCAGGGGTGTGCAGCCTTTTGTGATTGTGACCCACACGCAGTTTTGCAGATTTTTGCGTGCACAGGGTTTAGCGCACCCATTTTTAGCTGTTTCTTTCCCCATTTGTAACTTGATGCAGTGGGGCACATTGCCATGGGTCAAAATATCTCACCGGATATGGTTAACAATATTGCAGCGAGGCGTAGGGACGAGAATGTTAGATTTGGGCTGGAAAATGTGGCAGAGGGCTTGCCGAGCTATGGGGAACCCGTTCCCGTGCTCCCCACAGATGCTGCTAGTGGCGCTGAAGTGGGTAGATGAGCTATTGAGGAAAATAGTCAGAAGGCATTGGGAACCGGTCGGTGTAGCAACTCTGGGGGATGTGTGGCAAGATGGGTAGGTGATGGAGTTTGACACATTGGTGGCAGATAATGGTTTAGACCGGGGTCAATACATTACTTATACTAGGCTGGTACGGAAGATAAAAGATATGTGGTTGACAACAGTGCTAGCTGGACAGCCCGATGTGGCCATAGAAATATTTTATGACATGTCAGACTGAGGGCATGAGGTCCCCGAATATATGAACTGCTGATGTCAAAGGTGAGGAAGGAGATGATCCAGCTGAGGCGAGATTGGGAGGAGGAAGCCGGGGTACCAATGAGTGACGGGCTGTGGATGAGGGTACAGGGATACCACAAAAAAGTGTCCAGAAATGAGACTACAACAGATTCAGTTACATGTTATGAAGATAGTTAAGTTTAAGGGAGCCAGTAAACAGGCATGTCCTAAATGTGGGGAGGTAAATGCGGGACTGGTACATATGTTCTGGACATGCACTGAAATAAGGAGGTTATGGGGAGAGGTAGCCCACCTCTTGGCCGAGAAAGAGATAAGTCTGGATGTGAAATCTTTGTGGGTGTGCATAGTAGGGGGGTTCCCCAGGCCGCGTACCCGGAAACATGTAAGTAAACTCAAAGATCTGGTTTATATATTAGATAAGCGCAGAATAGCTATGAGCTGGAAAGCAAGTAATAGACCGAAAGTAGAAATCTGGTGGCACGACCTTCGGAAGTGGGCAGATGCGGAAACTGTGGTATGGAGTGAAGCAATTAAATAAGGGGGTGAAGAAGAGGCTGATATTCTGGTAGCCTGGAGGCAATTAGTAGCTACACTGTCTGGGCCTGAGCAGGCATGCCGGGAGGACGGACGTTCTTCGGGGGCAATGGAGGGAGGGATGCACTCAGATGATGGTGATGTGGGGTAGGCTCAGGATAGGGTGGGGAGAAGCATATGGAACTGTACATGAGAATTGGACTATATAACATCACCAATTTCTGAAGTTGGGAAAAAGAATGATGATTTTAATAGATTACATTTTCCCACAGATTCCTCATCTTGATAGATATTCATCATGCGTCAGCTGCTCAGAAATCTTTCGACAGGGGGCGCATGGTTCGGAATTGAGATTTGATGAGCAGGAGCTAAAACTAGCTCCTGGATGTTGGACATCCCTCTGTAGGCAGGAGCCACCGCAGTGGAACACAGATGCTCCACTTATGTTTTGCCCATTGTGTATGAACCATTGGGCCTCATTATAAGCTTGCCGGTCTGGTAACAACGGTACCGGTAAGCTTGCCGCGACCATTGTTATCGGACTGGCAAACTATGAGGTCTGCTCGCGGGTGCCTTTTCGCCTGCCAGATCTGACCTGGCGGTTGGACTGGCACCCGTGAGCAGACCATGTCGAATGCACCAGCACCATTCACGAATGGTGCCGGTGCATCCGGCCTCCCCATTCTCATTGTGCCCTATGGGTCTCGAATGGGAATGGGGAGCAATTTTTTCCAGCGCCCAGGAATGAGCAATTACCGGGTACACTGGGGCTGTAATGAGGCCCATTATGTTTAAATGTGTATTACATGTGTTCTAATTCTTCTTTATTAACATTTCCAAATACTCAAAGCTAATGTCACATTTAGATGTTCGGAAGGCATCAGTTGGCCCTAGGAGCTAAAAGTAACTTATGGTTACTGTTGGTTTCAAGCTAAACAGGCTCTACTATGCTAGAAGCAGGAGCGAAATAGCTCCCAGCTCCCACAATTTCAAACCCTGGGGGGCGTAGTGCTGTTCGACATCTGACTCATATTCGACTGCTAAATTCAAACTACGCAGTACGTCTGGGCCTAAACTTTCCGATTTTAAATGCTGTAAGGACTGCAACGATAAAATGTCCCTTAAGTACCCACATAGTATGTGTGTGGTGTCTTGGTGTCGGCCATGATACGGAGCAATGTGGTTCTTGTCTGGCGATTAATCCGAAGGAAGTGAAGGAACGCTTGTCAAAACTTGCTCTTGGCAGACCGCCATCTCCGGCGAAGTCGATTCCTAAGTCCTCGAAGCACGATACCAAGAGGCCTACTCCCGAGAAACATTGGGAAGGAAGACCCCACAATAAGTCCAAAAAGCATTCTCAATTCAGTAGCGAATCTCACCACTCATCGTTGGGACACAAAAAGAAACGCTGATGCAGACGCATTTCCGACTAATCCAACAATGGATCAGTCATGCCCAGCTAAGAGTGCTTCACGGGAGGACTTCAAAAAACAAATGAATGTTTTTGAAAAAGCCTCGGCTGGTACGACTTTGTCCTCGATGCCGCAGGTGGATTCGGCTCCAACCACGCTTGGTTCGTCTGGCACAAAGGCAGCCAAGGGAGGTCGTACGCCTTAGAGCGAGACCCCAAAGGATAAACCTACTCCTGCGCTGATATAATCAGCAGCCCCCTAGGGGCAACAGGCCACTCAACCATCATAAGGCACTGCAAGATCAAAACTTTGTACCGGATTCTAGATCTGTGTTCTTCAACTCTATACAGTTGGTTTTTGATGAGGAGGCTGATCCAATGACTTTCAGGTTTTAGTTGATGGGGTAGTGCAGCCTTGGATCCATTGCCAGACTTCATGGCAGACCAGGCAGGGTTACTGCAACTGGCAGAAGGCCTCCACAACACCTGTGGGCTGAACACATCTTGGATGTCGAATTCCATAAGCCGAACCCCTACGCATACCTGAACGCACCATACTGCAAGACGTTCAAGAATGTCATTGTAGCTTTAGGGCTTGGAACGTTGATGAGGCTGGTGTTGTAGTGCGACCTTACTGCCAACCTTGACCGAGGGCCGCAGACTGAGCAGGCTTTATCATTCAATGCCGCCATAGCAGACCTGGTCATGACCTTGTGGCAATGCCCGTGCTCAACGCCGGTGGTCGATGCCCAAAGTGTGAGCCAGGCAAGAGGCGACCTACCATTTTTGACAGCTCACTCGAACCCCAAGGAGCTTGTGGTGCAGGCCGTGTTGGATAAGTCTAAAAGTCGCTGCTTTGACAAACAATGTTTTTGCCTCGGGGTGCATGGCTCTTAAAGCCGTTAATGTCTCTTTTGCCTTTGCACAATTTTCCCATGTCCTCTGGAGAACCATTTTGGGTGCATCTGAGCACCTCCCAGAAGGTGGGGTCAGGAATGGTTTCCTTGAGATGATGATAAGGAAATGACCTGTTAAACGCTCCAAGCATGGTTGGACATGGAAGACTATATCAGTTGCGCCATATGCACTTCAACAGTCCTGCACAGATCAGCTTATCTGAGAGACACAGGCTATTCCCTGAATGTCAAATCGAAGCTGCTGTACTTTGCCTTCAACTGTAAACATTTATTTGTCCCTGAAAGCCGGTGAGTCACTCGTGAAATTCACGGACTCTAAGCTTAGGGTTAAATCGCTAGGGTTAGCTGTGCAGCAGAAGCCTCCACTGGAAACATGTTGCCTTTAGTTCCAGAGGATGGGGTTACTGGAGGTACTCCACCTTTCCAAGAAGGCACAAGCACCCCAGCCCAAGCAGGGGAAATGTAGGTTCCCAAGGCCAGGAAGAGGTAGAAGAGAGTAGAGACAGTCAATAGCGTCTCAGAAACTTATTTGAGGTATCCCCCCTTATTTCCCCAGTTGGAGGGAGAGTGTCTGGGTTCTTGGATAAATGAGAAGAAACCTTTTCAGATGCCTGGGGCCTTCATTTGAGATTGGGGCAACTGCCTACCATTTGTGAAGAGACCACAGGACAGACCTCTGCTTCCCTGCCCACCGCTGGAATGGGAGCTCCAGGAAGAGCTGCAGGCCCTTCTCTTGAAGGGAGCAGTAGAGAAAGTGACAGCCGAGGAAATAGGCTCGGGTTGGTACTCCCGATACTTCCTTGTCTCCAAGAAAGGGGGGGACTTATGTCCATTCCGGACTGCAGGGATTTGAAAAGATTCCTGAGGAAGGACAAATTCAGAATGGTGATATTGACAGAAATTCTCTAGTTTGTGCAGTTCCAACACTGGCTGGTGTCAGTGGACCTTCAGGACACCTATTTTCATGTGCCTATACCCCCGGAAGCACAGGTGGTTCCCATGGTTCGTCATAGGGGACGCACATTACCAATTCAAGGATCTCCCTTTTGGCTTGACCTCCACCCCAAGGGGGTCTTTAACAGGCTGATGGTAGTAGTAGTGGCCCACTTCAGGAGAGCTGGTCTCTTTGTGTTCCCATACTTGGCCGATTAGCTGATCCGAGCACGGTCACCAGAACAAATTTCGATGTGCCTCGAGGACACTTGTTCTGTACTGCATGACTTGGGGTTCTCACTGAATTTGCAGAAATCACAGACCTCACCAGCACAAGGGCTCCAGTTTATTGGTGCGGTCTTGGATATCCAGGAGGGGAAGAATTCCCAGGTTCGACCTCCATTATGCATTCCCACCGCTACCAGTCATCCCTTGGGTACTCAGGAGGTTGTAGAGATTTATGGCTCACCTGATCTCGATCACCTATTAATGGGTGAGGAGGACGTGTTACCCGAATCCCTTGTCACAGTCAAGAGGGGGGGGCAATGTGCTTAACACGGACCCCCTCAACCTTGAGAGACTGAGGTACTGGGACTGGGACCTCAACGAGGAGGTGCTAGAAATGGTGTTGCCTGCACGTAGACCGTCCACTAGGTCTCAGTGTGTGTGCAGATGGAGAAAGTTCATGACTTGGTGCAAGGCGAAGGCAGTGGATCCCATGTCGTGCCCCACCTCCTGGGTGTTGGAATTTTTGTTGGCCAAAGTCAAATCATGCTTGCAAGTGGGCATGTTAAAGGGGTATCTTCCCACTCTTTCTTTGTTCAAAAGGATGACCGAACAAGGTTCATTCTTTATCATTCCAGTGGTGGCCCAGTTCTTGAAGGGCCTACTTAATTCTTTCCCTCCCTTGCCTTTTGTGATCCCTGATTGGGATTTTAATTTGGTGCTCATCTTCCTGATGGTGGCTCCGTTTGAGCGGTTGCATTCAACTCCCATCAGACTCGTCAAATTATAGACTGCTTTTTGGTGGCAATCACATCTGCAAGAAGGGTCAGTGAATTGCACGTGCTCTCGTGTAAGGCCCCATTCCTGAAGTTTTATTAAGGAGAAAGTATGCCTAAAAGTACGCTCTAGGTATTTTACCAGGTGGTGTCGGAATTCCATCTAAGGTGGCGCATCGACCTTCTAAGGATGAGGAGAGGCTCCACAGGTTGGATCCCAAGTGGGTGCTGAGTTTTTACCTGGCTAGAGTAGGCTCATTCTGGAAGGGTGACCAGTTATTCATTGTGTTTTCACAATCCAGGTTGGGGCGAGCGGTTACCAAGCAGACTATCTCTCGTTGGATAGAGCTTGCAATTTTTTATGTTATTAGAACGCATGTAAGGTGGTTCCAACAGAGATTAGGGCCCATTCTACCAGAGGGGAATTCCAGCTAGAGACATTTGTTGCAGAGCAAAGAGGTCCTCTTTGCACGTTTGCCAAGCATTACAGCTTAGACATTGCCTGAGGGGGCAAGGCTCACTTTGGTAGGGTGGTCCTCCAGAGTTTCTTGGTGTGACATCCAACACTCCACTTAGGAGTCTATCAATTTGAGGAAGCTGTGGGAAAATACAATCCATTGAAGGAGAAATTACTTACAGATTCCTCATCGCTCTCCCAGCCTACCCTGCTTGGAAGTCCATGGTCTCAATTGCAGTTTGTGGTCACATATCTATGTGCCCATCACAGGAGAAGCCACCGTGCTACGTTGGGAAAGCAACAATTGGTTGCCGGGATTTCCAATTGCTTCTGGCACTGTTTCAAAGAACTAATAAAAACAAAAAGCAAGCAAGCATCTTTTGTTTGCTATTGTTGTTTGTTTTGATTGCCTTTCTCTATGACTGCATATTTCCTCTGAGGCTGATCCGGGGAGAGCAGGGGGTGGGGAACTGAGGTAAGGGGGCATAGTGCATCCCTTTAGTACGATGATCGAAGTCGCGTCTGTGACGAATTGGATTCTGCCTTGCTGGAGTAAAAGGATGAGCAGGAGTAAAATGGCCCACTCAGCCCTAACACTTCTACAAACAGCACACAAAGCAATCATAAAGGTAATACAGGGACAATAAATATACCTCCTTCACCTTTGGTGGTAACACGAGTCGAGGGAAGACTATACTCTTAAGAGGGATGTGAGGATGAACTAGTAGTGACCTAAACAACACAGTATCACAGCCCAAAATAAAGGGAATGTTCAATCAAGGTTTTATAGAAATATATTCTTATTGATTCTTTCCTGACAGATTCCTCATCTATGATGTCCCTATCCAAGCGCAGCTGTTCTCTCTGGAAACATTCCCACCGCTAGGAGGCACAGCACACCACTGCATCGGGTCCGTCTGATGCCTCTATCCTCCCAGCTCCGAATATAACGTTGGGGCCAGCATATATAGCAGCACATCACCTCATTTCCTTTTTTTTCACGCACACTGTGCGCTGATTGGAAACAGGCTCATTGAGCTTCCAATTTTAGAATATGCCATGCCAAATTCTTCGAAGGCCTCCAGTTTAAAGATGCGTGTGGATTGTAGCTGGCAGATGTCGGTCTCGGATCTGCTCAAATATGCTTTTACTACTTGAATGAGGACCACAACACCCAGGATTGCGTGTCGTGTCAGTCCATACACACAAATGCCCTACAGGAATGGGCAGTGAAGTTCTTCACCTTTGTCTAAAAGCAAAGGGTGTGTTTCTGCAGCCTCACTCGAGATCCTATAGCCCAACACTCCAAAGATCGGGCATCTCTGCATGTAGAGAAGGAGCATCAGAAGAGGTCACTCTCCCTGAGTGAGTCCTCATCGCCACTCTTCTTCCTCCTCAAAGAAAAAGAACTACTACTCTACGGGTTCCCCAGAGCGGCCGGCACAGGTGCCTTTTCCAACCTAGTCCTCCACATTGGAGGAATGAGAAAGCTTCTGCCTGAAGATGCTTGATATCTTCGAAAAGGCTCCAGCCCTGGTGCCTGTGGCGCAGGCAGCCAGCTTCGGCTGCTGCTCCCAAGTGTCCCACTGCGTCTTCCACGACCAGCAGGGTACCCTCAGAAGACCACTCCCGCATGCCTAAGGGCTCTGGCCTGGTCCAAAAGGAGAGCAAAGTCTCTCAGCGGGGTGCAACGCATTGTTGGCACAGATTGCCGTTGTGGCCTCTGCAGGGTTATGTCCCACTTCCCACGGATGCCTTTATGTCTAAGATGTATGACAGCTACGATGAGGAAGGCGACCAGGTCCCTTTTTGTCTTAAGCCCATGGGTGCTAGGGAGGCAAGAGACTTCCCGGAGGAATTTTACATGGGAGGTGAGGACATGCTGAACTTTGCAGAGGACCTGCAAAGGGGCTAGCAGCCTACATACTTCCCCTGATTTGGATATCTTACAAGCTCCCACCTTAGGTAAGCCTCGGGCTGCCTTCCAATGCCCGATGTCTAAGGTGGTTGATACTCGGGGGCTCTCTGCTCAGTCCAGGTCCAAAGTTCAATACGAGCTCTGTGACATTCTGGATGATGACCCAAAGAAGGAAACACTACTCTCCTTTAATGTGGCGGCGAAGACCCTGGTATCGGAAGTGTGGGGAGAAACCCATTTTGGCAGTGGACTGGGACCTGGTGAAGAAGTACCATCCCGCTATGTCGGACCCAGCTTTCCTTTCTGCCCATGCATCACCTGAAAGCCTGGTGGTTCAGGCCGGGACAGTGAGCCTGAAGATCTCTACCTTTCCATCCCTTCCATCAGACAGGATGAGTTAAGAGGTTTGATGCGTGAGGCAAGAAGGTGTTTGCGGCAGGCAGTCTAGCACTGCGGGCCGTGAATGCATCTTGTTCCATGGCAAAATTCTCCTTCGTCCTCTGGTCATTTGTAGCAATGCGGCAGAGTACATCCTAGAGGGAGAGATGAGGGATGGATTTCTATCCTTAGTCTCGGACGGCAAGGAGACGGCACTGCAGATGCTGCAATCTGGACTGGACACTGCGGACTCCGTGGACAGGTCCATGGCCACTAGCACGTGGTCATACACCATTCTTGGCTACAAATGTCAGGGTTTGTAGCCAAGGCTGACAACGCCCTCCAGAAGGTCCAGTCGACTAAGGCGACTGCCAAGTCTTTAGGGCTTGCAATTGAGCAGCCTTCCAAGCATCCCTCTTTTCAGGGCAGGGGTTTTCGCCTCTTTCCTGGCTTTGCCCAGAGGAGCCGTGGACAACCTGTGTGAGAAGGGGCCAAGGCAGGTGCCTCCCGGGAGGTAGATTTAGAAGGGGTACCCAGCAGGGAGGATGTTGCAGCGACTGCTGTTCCCACCACCACTCATGGCGCCAAACTTCAGTGATGGGCTTCTTCACACATCACCAGTGGGCAGGAGGCTTTCCTTGTTCTGCATGGAATGGTTGGAGACCACGTTCGACACTTGGACCTTACTGGTCATCTGTCAGGGTTATTGCCATCCGTTTCTCCAGCACCCAACGGACCATAGTCCTATAGCCACCCCCTTGTTTCCGGATCCAATCCTCCTAGAGGAAGTCTGTCAGCTTCTGGTGAAAAGCACGATCTAACTGGTTCCGTGCCCAGAATGAGGAAGGGGGTGGCACTCCACCTATTTTCTGTTGCCGAGGAACGATGGAGGCTTGCACCCCATTCTGGATCTGCAGTTGCTGAACTTGCTCAAGATAGCTACTCTAGCGCAGCCCTTGATCTGCAGGACTGGTTGGTTTCCCTGGATCTTCATGATTCCTATTTCCATTTGCCAATTCATCTAAAGCACAGGAAGTACCTGAGATGCATAGTGGGCCGACAGCATTACCAGTTTAAGTTCCTGCCGCTAAGTCTTTCGTCAGCGCCCAGGGTTTTTACCAAACTGCTGGCAGTGGTAGCGGCTCTCCTCAGGAGGGGGAAGGCATCCATGTCTTGGACACTCGCCTGGGCAGGGCTTTCCTGCCCCAGGATCGAGTGATGAGCATCTTTCAAATGGTCAATATCCTCCAATAACAGGGAAAAAGTCAGTGCCTCGGCTTTTCTGCACCTTCTGGGCCTCATGGCATCCTGCCTCCTTGTCGTGCTGGAAGCAAGGCTGTGCATCAGATAGCTTCAGTAGCTTCTCCGTTAACAATCATTGCAGTTTCAGGGCCACATGTCGGGCCTTCTATAGGTCTCTAGCCCAGTGGCCCACGATCACCCGCAGTGGTCCCGTGCGGGACAACTTGCTGAGAGGTGCATTTATTTTGTCAGACTTTGCCCCCATGTGATGGTGGTGACGGGCATATCTCTGACTGGCTGGGGTGCTCGCCCATCAGACCTTACAGTGAGCAGACTGACTGTGTTCTCCCGTGGAGTCTTGGGAGCGCATCAACTTGCTGGAGTTGAGGGTGATCAGGCTGGCCCTGGTCACTTTCCTCCCCTCTGTGAAGTGCAAGACTGTGCTAATCGTAACGGATAATGCAGTTGCAATGCACTACCTCCACAAACAAGGGTGCATAGGGTCCTCTACACAGAGAAGCAATGAGACTGTGTGTCTGTGCTCTGGAGAACAGTGTTTCCCTGACAGCGGTTCATCTAGCCAGACGGGAGAATGTCACTGCGGATGCCTTGAGCAGACAGACTTCAGCCTCACACAAGTGGGCGCTCTGTTTGGAAGTTCCAGAGGTGATCTTCTTTATTTGGGGAACTCAAGTTATTCTCTTGCCGTGCCAGCAGAAAGTGCGAGTTGTTCTGCTCTAGGGAATTTCCTCACCGGTGAGCTTTGGTGGATGCACTGAAGGTCGAGGGGACTTTCAACCTCCGTTATGCGTTCCCCCCAATCCCTGTCATTCCTCTGGTTCTCAGGAGATTGCGCCTGTTTGGAACCACGATCATCCTGATCGCCCCAGACTGAGTGGTATACTGAGTTGCTGGACATACCCATATGCCTTCCAAGGCGCCTTCCGACAAGAGTGGACTTGCTCTCCCTATCAGAGGTGTGGGTCCTCCACCCGAACCTCAACAGCCTGAACCTTTATGCTTGGCTACTGAGAGCCTGAGATACAAGGATTGAGACCTGTCGGACAACGTCCTCAATGCGCTCCTTTCAGCTCGGAGGCCAGCTACAAAATCTATGTATGACAGCAGGTGGCAAAAGGTTTCGCTTTGTGACCGGAAGAGGGACCTGGATCCTTTAACCAGTCCTCTGTCCCCTAGGTTGGATTTTCTGCTTTCCTTGGCCCAAGATGGCCTGCAGATTGACACTGTGAAGGGTTACCTTGCCGCTATTTGTTTTTCTCAATCCCCACTGCTATGCAGTTCTTGTGGGGTTTGTGTAACCAGTTTCCTCCCAGCCAGTTTGTGGTCCCAGTATGGAATTTGAGTTTAGTTTTACATTTGTTTTATGAGTGCTCCGTTTGAGCACTTTAATGCCTGTTCTTTTAGATTGCTCACCCTTAAGGTGATTTTCCTAGTTGACATCACTTCCACGAGACTGGTGAGTGAGCTCCCGGGGTTGTCTGTTTTACCTCCCTATTTGGTTTTTTTCATTGGGAGTGAGACCCTCCTTTCAGCCAAAGGTGATCTCGGATTACCATCTCTCTCCGAAGATCCATTTTACTGTCTTTTTTCCTCCACTTCACCCCTTCCAAGGTAGAAGAATGATTCCACCGGCTGGACCCGGTATGGTCCCTGAAGTTCTACATCTCTCATACTAGAGAGGCTAGAAAAGATGACCAGCTTTTCATTAGTTATGCTGATGCTCGTGCTGGCAGGGCTGTAACCAAACATACTCTGTCTAGCTGGTTCATTCTCTGCATCTCAGAATGCTACGATCTGGCTGGGAAGGATGTGCCTGGGTGCTTAGGTGGAGTGGCTGCCACCTCTGCCCCGCAGATGGGAGTCCCTGTCCTGGACATTTTCCATGCTTCTCTGAGCACGTTCGCAAAGTAATACTGCTTAAATTCCCTTGCCGGCCGGGATGCCCGTTTTGGTAGGGCAGTTCTACAGAGTTTTCTGGTTTAGGTGATGTCCTTGTTTCCTCCCTCCTCCAGATTTACATACTGCTTTGGCAGTCTATCATAGATGAGAAATCCGTGGCAGGAAAGAATCCATTAGGAAAACTAATTATTTACCTCTCCGTAATGTTCTTTCTGATGGATGTTCCTGCTACGGATTCCCATCTCACTCCCTAACTGCCCATCTTGCAGGAGCTAGTACACCTTTGGTTATATGATCCCTCAGCTTCAGAGTACTAGGGAAAAATGGGTGGAACTGAGGTCATGGGGTGCTGCGCCACTATATATGCTGGCCCCGACGTTATACCCAGCGCGGAGCGTGTAGAGGCATTGGACGGAAGTGACGCAGAGTTGTGCTGTGCCCCTGGTGCCGGAAAAGGTTCTGGAGAACAGCTGCGCAGAGATAGGGATATCATAGATGAGGAATCCGTTGCAGGAACATCCATCAAAAAGAACATTACGGAGAGGTAAGTGATTTGTTCAACACTTTAATAAAACACACAATCTGCAAGTAGAACGAATGAGATTGCTGTAAAAAGACCCTCTCGAAAGGAAAGAACAGAGAAGCTGCAACAGCCTGGGGAAAGTAGCACTCTGATCGTAGTTCCGGTGATGGTAGGTAAGGTACTACCACAAAAGGGTATGTTGTAGAAAACTGGAGCGAACATGACTTAGCCTGTCTCTAGGGCCCAAGTGGACTGTCGGGGCAGTTCAATGTCACAGTACCTGGATTAATTTCTTGGTGGCCTGAGGCATCAGACCCGGGTTCAAACATTGATGCAAGCTGATCAGTCTCAGCTGGGCACGTGAGATCTTGGAGGCCCTGGCAGCAAGCATGCGTTGAACGGGCAAATGTGGGGGCTCTGTGTGGATGAACGGCAGCGGTTCAATGATGCAAGTCAGGGTGATCCCAAGAACGCTTTGCACTTGACCAGGCTGAGTCATGCTTTAGCCTCTGGGAGAGGTTGGTGAGTGAAGCTCCAGTGGTTGGAGTCGGTGGGCAGAGGTCATTAGTGGTGCACGAGGATGTGTCAATGTGCAGTCAATGAGGCAGTGGTTCTCGTGCTAGCGTGTCTGAGCCATGCTTGTAACCCCCGGTTAGAGTGACCCTCTAGAGAGACAGTTCAGGTTCCGGCATTGAGCAAACCCTTCGGGCCTGGCTACTGACAGGCTTTGCTAGGACACGATGCAGTGTTGAGCTGGTTTAGAGACAGTGCAATAGTTCAGCTGGTTGGAGGAACTCATACCAGCAGCAGCGCCTTCCCTATTGTTCAGGATGCAGAGAATGGGGAGCAACCGGTTTGGTGTTAGGGAACAGGGAGCTTTGGCTGGTCTGGCCCTCCGTTTGCTTTGAGGCAAAGGCCTCGAGGACTGGATGCACCGGTTCAGGGTCTGTTCTTCTATCCCAGAAGATCTGTTGCAGAATGTTTGGACCTGATCCACAGTACTGGTCACTTGCAATGTTTCCTGGGAGCGATTATGGGACAGATTTTACTTTGGTCTTTGACAACTTCTTCACCACCGTCGGAGGGCTTTGGATAGTTCAATTGTCCCAAACGAAGTCCTAGTGAGTTCAGAACATCTCTCCGGCCTTAAAGGATCCTTGAGGAACTGAGGGAATTCTGCTGAAGGGGGTGTGAGACACCGTCTTTTAAAGGCACAATTCCTCACATGATTGTCTACAGTAAGCCTGTGTTAGGGGACTAATCCCTGCCCCTGGCTCTAGTGCACTTTGCCCTGTTTATCTTGCACCCAAAGTGCTTTGCTCCAGAGGACACGGAGGAGACGGGAAAGAATGAGAAAGAAGATGATGAAAGCCTTCTTCCAGAGCTCTCCTGGCCTTTTTATTCTCGCCCCCTCCCACCTGCTTACAACAAAGATCTTTGGATATGCGGCACCCTAGTGTGTGGCTAGTCCTCCTGAATGGGTGTCCTCGTTTGATACCTGGGCCCAGGACAGCTGCCAGCTGTCTCTCAGGCAGAGGGCTTATGAGCCCTCACAAATAGAATTAAAGAGAGGCTTGGTCCTCTGGGTTTCTGTCCTGCCGTGTGGCAGTATCGCCCTGTCTGACCCAAATACATGTTACCTTCCACAGAAGAGCTGATTCGCAGGAACCGACACATGTGCAATAACAAAAGGGGTATAGTGGCTATGATCATACGTATAGCCATGCACTATGCATAATCTCAGGCAAAGCTTATTCTTAGAGATTGACCTGCCAGCAGTATGGGGTACTCATGATCATCTTCATTTTGGTACAGGGGTCATATCTTAAATGTCGCCCATGTGCTTCAGTGACTTTGCTGTCCCTGCAGTAGTTGAGTGGGCATCTTGTGACATTTGAACCGGCTCTCTGCCAGAAGCAGAGCGTGTGCTGCAGATCTGACAACTGATGCAGCGGTGCACAAGTGCACTATGCTTTTGCATGGAGTTGCGACAAAGGCAGATATGGTTAGCAGGTTACCCCTTTGGAGAAGGAATCCCCCGTATCATCTTATGTACTAAAAATAAAAAAAGCCAGAGCTTTGTGCCCTTGCCAGATGGAAATTCCTCACAACGTGGCGTGGTCGAATACGAGGGAGTCGTTGAGAGACGTCAAGCCGCACTACACACCCTGTCAACGTTTTCCGAGCAGCTGACACTTGATCTATCAAAATGAGGAATCTGTGGGAGAAGAATTCATTAACAGAACATCACTGTTAATTTCTCCTTTTTAAGAAATAGGTAATCAAGTAATTCCATTCCCTATTCGAGGTACTTTTTAGGTGAGGAAAAATGCATGCCAACTCTAAAACTGATCTCTTTGTTAATCCACATTTCTTTGCAACTAGTAATTCATGGAAAATAAAAGATGTCATCTTACCTCTTCATATCCGCAGTAGTAGAGTTGGGTGGAAGCGGTAGACGGCAGGCTCCTTTGTTTCTATCGATTCTACTTTTTGGGTGGTAGTATTCACTCAGTGTTTTTGTTGGGGGGTATTTTTGTGGATGGTTCCACCTGATCTGTAAGGGTGGCACACATCAATAGCATGGCCATGTATTTCACAAAGAAGAAATAATCTATGAAAATGGTAGAGCTGACTCCACTACGAATAATTTGTGCAGCATTTTAAATATTTTATTTAGTTTTTCTTTCCGATTATGGAAGAAACACATCTATTGAAGTCTGAATGTGAGATCAGGAGTAACATTTAAAATCTGTTTGTAGGTAGAAATTCTGAGACAAGTAGTAAACTTAACAGAGCAAAATATTTGGTGCAGGTTACAGAGAAATATTAGGAGAATGACTGCTTGACACTCTATGGTTATTAATTTAAAATCTTTAGAGACATGCTTTTCCTGGCAGATTTACTGCTCTAAATGTTTGCTTGTCATGATTGTCCAAAAAAGCATGCATAAAATAATGGTATGAGAGGAGAGTGGGTGTGTGTGTGTGTGTTTGTGTATATATGTCGATATATAATTCAGTCAAAATGTTAGTTGAAGTGATGTTAGTGTGATAGTTTATAACAACATCTATGAAATTCAGCCTGAGTTTGAAGCTGCACCACCTTAACTCTGAGCCCACCCTTTAATGAGCTTATGACCCTGTTAGAAACTAGCTTGCACTGATTTAAACTGACAGTGTCCCATGATATTCTGTGTGATGTCATCAGTGGCCCTTTCAAGCAGGTCCCATACCCCATAAAGGAACTCCACTCGGCCTGGCATGTAGCCAGGGCCAATAGCCGCTTTACAGCTCTAGTGAATCCACGGGCAATTGACACAAGCTCGCAACACAAGGGTAAAGTTAAGTGTAGATATACATTTGAGAAATGTTGGTTTCAATAAAATATTCTTCACAGCAGCCACAAATTGAAGGTTTTAGAAAGCTCAGCATCCATCAGAATTCAAAGTGCGTTCATTCTGGTTGTCAGCTTGAGACAGCTATCCAAAGGCAATGGTGTTGTGCCTGGCACCAGGAGTTCTGCTTATGTGGGGTCATTTTTAAACAGTTATTTCCCATTCACGCATCAATTGAAAACTAGCAATTGGAGAAATTGCATATGGAGTCCATTGTATTAGGTGATATTTTTAAGCACGATGTAACGTCTGCATTTTTTTTCTCCAAAGATGTAACGATTATACCATTCCAGCCTAAATTTGAGCCTGGTTTTATCTGTGTTGGATTTTGTGGGGCTCTACACCAAAACGTAGATTTAAAATTAACGATTTATGACCATGGTTTGAAAATAACGGGTTTATGGATTCATAAACTACCTTCTTATTTCAATCTGCTAATCTCCAACCAATTTCGATCACTCTGTCCACATCAATGCAGGCGTCATTGAGTCTTTTGTGCCTTGATTGACACAATTCCATCCTGGTAAATTCTGCATCAGGAGCATTAGCAATGTGCAAGAGCACCTGGTGCGTTCCAAGTGCCGGATGGGATTACCACAATAATAATCTTGGGCCCAAATAATCAGGCAGACTCAAAGAATATGGCAAAATACTACTTGATTATCAGATCAATGAAGTAGGGAAACCTGGCGAAGCTCACACACCCTCGAATACATTTCGGTTACACAAAAGCTTCATACCCTGATGTACGTCAGCTATGACGTCATCCTATGTGACTAATAGTAAAAACCTATTAGGGTGAGGGATTGGTTAAGGGAACATATATATCTACAGTTCATTTAGGTGTTAGTAACATTATTGGCTGCTCCTGATATTATATGCACGCCTGGAACAACCTCTAAATAGGTAGAATACAGATAATAGCAGAGAAAAATAGCAGCGGATTGGGTCCTGCAACACTTGGCAAATTAGCCTACCATCTATCATCAGTATCATCAGTTAGGCCAAAAGCCAAGGCTTGTTCTTTGTAGTTTACCTTGCTAGCTGTTCTCTTCTCCGGAACTTTCAAGGGAGTTAAGGTACATTGTTATCTGTATCTGGAGCCTTATGAGTAGGCCTTGTTTGCCAGTCTTACATCTCTTGTGAAGAGGTCATGATTATGTACATTCTGCCCTTCTATTTAGTGCTATTTGATTCAGTTAGGCTGAGTGCTATTACTCTCTCCAGCCTCTGGAGAGTTGATTGCTCCGTCTTTCATTTACTTTCTGCATCTTCAATTGTACAATACTTGGGACTCGCACATATTCACTCCTTTGCTTAATCGAAGAGAAATACGCCCTGCATACATAGCTAATTGTCCTTGACTCCATTTGTGCTTTGCAGTTGCCTCTTGCTGTGGCATCCTTGATCTTGAATCAAACAGCTATCCTTTGTTCTTGCACAAGCTTGTATTCCAGTGCCTGACAGCTCTGCAGCCTTGGTCTCTCTCCTTCAGGCTTCTCGCTTACTATTATATTGAGTTGACGTCCATTTTCTCATCATGGCTGATTTACCCGTGCTCTAATCTCTGCTGCACCAAAACAAAAACGTTGTTGCCAACAGGTAGTCCTAGTACACTCTTGATTGGGGATTCTCCCAAGAAATCATTCTTTCTATATTAAAACAACATTCAGTAATACTCATTTTCAAAATACATGTTTAATATTTTCTTATTTTTCTATCAAATATTTGCTCATCAAAAAATTCATCTACAAAGTAAAAAGTCCTAAAGACTCAAGAACCAAAATTTCGCTGTTAACTCAAATCCCACCTTTGACTAATTGGTAATTCAGATGCAGTGATTCTTACATGTATTGTTCCAATAAAATTCATCCATGTCCACATCAGGAGTTATTTTACATCAAATAACAAAAAACAAAACATATTTTTCATCTTTCGATATTGTTGCCGACATGTTTCGGATACTTAGCTATACCCTTCTTCCTGGGCTAAACTGATGTGGTTTCTTCGTTTTTTTTCAATCACTAGTATTCTACGAAAAAATTATAAAATAATATATCTCAAATTCAATTTCTATTTTTTGTTTCATTTTGTGCCTACTCATTTGTTTACAAAACAGTTTGTCACCCACATCCAAGACTCCCTGGTCTTTCAACTTCTTTAATTAGTTATAATCAAAAAGACAAACTTGTCATGTTGTCCAAACGTGGCACTACATTTAAACAAGCTTAAAAAATTAAATCCATTGATTGAGAAACACCATCACCCACAACTTACCCATATGTCCGTTAACATTTCTATTCAGCTGCAGTTCTCCTTAGTATCCCTGTATATCATTCTCTCTGCATCTAAGGGGATACAGGGTTCCGTTAGTGCCGCTCCGATAATATGCACAATGAAAACTTCATGAAACATTCTCTTGTTCTTATTAAGAGGCCCCCTCTCCCCTGTGCTTAGTGTCTCTCAATTGCTCCTCTTGCGTGGAACACAAAGCATCCAATGGCAAACCGGTCGGGTGCCTCGTGTTTGTCTCTGTTTACTCCATTGCCATGGCGACCATTGTAGCGAAACCGAGCCACTGCCCCTAATTGCAGGGTGGCCATTTTAGCCTGGTTTACAAGTCGAGCATTTCCAATCTAACTGTTAATCCAAATGTTGGCAACCATTTGTTTTCCTGACAATGTACACTTCCAATATATTATATCTCTTTCACAAAAATAAAGGCACTTGCCCATCGTTCTGCTATGTTATTTTTAACTTAATTTCTAATAATGTACTATCAGGCTCCTAATGGTTTTGTAATTCATATATGGCTGTCAATGGAGTTCCCTTACAATATTACAAAATATACTGCCCAGGTTTTCTCACATTCAATTCTTCAACTTATGTGGCTTAGCCTACGCCTGGATCCACCGGCATCGACACCTCCCCCTCCAACTGATCGTTTTGATGATCATGCATCCAAGCAATTTCTAAGTCGATATATATTATGATTGCTAGGTTGACATGCCTCTGGTAAGGATAGTCAAATGTAATCACCTTCATAGCGACTATTTCCAAAGTAGCCTGCAATTTGGGGATATTAAAAGATGTTAAGTAAGATGCATTGCATAAATCAACCTATTCATGTGGTAACTTCTATGATGCCCCATTTTTAAGAGCTTACAAAAGGCCCAATATAGTTAACCTATAGCATGTCTATAATCCTCTTGCTTTTCAACTCCTTCCCAAGCCTCTTCCATAATTCATAATGTTCACAATCCTGCATGATATTATATTAACGGAAATGATTCTTTGCACATCAATAGTTTGTAAGGCTTCCCGGACCAGGGCTCCAGTCACAATCTCAAACTTCTTCAGAAAATAATCTGATGCTCACAAGGATAGTGCTATCATACCCACCCAATTTCTCTGCATGTCCTTCCCTCCAGAGGCTCGGGTCCGTTTACAATCTGATTTACAGGCTAATAGCCTGCAGAAGCATGACAGATCCTACTCTGTAGTCATACCCCATGGAGTCAGTGATTCCAAGTTATCTATCCACTTTATCTCTCTCTGCCGCAATCTCTTCTTCAGATCACCCCCTCTTTTGGGCATCACCACTTTCTGTAGAATCACAAATCTTACCTGTGCAATGTTATGTTTTGCCTCTAGGAAGTGGCTGGCTACCGGGGACTTCAGATTCCTTGTTTGAATATTCGATTTGTGTTTCGTCCAACGGGTTTTGCCCTTAGGTGTTGTCATCCCAACGTGATAAAAGACATGTGGGCATTTTAGGCCATAAACCACCTTGGTGGAGTTACAAGTGCTCGAATGTATCAGGGGGATTTTTCTGCCTGTATAGGGGTGTGTAATACAATCCCCTTTCAAAATGTTACCGCAGTTTTGGCAGTTGGAGCACGGCTGTGTGCCTGTATGTTTGACCTTGTTGTGATGTTCCTTAAATTCAGCTTGCACCAACATGTTTCTTGGTGCCATGCTTTTCTAGTAGGCAAACCCTGGAGGTTTCCCGGGAACAATTTCTTTAGAGTGCTGTCTAAATTCATAATCTCCCAATTACATTTAATTATCCCTTTGATCGTATGACCTTGCACTGAGTATGTGGTGACATAAACAAATGATGGATTTTCCTTAGTAGATTTGGATTTAAGTAAATCTCTCTCTGAATTTCTTCCACCTTGTTCGATACATACTCTTAGTTCCGAATCGTTTTTTCTCTGAACATATTTTTCTTTCAATCGCTGGGTATTGTACTCTTTCCCTGATGTAATGTTTCGTCGGTACCTCATAAACTGACTGATCGGAACACTCTCTTGTGTACGTTTAGGATGAAAGCTTGTGGCAAGAAGTAGACTGTTCCTGTCAGTGCTTTTTGTAAAGATCATTGTATTAAGCGTATTGTTCTCTGCATAAACTTCCACATCCAAAATGTGAACCTTATTAAAGCTGTATTCTGAAGTAAACTTTATGCAGGGATGCATGTTATTGATCATCCTGAAATAGTTCTCCAGTTCGTCAACCGGACCCTTCCAGATCCCAAAAATGCCGTCTATGTACCTGGTGTAGAGCACCACGTTACTTTACCATCTTTCTTGTTTCAAAACAAATTAAGTCTCCAGATACAGCATGTACGTGTTCTCCAACTAGGCGCCATATCAGCCCCCATACGTGTACCAGGTATCTGAATAAAAATATCGATCCTCATATCTAAAAAAGTTTTTGTTAGTATTAGTTTCAACAAAGTCATGACAAACACCTTATCCGCCTTGCACGCATCATTGGAAAGCAATAGCCACTCCATGGCTTCTATCCCGGCTGCATGTCCAATATTAGTATATAGTGATGAGACTTCCATGGCAAAAAGTACATTGCGTCCTTGGACGAAGTCCACATCCTTGAATTTCAATAAGAAATCACTGGTGTCCTGAAGATAGGTTGTGATGTTTTGTATCAATGGCTGTATTACTTTGTCAAGGTACTGGGCCAGTGGTTCCAGCAGACTTCCCATTGCTGCAATAATAGGTCTTCCTGTGGGATCTGTTCGGCTTTTATGGATCTTTGGTTATATATATAATACTGGCATGATTGGATGGTCAACCGTCCGGAATGCTTTAGTGTAATCAGTTATAACACCTTGTTTCTTAGTCTCCTCCACCACTTCTTGTATCAAGGATTTTACTTATTCAGTGGGATAGTGTTGGACCTCTCTGTATGTTTCTCTGTCATCCAGTTGCCTGATAATTTCCTTTGGGTAGTCCTTTTTTATCCATCAGGTCTAGCGCCCCACCTTTGTCTGCAGGTTTAAATATGATCTCTTGGTTGTCTAAAACATCCTTGAGTGCCTGTCTCTCCCTGTTAGTAAAGTTCATATGTTTGTTCTGCTTGAATTAAATTTTACTCAGATCCTCGAGGACCCATTTCTCAAATGTTGTTAAAATGGGGTTTTGTACCTGAGAGCTGAAGTAGCTCTTTGGTTTAATCTCTAGAAATTAAGGTGATTCTGGTTCTTCTATTCCATATATTCAAAGAAAACTTAGTTTCAACTTCCACATTAACTTAAAGAACTACATTTCTTTTCTTGTATCAAGGTGCTCGTATGTTGTGGAACAATGGATAATCCTTTCTGTAATACTCTATTGTAGCAAGCTTTTATGTGTCTGATGTTCTGTGCATTTCTGCGTATATACATGTACTACATCTCTAGTTATTTTCTTCATGTATATGGTTTCTTCACATTTACATGTGTTTACTTTGCTTCTTCAGTTATCCTCTTTAAGTATTACATTGTTTGTTTGCCATCATGTCTTCTCTTCATGATGTCACTTTACGCCTGTCTGATTTCACTTATAGCTCTTCTAGCTCCACTGATATCTGCAGACTTCCTTCAGTTTGAGGGTACATTACATATGATTGTTTGAGTGCATAACGTCTCTTATCTTCGATGTGGTATTGGAATAATACCCCGGGTCAGGCATAGTGTCTTCTTGTTCTTCCAAAATGACAGAGGTGAGGGGTGGGGTCTAATGACACATACAGCTGCTTCTCTACAGCCTTCTACTCTACACAAACATTACATAGCAAGATACTCTATAATTCCATGGCTTCTGTTGGTAATGATTCTGAAACTGGAGCTATCAGAACATGGTTTGATGACGAACTGCAATTGCAACCATGGCTTTCTTTAGTGGAGTATTCTAGTGAAGCCTGTTTAAAAAACAAAAACGTAGCTCTTCCCATACCCTACTGCAATTAAAATTATATGGAAGGATGCACACAATTAACCTGTTTTATGATTTCATAATATTTAAATGCTTGTGAATATTTGAAGGCCTAATGATGGACTGTAGCCTATTGAATTCATGTGTGCTTTCTTTTGATTTTCAGATTGGGGTTTCCCATGATGCTGGTCTCCACTACCCTTGGGATGTGCTACCTTCTGGTTGTTCATGTTGTTCTAGGCTGGAATTCCTAGTCGACCATCATGTCCTACTCCAGTGCACAGAGTACGGACAGCCTGCGAACAAATCGCTCTTCTGCATTTGGAACAGAATGTTTACAAATGATGCATTCTCTATTGACTGGTGACTTAAGTGAAATGATGCATTCTCTATTGACTGGTGACTTAAGTGGTACACATTATTGCCCTATTTTCTGTGGTAGAACTGCAAGGATATGTCTTGCAGAAACTTGCCATACAAATGTTTCACCAAGTTCATACAATGTTTGAGCAAAAATATTAATCTCAATGAAATATATTTGAGATATTGTTGTGCTTTGAAAATAACTTTTTGTATCACCCCATTGTTAATTGGCAGCTGGAAAATTCAGCTGTAGCTACATCTTAAAAGCCTTTTAAAAGGATAAACGGTACATGCATTGTTCTTGAGGCTTTATGCACTTGGCTTCCTATAGTGAAGATAACCTCTTTCTGTACATACCCAAAGTAATTAAGATAAACCTGTACACTCGTAATAATGTACATTTGTCTAGATTGAAAAAATAAACGTGTTACAGAAACAATTTAATAACTGTGTGCCCTCATTTTTGTTTAAATTGTGCATTTGTTTGAACCTGAATTGAAAGTGATATGTTGAGTTTGTGGTGTATAGTCTTGCAGTTCACTTAATTCTCTCTTCCTTGAAGATGTACTTTAGGATTGTATTTTGGAACTAAAAAGACGATTTAAGCAATGAAGGTACCTCTGGTGCATTAAACCATAATGATTACGTTTGTATCTTTAGAATGATCAAGCCAAATGGGTGCTCGAACTTCTCAATGTTCCTCACAGCAAGGTTATGCTGTTCTGGGCAGGTTCCACCTGTCCTCTTGTATTCCCATGTTACACCCACAGCAGGGTTTGATGCCCACCATTCAATTGCAAGCCTGAGATTTGAGGGTCAATTAAAAAACAATTGGAGGCCTTGGACTATTCTAAAAAGGTCGAGCTTGCTTCCTTCTTCCTTTGAGGGTTTTGTTTAACTATAGAGGTCGAAGTGGACCAGAGAGGCTCATAAATTAGTGGATATGGGGGGAGTTATGGGGTGCTTTTTGCAAGTTGAGTGTTTTGGAGAGGTTTGTATGAGTTTGGCAGCCTTTGTGATCTTTAGGAGTCCTCTAATCTTTCCGGTTTACCAATGCTCTCTCACATAAAAAAAAAAAAATCCTTTTGCATTTTTCCCTGTTCCCTTTGACACCCCAAAACAAGTTTCCTAGCACATTTCCTGTGAGTGAGGCAGATGAGTGTTCCAGTGCCTTACTCAGTGATAGTCCCTACTGTTTGTGTGTTTAGAGAACCCTTTCCCATTGTGAGTGTTGTAAGAACCCATTTCTGTGTCTTTGTCACTTGTTTTGTATTTTGCACATTTGTGCTTTGAACATGAGAGAATTAGTCAACGTTTCCTTTTATTTGGAATGTCTGGCAGGGAGAGATGAGTAGCTGGTATACTCTTCTATATAGAAGGTTGAGGCATCAACCAGAAGGAGGCTATAGAGCCCGTGGAGGTATGGCAGATGGAGGTTGAGATTAAATGTGAGGGGGAACCAGCAGTTGAGGGGGAGACTTTCCATGAGGAGGATGTTGCTAGCAATCTGGAGGAGGTTGTGGTAGAGGCGGTCAAATTGGGTACCTGCAGAAGGTGGGTGAGCACATTTAACCTCTACTTTTAGACGAGGAGGTACTCCAGGCAAGAAGGGAGAGGTAGCAACAGAGAGGCAGAAGGCCACGGAATGTGGTGGTAGAGCACCAGGTGTGGAGGTATCAGATGATTCCACAAAAGATGTCACAGAAGATGGCTTAAGGCAAGACTAGGTCCACTGCACTATTGCCTACCCATGCAGAGGGCCCAATGCAGACTCGGGTCTTCCTAAAGAGAGTGAAGTCATTCCTATCCACAATTATTACATTCTGAACCTTCATGTAAGACACCTGCTTTTCAAATGTATTCTTCAGCACCCAAAACATTACATCAGACTTAATTGAACAACGTGTAACGTAATGTTTTCAGATATTCATATTTTAGCTTTTAGATTTAGAAGACATCCCCACCACAACATCACTGCCTATCTGATAAATGGTGTTGAACTACTTCAGCTTTCTAGAGGGTGTGCCTGTCAGGGGTGCATTGTAATATGCAACCTGTGCCAGCAGACAGTTCATCAGGGCAACCAAAGTAGGAGTCCCTTAGGCATCTTCCCAATGTGCTAGAACTGTAAGATGTGGCACAATGTGTTGCGCAAGGAGCATACATGTATCACAGAGGTACATTAAACCACTGTACTATATTCAAATCCCTAGCTAGTGCTTTAAACCCATCATTAAATCCAGAGACAATGCTCAAAACCTTTTTGGTACATGTTCTTCTTTACTAGGTTGTTGGGGTGTAGCGCAAATAGTCAATTCTCTGAACACTTCACTTTCTATGACATAGGGCTAGTGTTATTGTCTTTTTTTGATCAATGCAGGCTGATCACCTTGATCCTTAATTATTGGTTACCATTGAAGTAAATTGGATACAACTTTAGGTATTAAGCTCAATGAGGTATTAGCCCAACCCATTCACATTTCATGTTCCACAGATGCACCGAGTGCAGCACCTTCCTGCAGTGCTGACTGTGGTCACAAATGAGTGTCAAATGGCACTCCAGCTTGGCACCAAGCATGCTCTAGCAAGCAACCATGAACCCTCCAACTCTGCGCTAGCCTACATTCTCCCAAAACCCCGCACCCCATGTGTAGCCAAGCATAGGCTGACCCAGTGCAACCATGGACCAGCCACTGTACAACTAAGAGAAGTGTAGCCTCCTTCTGGTGGTAGAATTCAGGGTATGGTGCAATTTGGGCAGAACAGGGTAGAGAGGGCCTCTGTCATAGTTGTGAGCTGGACGATGAGCTAGTGGTGGTGCCATGGAGGATTATATTCTACTTCACCCCTACCTCTTCTAAATTAAACCTGGTTGAGTTTCCTCAGAACCCCCATGAATCCCTTAGGTTCAATCGGTGTATTTGGGTGGATGCTAAGAGGCCCTGTCCTTTTGGTCCACTTTTGGGAATATAGCGACTTATAAGCCATTTTATTCAAGGACCTGTCATTTGGACAGTGACATTGCTGCAATTGATTGCTTTTTCAGCCCAGATTCGGTACCCAAAGTTTTATTCTTTCCACAGGGGTAGGTATTTGGTAGTGTGTTTAGCTAGTTGATTGCATCTTGATTGTTTAAAGTATGTATACTTTAATGGAATGCATTCTCCAGATTCCTCATCAGATATGCATTTCAGCGCTGGCTTCTCAAAAATGTTTTGAGGGGGCATATTACAACTGGACATAGACTGTCAGATCCTCTTGACTCAACCATGCCACTCGTCGGCTCCGGACGTGACGTTAGCCGTATATATATTACAACACTGCAACACCATACCTCAGTTGATTTTTTTCTGTGCGCTCAGCACACTGCTTTTTTTTAACATTCTCATGAGAGAACATTTCTAGTCGACATTTGTCATTAAGTATGCCCCTAAGACTTCAGGATTCAAGCGTTGCCATGACTACAACTCAAAGATGTCGATAACTGACTACATGGCATTTGCGTGTGGTGTCTGGAAAAGTTCACAAAGTTGAAGAGAGCAGTTTGTATCAGCAAATGAATCCAAAATCCTTTAAAGGGGGATCAGCTAAATTAGTGCATTGAAATCCCCGGTGCGTTCAATCGTTAGGTTATTGGGCCAAGAGACTAAAGGCCCCACACCCGAAAAGGGGGACAGGCAACATAAGAAGGCGAAGAAGCGTTTGCACTCACAAAGCCATTGATCCTCCTCGTACTCCCACAACAAGAAACTACGCCATTGAGGGAGACATGACTGAGATTCGTCGGAGGAACACAGTAAGATCTGCCCTGTGAGTGTCAAAGGAAGAGTGGGAGGCATTCAAGGAGAAAATGCTCCAGATGTTTAAAACTGCTGCAGCAGGTATAACTCCAGTCCCGCCACTGCAGGCTAATACTGCATCAATTGTGCCCGGAGGTACCGGTGCCAAGGTGACCGTCTGGTCCCACACCCTCATGCCTGACCACGATGACCTGGAAACCGGCTCTAGCGCCAAAAGCCCCTGAGGTACTGTTGCAGATAGCCGTGGTAGAAATGATGCATCAATGTCTGCTCCTTTACCCCCGAATCCCAACATTGTTTGACTCATTGAGGTTGATTTATGATGAGGAAGGTGTCGCAAGTACCTTTTGGCTTTGAGCCTATGGGCGCAGTGACTGGAGAAGATGATTTTATTTCTCTGACCATGTGGATTTGCTTGCTCGGTCCAACATATTGCATGACGCAAGGTGGCTAGATACGTCTCCTAACCTGGATCTGCAACAGGCTGGTCCTTCTGGTCACCCTAATGCACAGTACAGAAGGACTGTAAACAAGGTGGTAGAGGCTTTGGGTCTAGGCACCCCAGCTAAACCCCTTTCTGCTTATGATCTAACAGACATCCTGGATAAGGCACCGCAAACAGATAGGGCATTGCCTTTTAATGTGGATATCTCTGACCCATTTTCCACATTGTGGCAAAGGCCTTGCTCCACGCCAGCTGTTGATGCAGAACCATGAAGACATCCAAGCCTTCTATGGGGGTGTTTATCTTTTCTGCCATGCCACCCCATGCCAGTAGGTCTAGTGGTGCAAGCTGCTACAGTGAGCCCTAGGTCAGCCACATTCACCTCTTATTTCCCTACAAACAGGGAATCCAAAAAACAGATGCACTGGCCAAAAAGATCTTCCCTTCAGGTTGCATGGCGGTGAAGGAGGTCAGTGCATCATGCGCATTTGCTAAGCACTGTCACGGAGGGTGGAGACTCATGGCGGAAGCTGCAGGACATATTCCGGTTGGTGAAAGGAGGGATCGTTTCATGCGGGTCGTTGATGATGGCAGAGGTGGCATACCAAGCACTGCAGCACTGGGGACTTCCACTGTTCCAGCCAAAACTAAAGGTATTGTGAAAGGACAATGGCGTCTGAGAATGACGTTTGAAGAGGGATTAATTTACACCAGAGCTTTTTGTAGTAGGCCCCTCCATACTAATGCTGGTATTGGACATGTCCTCTCTCAATACAAACAGTTCAATGGATTGCTTTTCTCCTGCAGATTCCTCATCAGATGGATATCCTTCCAGCATCAGCTGCTGGGAAACCTTTTTGACTCAGCCATCGATCTCTCTTGACTCGATGCAGCAGTCGTTGACTCCAGCCTGTACCTCAGTTCCTTTTTTCTGCATGCTCAGTACGCTACTCACTGAAACAACTCTCATTAGAGAATCTTCTTCAGACCCCGATACGGAAGGGTCCACTCTTGAAAAGGACAGGCACCAGAGGAAAACGTAACAACTGTCACATTCCTAGAGCCATTCTTCATCCTCCCACTAAAAGAAATACTGTCATCGGCGTAGGCACGAGTCCGGCTCTTCCAAAAAATGCGCTAAATTGTCATCGGGCCCAACATCTAGGGCAGAGTGGGAGTCCTTTAAAGAGCAAAAGCTTGTGATGATTAAGGCGGCTGCAGGTATGGCTCATGCCTCGGCGCAGCAAGCATGGGCAACTTCAGTGGCGCCCGGTGACCACGACTGCGTCTGTGTCGGTACTGATGCCTTTGGGTTCGGTTCCACCTGTTGCCAAAACGGCCACATAATCAAAAACGTCATTAGCGTGAGTCCATTGGCATTAGCGCCTGTCCCGGTTTCCGATTGTTCGTATGTCCCGCAGCCCCAATCAGTCTTTTTTGACACCATGTCAATAATTTTCAATGATGTCGGTGACCACATACCTTTTGGTCTTGAACCAGCAAGGGTAGGCTCTGCGGCCTTGGATTATTTACCACACCAGGCCGATTTACTCACCTTGGCAGATGGTCTGAGGTATGAAGTGGTATGGATGCTTCTCCTGACTTAGAATTCCAACAGGCCCACCCCTATGAAGCTGCAAATGCCCAGTACCACTCCAAAGTGGACAGGGTTGTTGATGCCCTGGTTTTGGGCACCTAGCCAAACCCCTGTCAGATATGAACTCCCTGAATCCTTGACCAAGGGCCCCTTACAGCAAGGACCTTAACTTTCAACACAACCCTGTTGTTGCCTTGTGGTAAAAACCCTGCTCAACTCCTCCTGTGAATTCTGAATTCGTAAAACCGTATAAGCCGGCAAGAGGACACCCATCTTTCCTCTCCACCTATCTGACTCCGGAAGGCCTGGTTGTCCAAGCTGCCACAGTCAATACATGACCCGCCATATCCACATCCAATCTCACTACGGATAGGGAGGGTAAAAAGTCTGTCGCCCTTGCAAAGAAAGTTTTTGCATCGGGCAGGATGGCTCTAAAGGCTGTAAAGGCTTCCTGTGCATTTGCTAAATATGTTCTGATTCTTTCTTGATTGTCTTCCAAAAACCAAATGTATATTGCTGAAGTAGACATGCAGGATGGGTTCTGGTGGATGGTGGATGTTGGAAAAGAGGTGGCCAGATAGTCTTTACTTACAGGCTTGGACGTTGCCGACTTTGTCGCGAGAGCAATGGGATCAGCTACAGTTCTGAGGAAGCAGGCGTATCTGCATAATGCAGGCTTCTCGCCAAATGTCCAGGTGAAGCTATTGGGCATTGCCTTCAATGGTGAGAACCTTTTTGGCCCTAGGGCCGATGAGTCCCTGGAAAAGTTTAAGGACTCAAAGCAAGCTGCTAAGTCATTGGGCCTAGCTTTGCAACAGCCTGCTAAACCTTCAGCTTCATGTCCAGAGGGTGGGGATATAGAAGGTATGTCCCATTTGGAAGGAAGGCACAGTCCTGCAACCCAGGCTGGGGCCAAGGCAGTTCCTGTGATCTGGCAGGGGGCCCTCTAGCGGCCAGAAGACTGTGGCAACAGAGGCTGGGGCGGCTCCGCTCTCAATGCCACTTTGAGTTCTCCCCCCATGTTTCCCCGGTTTGATGCAGGATTGGCGAGCACTGGCCCCAGTGGTAGGAGATTACCTCTGATGCCTGGGCTTCTCCAGACAGGCCACCCCCTCTACCTCAACAACCAGAACAGGAGCTACAGAAAGAACTAAGAGCCCTGCTTTTGAAGGGTGCTGTGGAAGAGGTACCTCCCGTGCAGAGAGAATTGGGTTGGTATTCCCAATATTTCCTGTTACCCAAGACAGGGGGAGGACTTAGTCCCAGTTTGGACTTCAGGGCCTTGAACAAGTTCCAGAGGAAAGACCAATTCAAAATGCTGACGCTGAGAGAGATTCTCCACAATCCTCAGTTTCAGGACTGGCCTGTGTTGTTAGATCTCCAAGATGTTTAATTCCATGTGCCTATCCATCAGAAGCATCAGTTCAAATTGCTCCCCTTTGGATTGGCCTCTGCACCCAGGGTCTTCATGAAGTAGATTGCAGGAGATCTGGCGTTCATGTGTTTCCATACCTGGATGATTGGCTGATCCGAAGAAAGTCGGCGGAGCAAGTTTCATCCCACCTTGAGAACATGTGCTTGCTACTCCACAGGCTGGGCTTCTCCTTGAACATACAGAAGTCCCAAATGACACCAAACGGTTTTGCTCGAGGGAATTCCCGGCAAGAGGCGCACTGGGGGATGCATTCCTAGTGGAGTGGGACTTCAACCTCCGCTAGGTGTCTTCTCCGATCCCTGTCATTCCGGGGTTCTCAGGAGATTCCGAGCAACCCTGATCTTGGTTTCCCCAGATTGGGCGAGGAGGATGTGTAAGTCTGAGAGTCTGTACTTGACCATCTGCCCACCTCCCCGGCTGCTCACTGGCCGAACCTCCTATCTCAGTCGGAGGGTCCGGGTCTCCACCCGAACACGGAATCCCTCAACGTACATGCGTCGCCATTGAGAGGATGAGATATAATGACTGGCACCTCTCAGAGGAGCTACTCGAGGTACTAATGGCTGCACAAAGACCTTCAACAAGATTGCTGTAAGCGTGCAGGTGGAGAAGATTGGAGATGTGGTGCAGGGAAGGCGAGATTGACCCCCATCTTTGGCCTCACCCCTTCAGTGATGGAGTTCGTTCCATCTGTGGCCTCAATGAGCCTTTAGGTTACAACAGTCAAAGAATACTTGCCAGCTTTGTCTGTTTTCAAAAGGTCTCTGAATAAAGGATCTTTCTTTATGATCCTTGTTATTGCCCAATTCCAGAAGGGTCTCATGAGCAGGTTCCCGCCTGTTCCCTTTGGCTCCTTACTTTGGTCCTAACCTTTTCTTATGGCAGCTCCCATTGAGCCTTTACACTCATGCTCCGTCAACTGACAATGACGACTGCTTTCTTGGTGGCGATTACATCAACCAGGCAGGTTAGCGAATTGCAGGTCCTGTCAAGCAAATCAGCATTCCTTCAATGTTTCATAGAGAATGTGTCCCTTAGGGTGCAACCACGGTTTTTGCCGAAGGTCGTCTCAGAGTTTCATTTATCCCAGAGAATTGACCTGCCTCTAAAGAGGAAGAGCAGTTGCATAGGTTGGATCGCAAGAGGGCTCTTAGTTTTTATGTTGCAAGAACATCAGACCTCAGAAAGGCAGATCAGCTATTCGTGGTCTTCTCTCTGTCCAGGAAAGGCATGCCGGTGTCTAAACAAACAATATCCAGATAGATATCACTCTACATTTCAGAATGTTATCACAACTCATGGAAAGATCTACCACATGGCATCAGCCCCCACTCACCTGGGGTATAGCCGCTTTTTTCGGCACTCCAGAGAGGTGTGCCAGTAAGGGACATCTGCCGAGCGGCGACATGGTCATTGAATACTTTTACCAAATACTTCTGTCTGGATGTTGTCCGTGGAGCTGACGCTAGCTTCGGGAGTGCGGTTTTGTTTCCTAGAATATAAACAGCTTGGGGAGTTTACCTGATGAGGAATCTGCAGGAGAAAAACAATTAATTGAAGGAGAAATTACTTACCAGTAATGTCCTTTCTATGGATTCTTCGTTTTCAGATTCCTGGGATGGTAAGGGGCTAACTGAGGGACGGGAGCATAGTGATGTGGCATATATAAGACGACCGCCACCCGGAACCAAGAGGGATCAATGGCGGAGTAGAGGTGCACTACGAAAGGTTTTCAGAGCAGCTGACACTGGAAGTATATCTTTCTGATGAGGAATCTGCAGGAGAAGAATCCATAGAAAGAATATTGCCGCTAAGTAATTTCTCCTTTTGAAGTGTCAGGTTGAAGCAGTATCGGAGAAATCCAGAATGCTGTTTCAAGGTGATCAAAGGTATAATGGATTTGGTTGTCCACCGAAAGGGCACCACAAGTTGCGTAAGAGGTTGTCCTACTAAAGAACGGTTCTGAATGGTGTGTCAATAAAAAGAGAAACTAGGAAATTGTTGAACCTCAACCAATTTGTGATTGTAGCCACCCCAAGAGTATTTGCACCTTTTTCTGGTTAATCTTCACTCCCCTGGATCTAAGGACATATCCCAAAAATGTATTTTTTGGGTATGAAAGTGGCACTTCTCTAGGTTGGCGTGCAAGCTATAGTTTTGTAGTCTTTGTAAAAATGTCAAGATGCCATCTAAATATACTGTCCAGAAAATTCTGCTTATGTCATGAAAGATTAAGTGATGGAATGCTGCAGGTGTGCTACAGAAGTCAAATGCCATCACCCAGTCTTTATAATGACCGAACTTGGTTTTAAAAGTGGGTTTCCACTCATAGCCATTCTGAATCATGGCCAGGTTACAACCATCTCTGAGATCTAATTTAGTGAATGATTGAACTGTACGTACTTGGTTGATGAGGTCAGGTATCAAGGGTAGGATATTCTGATTTTTAGCTATAATGCAGTTACATTGTCTGTAGTCCATGAAAAGGCATTGGTCACTGGTCGTCTCTTTGATACAGAAAATCGGCACCCCAGCTGACCAGGGGAGTGGCATTAAAGCCTTTTTCCAAGGTGAAGTTGACACATTCCTTAATTATACCTTCTTCCTGTGTTGAAAGCAAGTAGAACCTGCTATAGTCAATTGGCTGATCAGACACTGGATCACCAGGACATCCGTAAGGCTGATGCAATGGACGTTTTCAGCATTAGTGGTAAACTAGACATCTTCAAGTTGTGATAGACTGGAGGTAGTTAATTAACTGCTGCTACCAGATGTCCAGAACTGGTTCCCAGGGGCGATGCACTCTGTCAACATATTTCAGTGCAGCAAGCCTCTTGACAGTATTCTAAATTGAGATGCACCTGTTGACTAATTGCAAAGGCCAATTGAATAGTGGATAATGTTGACTAAGCAAGGCTATCTCTTATCCCTAAATGAGTTGTTTGAATTCAAAGGGTAAATGTTTACATATTCTCCTTCTCAGTGCCACAGTAGAATGCGCCACCACCCTAGAATTCAACAGAGAGCCATCCACTAAATGTACAGGTTCTGGGAATCCTTCAGGAATATGGTAGTGGAATGAATACTGCTTGGCTAAACTTTGATCCATATAATTGCTGTGTTTGCCAGAGTGAATCAGGGCATTGACCTGGATGGTTCTCCTGTGCCCAGAAACTCTGTAATAAAGACGTGCAGGGAAATACAGTTCTGTTGGTGACATTTCAGGCAGTGATTGGTCCTGATCCACACACAGAAGAGGACTCCACTTTACTTTCTATCCCCACCATTTGCCAGCTTGGTGAGTGGGCAATCTCTCACAAAGTGGCCTCCGTTTCCACAGTACATATATTATTTTCACGTCTTTGTTGCGTCTACACTACCATCAAGGGTCCTTGTATCCCCCCCAAATTCTATGGGTTTGGGACAACTTGCCTCTGGGAATTATGCAGGTTCTGAATGACTGACTTGTCTCCTGGGATTTTGCAGGTGCTTGAGTACTTAGCCGAGTAGGAGTAAAGACATAAGGGGAGAAAATCTATGCTGAGTTCCTCTATGCTCTTTTAGCAACCACCTATGAGAAATGGAGTGAGAAGGTAGGAGTGTTAGGGACACTTGCATTGACGTCCTCATATGCCAGGAAAAGATGCCATCTCTGGAATGCGGCAGATGAGCCCTACGGGTAAGTGGGGTGAGCGGGCCCATGGTGCCAAGGAGTGTTGGTCAGGTGAGTGTGGAGAAGTGGGTCTGTGGCATGGGCTGCAAATCAGAATGATCCTATTGCAAGAATCATGCACTCGCTCCCTAAGCCATAAGATTCTGCCCACCGGAGGTGTCATCGGTAACCCGGTGGGATGCCACTTGCAAACATGCATGTGAGGGTGTGTTCCTGACCAGCAACAGCTAACAAATCATGGGAGTACCTAGGCATAGGATTGCAGTACCAAGTAAATGTCTGTCTACTGTCTGTGCAAAAGCCAAAACCATTGGCTTTGTCAATGCTTGTTTGTTCTTTTACAATGTGTTTGTGCTTAAGTGATTTTGGCACTCTGAGCCTACTTATGCATATAAAATTGAATTGCATTTAAAAGTATTTAAGAGCTCTTATTTACTCTACAATATGATAAACAAAATAATGTAAACACTTGTATAAAAAGCTTAATATAACATATGTTTTGGAAACCAAGACGTGCAGGTAAGTATATTTACTTACAGTAAAGTGTGGTAACACTTGCATTTTTAAAGAAAGTCCCTCTTAAAGGGAAACTGATGACGATAAAACACCTAACCAATGATATGCAAAATATAGCCTCATACAATAAAATGTATCATAACCTTTTTTTACATTGGCTTCTTAAAAATCGCAAAGTACATGGAGTAGGTAACGCAATGTCCATACAAGGTAGTGATAGTGTCCAATGACTTCAATACATGTAAATTGCATATTTATTTCTTTTACCAGTAGAAAACCTTGGGTAGATGAAATGAAACATCAAAATTGTTCTAATATTGCTATTTATCTAACATGTGGAGCATGGCATGCACCGTCAAGGTGGTCTATTGATGTTGTGACATTATGGCTGGGAGCAAAAGGCGTAAAGAGAAAATGGTTGGGAAGTACTTGGAGAAGAGCCAGGTCTTACTTGCTTTGAAGGAGTTGAAGAGAAACTACGGACCTTCTGTGGAGCTGCACCTGGAATTTCCAGAGGCATGCAACAAGTACACAAAGGTTGTTTACTAGATTCTACCTTGTGGTAGTCACTGATATGGGGAGGGATAGTGATGGAGGAATGGGGGGGCCTAGCCAGTGTGTAGCACTTGAATTTAGGCAAGGGGCAGTTTCCTGTAGTAAGCCCAACCCCCCAGTGCTTGTCTTGAACATGTATCTATTGTAGGAATACAAGTGTTAGGTTGGTTTGATCCCATTTGCAAACTTTTTGCGTGAGATAATGTAGCATTTTATAATGGCTGGGACTAAAGTACTGCTTGGAGTAAATGTAAGCATTGGTCATGATGATTGCCAGGCAAGGTCAGAAATAGAAATTGTCTTCCCGGTGCACAGGTAGAAGAAACTGGAATCAACTACTTGGGTGACATGAGGGGCTGGGGAAATGTTGGCATCTTCTTAAAAGCCAAGGTTCATTATGGCCTAGGTCAGGTGGTGGGGAGCGCTGCCCGAGGCGGAAAGGACAGTAGCAGTTGTCACAAATATCTGAGATCAGAGTGGTAAACAGCATTCAGAACTTACATTTTAGTCCCAGAAGTGAATGGTCTCCATGCAGTTAAAAGAAATTAGAGCATCCTAGACATTGCAGTTGTTCCATCTGCGTAGGACTTTGTGTATTGTCAACACAGAAGCAGAAAGTGAAACAGAAGATTCTGATTCGAGAGATAAGGGGCCACAGATGTATTTTATAGTTGTTAAAGAAAAACAGAACTTTGCCATATCCCCTAAGGAGGTGTTTGACGTTTGGAGGAGTGATGATTGTGGCAGGTATACCAGTAGACCGTGAAATTAATTCTATGCGAATTAACACTGAAAAGGGAGGTAAACATCCATGGTTTAATGGTTTGCATTCTCCCCAAAGGTTCCTCATCTTGATAGATATTCGTCAGCTGCTTGGAAAATGTTTCAATAGGGGGCAAAGTGCCACTTGACATAGTCTCTCGACTCCCTCGTAGTTGGCCATGTCACTCCCAGACAACGGGCGTGACGTCAATCACTGTACTAAAGGGATGCACTATGCCCCCTTACCGCAGTTCCTTTTTTCAGCACGCTCAGCAAGGTATCCAAAACACACTTGTATATTCGGCTTGTTCAAAATATTGATATGCCAGCATGTCTGGGCCTAAACCGTCCTGCTTCAAGTCCAGCAAGAACTGCAGTTCCAAAATGGCAAAATGGAACTAGGGCCGATGACGCCCTCTACAAGGTTCAGTCGTCAAAAGCGACAACAAAGTCCTTGGGGCTTGCAGTGCAACAGACCTCCACACAACTGTCTCGAGCAGGCGTTTTCACACCTTCACTTGCTTTGCCCTGTTATGCTGTGGTCAATCTGCCCCAGGAAGAAGAAGATGCTTTTCGAGATGTAGGGGAAGTGGTGCCCAGAGAGGTGGTGTTGCTGCGGCCTATGTCCCCATCACACCAAATGTCAGTGAAGTTTTTTACCACTCATCTATGGTGGGGGTTGGTTTTCGCGCTCAGCACGGAATGATAGAAGACCACGTCCAACGCTTGGGCCTTACAGATCACCTGTCAGGACTATTGGCACCCATTTCTGAAGTTCTCCCTGGATCATGGACCTCTAGCTACCCCCTTGTCTCAGGGCACAGTTCTTCTGGAGGGGATCCATCATCTATTGGCAAAAAGCGAGATGAAGCTCGTTCTGTGCTCAGAACGAGTAAGGGGGTCGTACTCCACCTATTGTGTCGAAGAAGGATGGAGACTTTTTCCTCATTCTGGATCTGTGGCTGCTGAACTTACACAAGAACAAGTTCAAGATGTTTACTCTAAACCAGATTCTGCAAGCCCTCGATCTGCAAAACTGGTTGGTTTCCCTGGACCTTCAGGAATCCTACTTCCAAGTGCTGATTCATCGAAAGCACAGGAAGTACCTGATGATTGTAGTGGAACAACAGCATTACCCATTCAAGGTCCTGGCGTTTAGTCTTTCCTCGACTACCAGGGTCTTCACCAAGCTGCTGGCAATATTAATGGCTTGCCTCAGGTGGGAAGGCATTCATGTCTTTCCATAACTGGATGACTGTCTCACCCAAGCTCGCTCTCCAGATCTAGTGTCGGAGCACCTACATCCACTCCTTTCCATGGCTTTGGCTTTTCCCTCAGCTTCAAAAAGTCTCAATTTTACGCCATCCCAGTCTCTTTGATTCATCAGATCAGTATTGGACACTCCCCTGGGCAGGGCTTTCCCACAGAGGAATCAAGTGGCAAACATCTTTTGGATGGTCAATGTCCTCCAATCACAGGAACAAGTCTGTGCCTCGGCTTTCCTGCACCTTTTGGGCCTCATGGCCTCCTGAATTCTTGTGGTGCTGGAAGCGAGACTACATGACATCGCTTCAGTGGCTTCTCCATTGCCAATGGTCACAGTTCCAAGCCCACATATCGGACCGTTTTCAGGTCTCGAACCATGTGACTCCGGATCTCACGTGGTGGGCCATGCGAGACAACTTTCTAATAGGCGTGTTTTGCCAACCTTGGCACCAGGTGACAGTGGTCATGGACGCATCTCTGACTGGCTGGTGCACTCACCTGTCAGACCTAATTGTGAGTGGACTGTGGTCTCCTGCAGAGTCTCAGGAGCACATCAGCTTGCTGGAGTTGGGGCAATCGGGCTGGCCCTGGTCGGTTTCCTCCCCTGTCAGAAACTCAAGACTGTGCTGATCCTGATAGACAACACAGTGGCTATGCACTACCTCAACGAACACCGGGTTGTGCGGTCCTTGCCTCTGTGCAGAGAAGCAATGTGACTGTGGTTCTGTACTCTGGAGAACAGTGTCGCTCTGACGGCGGTTCATCTGGCCAGATAAGAGAATGTCACAGTGACTTCCTTGAGCAGACAGACTACGGCATCCCATGAGTAAGAGCTCTGTCAGGAAGATCTTGAGGGGATCTTCTCCCTTTGGGGGAGTCCTCAGGTTGACCTCTTCGCTTCCAGTGCCAACAGGAAGTACAAATTATGCTCCAGGGCTTTTCCTCATCTGGAAGCTCTGGGGGACACACTGACGGTCAAGTGGACTTTCGACTGCCTTTTTTTTCCCACCGATGTCTGTCATTCCGCTGTTTCTCTGGAGGTTGTGCCTGTTCGGAACCAAGTTGATCCTGAACTCTCTGGACTGGGCCTGGAGCACATGGTATCCGGAGGTCCTGAACATGTCCATCTGCCCCCCTTGGCGCCTCCCGAGGAGAGTAGACTTGCTCGGAGGGGCGGGTCCTCCACCCGAACCTCAGCAGCCTGAATCTTCATGCTTTGCTACTGAGAGGCTGAGATACAAGGAGTGTGACTTGTCTGATGACGTCCTTGATGTGCTCCTTTCAGCTCGAAGGCCCACAACTAAATCCTTTTATGCCTGCAGGTGATGTACATTTACAATTTTGTGCCGGGAGAGGTATCTGGATCCTTTATCCTGTCCCCTATCCCCTGTGTTGGATTTTCTGCTTTCCTTGGCCCAAGCAGGCATGCAGATTGGCACTGTGCAGGGTTACCTCGCTGCTATTTCTGTGTTCAACTGGTCACAGTCCCCACAGTTATGCCGTTCTTGCAGGGTTTGTGTAACCAGTTTCCTCCCTTTAAGTTTGTGGTTCCAGTGTGAGATTTGAATTTAGTTTTAACATTTCTTAAGGGCGTGCCATTGGACCTCCTTTATTTCTGTTCTTAGATTGCGCACCCCTAAGATGATTTTCCTGGTTGCCATCACTTCCACGAGACTGGCGAGTGAGCTCCAGGCATTTTCTGTTTTACCTCCCTATTTGGTTTTTCCAAAGAGAAGGTGACATTGAGAGTGAAACCGTCCTTTCTGATGAAGGTGGTCTCAGATTTCCATCTCAGAAGATTCATCTTTCTGTTTTTTCCTTCACCTCACCCTTCCAAGGCAGAGGAGCGATCCCATCGCCTGGATCCGGGATGGGCCCTTAAGTTCCAAGTCTCTCGTAAGAGATAGGCTAGAAAAGATGACCATTTTTTCATTGGTTACACTGGTGCTTGTGCTGGCAGGGATGTGACCAAATCACAAAAGTGTGGCATGCGTATAGGTTCATCATAGGTAGAAGGGTGTAAGCAGGGGCCCATAGGAGCAAGGACCCTCCTTTCTCACTCTCTCTTTCGGTTCTGTTTTCTTCTCTCTCTGTGAGCTATCAAGGCTCCTGAACATGGCAATGGACCGTTGTAGAAGTTTTGATGAAGACTATGTTAAGGAATTATTGGAAACAGCATCCGGTTTGGGAGGCTCAACTGAAGAAACATCTAACATTACTAACTGGGATGAATTAGGTCAACTTAAACGCCTAATACGGACCGAATTGCATGAATCTATAATGTTAGAATATCTAACAAAAGGCACCCTGCCTCAAGGATTAGTCATCAGGAATGAGCCACGACTGTTCTTGGACAACACATTTTTGTGCGTCAGTGAAGTTATGTCCTACAAGATAGAGAAAGACGTTCGCAAATGTAACAGACAACTTCTAGACCTTACCTGCTATCGCCATTTGGAGAACGAGCCCACCAACAAACTCAAAGAAATCACCGACCCTAAAGTTGAAAAAGCAAGACAAAGGGGCTGGATTACATCTAAAGAGGCGAATTTCCTCAGAAAAGACAAACCAAGAATACCCCAATTCTCCACATTACCTAAATTCATCCATGAATCCCTGTCAGACCCACTGGGCAGGGCCATAGTCTCAGGAGTAGAGTCTGTACTAGAACCCCTGTCGAGATTCGCAGACGCTTTTCGCCAACCATTAGCTCGCCATATGGCATCATATGTATAAAATACTGTCCAGATGATCAAAGAAGTCGAAGATTCTGGTAGGCCTCGATGTAGTGGCACTTTACAACAGTATCCCACAGAGGGCTTCTATCGAGATACTTGAAGAGAAACTATTGACAGACCATATAGTAGGCCAAACTCCCATTTCCTTCATCCGATGGTGTGCCAAAATGAGCCTGCAGGAAAGTTATTTCCACTTTAATGTTGACTTCTATCAACAGATCCAAGGGACGGCAGTGGGTGCCACACTGGCACCTAGCATCGCAAATCTCTAAATGGAGCAGTTTGAGTGGACTAAAATCCTAAATAGCAACAACCCATTCTTTAAACCAACATTCACCAGATAATCTCAAATGGATGGTGTTGTATAAACTGCTACCCAGTATAGATACAAACAGAGCTAAACATACTTTACTGCGCAAGGATCAACAAATAATCTTTTTGACTAAAGTGCAATTACGGGTCTTAACGAAAAGATTGATTGGATCCATATATAACGCAGCACAAATCCGCAACTGCAGTAGAAATATGGACCACATGAGTGCAAGATGCTCATCATTGAACCCTTTACTCACCAGGTGGACTACTGCCCAGCCTCCATACTACAGGCATCTGTGATTACAGATGGAGTAGTGGGTAGGCTGTGGCATATGGGTACAACAGACTTTAACGTTGATCTGCATTTGGCGACATTGACACCCCCCACCCTTTCACATGCGGCAGCCAGTATATTTGCAACCATGGCAGAAGCACTATAAGGAAGCAGCAGTAATGGCCTTACTAATCTTATGTCTTTGACAGAGCATGCTACGGTCTACAGGCTGGAATAGTGACACTAAGTTGAATGAATGAACCAACAACAGCATGTTGACCGCCCTGTTTTACATTTTGTTCCAGAGCAGCTCCCACAGGGTAGTTGCGGTCTCACTCCATCCATTGAAATCCACCAGTTCTCTGCACGGAATTATTGGACTAGAGGTTGGCGATTTGTCCGCTCCCAGAGAATACCATCTGAAATATTAACAACGGTGACCAGATTAGCGCAGGGTAAGAGATTTATCCTTGAGCCATTTGATCACACGCATTACTAAGTGCCTACATCCAAAGACATACAGTCTCCTTTACTTCATCTTGGGACTACCAGAATGTCACTAGATCTATATTAATACTTTGGGGCACATACAGTTGTTGCAGGTGACTAGGCACCTCCTCTATTCCCTTGGTCCGTTTGGGTTTTGTTTTTCCTTTCTCTTGTGATGTTACCTATTACTGCATGTCAATAGGGCCACTTAGGTGCCCTCTTTTGAATTGGAGCGTTACATTGTCGGGCCACAAAAACATTGTGTAGATTTTCAGACATATATGTATTAGACAAATGGACATTTACCCCATTGTCCTTCTCTATTGTTTGGAGGTGATATGCAGTGTTACCAGTAGCCACGTTCTGGACACACCATCTACCTTATACTGAGCCTTAAAGGTTTATGAAGTGTTCCTTTCAGCACTTTTTGGAGTGCCTATTGGAAATTCAGATTGCTTCCTGAATTGACAGGACCACTCCCTGTCTGGCTAAGCAGGTTTTGCACATTGTTCATTACAGTGCACTATGTTGTTTCCCCTTGACAGTCCCTGACGCATTTCCTTGCAACCTTTGCACTTTACGTTCTGGAAAGAAACATGTTGGAGATATTTGTTTGTATGTGGATGAATGAGTGATGGAGAGTTTGAATGGAGTGTTGGATTTAGTTTACATGCGTATTTGCACAGCACATGACACTTTCCTGACACCACTGACACTTTAGGGCAATCGATTTACAACCCTTGGCCTATCTATTTACTGTCTGTAACAAATTTGCACTGTCTTTATCGATTCAAGTCTGTGTCTTTTTAACATTTGTGTATAACCATTCCAAGATTTTTTATCATTGTGACCATTTGTGGTGCTATATTTTTGTATATGAATAAAATTGTTTACCTGTAGTCATACCTATTTGTGCTTCATAATTTAATGCACTGGAAGCACTAACCGGTTGTGAACGTTACTGGTTTCCCTCTGGTCATCACCTGGCAAAAACAGTGTTGGTAGCTCGTCTAACCTTTGTGTCTGTACTTAAACGTGAATAACCTTAATGAGGGTTGGTTAGCAGTGGGCAGTGCTACTCCCTCAACCTCCTGTTGTGTTTAATGTGACCAAACAGACCCTGTCCAGATGGATTATACTCTGCATTTCAGAATGCTATGATCTGGCTGGGAATGATGTGCCTTAAGGTCTCAGAGCACATTCTGTCAGAAGAATGGCTGCAACCTCTGCCTTGCAGAGGGGAGTCCCTGTCCTGGATATTTGTGAGATGGCAACATGGGCGTCTTTGCACACGTTTGCTAAGCATTACTGCTTGGATTCCCCTGTAAGGAAGGATGCCCGATTTGGTGGACAGTCCTCCAGAGTTTACTGGTTTAGATGCTGTTCTTGCTACCTCCCTCCTCCATATTTACATACTGCTTTGGGAGTCTATCATAGATGAGGAATCAGTGGGAGGAAAGAATCCATTTGAGGAACAAATAATGTACCTCTTAGGTCACGCCTGCCGCTATATCGAGCCAGCGGGGGCTTGCTAGCCCTGCCGGAACCTCTCTGCATAAGGACCAGCCATTGGTCACACACATCAAATGATGGGGACCGGCTGAACCAGAAGGCTAAACCGGCCCTAACCAAAGGCCTTAACCGAAGGCCTTCTACCCCTGTCTTCCCCTCTGTACCACCCTAAATTGGGAGTCTGACTCATGTGTCCTACCTCGTCTTGCTGGTCCGGTTGGCAGGTAAGACCGCCCATTGCCCCCAAATCCTCACCTACCTGTCCCTCCTCCCACCACCTGCCTACTCACCCACCGCCTGTCCCCGAAGGTCGTGAAATTACGCAACAGTTATGACACCGTTCCCTCTGCCAATTCGGCAGGTGCACACGATGCACGGCACTGCCATGCACTTCATTGGTATCAAATAGAGCGTATAGGAGACACTCGGCCACAAAACTCATGAATAATGACATCTCGTACTGACAACAGCACACATAACTGATGTAGTGCCCACTTACACTGGGCGTGCCTTTGCCAGTATGCCCAGTCTTGACTCATCTCTCCGTTTGATTGCCTTACCTTACACCAATAGGTTCTATGCATCCACCAATGCTTGCTGCTTCCATAGCTTGCCTGCTGCTACCATGCACATAGTGGGGCCTGAATTAATGCACAGCAATTAATGAACCCTTATGTCAACTCAGCTGGCACCTATAACCAGTGCCACTATTTCTGTTCTAACATGCTCGCAGCATTATCCTCACCAGCAACACTGTTGTAACACTGTTGTAACCGCGGCATCTTCTTTCATTTTCCTTTCTTTGACATTTCGCACACTTGAAGCAGCCCCCCATACAATGAGGGGAGGCCTTGCCAAACTGTGGACACTCATTGTCTTTACCTATGCTTGTTTGCACTCCTGAATTTGCCCTCCGTACCATGAGGTGAGGCTTTGCCAGACTATGGACACTCATTGTTTTTACCTAATATGCTGGTGTGCTCTCCTGAATTTGCCCACCACACCATGAGGTGAAGCTTAGCCAGTTTGTGGACCCTTATTGTTTTTACCTATGCCTGGTTGAAATTCTGAATTTTGCCCCCACACCATGAGGTGATGCTGGACACTCTTGGCTTTTGGTCTACAACCTTCCAATCTAAGCTGCCATCCTTGCACTGTCAATGCAACCTACATTGTCTGCAACCCATATGTTTGTGCACACTTGAATTAGCTCCCCCGTACTATGAGGCAAGGCTTGACTAAGTCTGCTTCCACCACCTACCATTAAGATGTAACCATTACGCTTTCTTGCACTCTAAGATTTATACCCTGCACTTTCTGTAACTAGCACCCTGATGCCTCAGGGTTTGGTGCACTGTAATAAATGCTAAAATAATTAAAAATAAAATAAATACATGAGGAATCTGTGGGAGGAACATCCTTCTGAAAGAGAACCTTACTCAAATGTAAGTAATTTGTTCATCCTGGATAACCCTATCACGGAAGCAGCCAACCATTTCCCAGTGGAGGAAGTAATTAACGGCTTTTTGGAAATTGAACAGTTCGTTTAGTCTTTCTTGTCCCACAACTATGCTGTTCAACCTTTTAACAAAAGTCTCTTCTGGTAAAACGAGTTCCTTCCTTGTTTAACAAACACTGTTTCTGCTTGACACTCTCTTTAGGTTTGCAACTTGCCTGGTCTACTCCCCTGCCAGGGCTTTTTATGTACTTCCAACTGCCTGGTGTACTCTCCTGCCAGGACTTCTGTTGTATTCACAACTGCCTGGTGTACTCTCCTTCCAGGTCTTCTCTTATTGTGCTTTCAACTGCCTGGTGTATGCTTGCCAGGACTTGCCATATATTTCAGTTTCTCTTTACATACAAGTAGCATATACTGTTATTAGCTTGGTATACTTGTTTTCGCTGCTCATTTAAGCTTTCCCCACATTTCTATTCATTCCGAATTGTGGTTCGGGTTTGCACTCTGACCTTTTCATTCTAAAACAATTTTCTTTACATTTCACTTTATGTAACTTCACAATGTTCAAATTCTCCTTGGCGTGGTTGCCAAAATACCCTGGAGTCCTCACTCTGCTCGGGCAGGCTCTCTGGCTCTCTGTAGTGTTCTCGGTCTTGCTAGTGCAGATTAGATTTACTGCTTGCTTCCCACTCTGGGCGGCTCTGACTTCTCTCCAGCTTCCCTCGCGGCTCCGCTCCTGCAAGCTGGCTTCTCTTCGGCTCCCGGTAAGGACAACCCTGCCTCTCCTGGCTGCTGGGAGCCCAGGAATCCTCTCACAGTTCCAGTCCTCGCTCGCACCACATTTCTTTCCTTCTCTGCTGGCGAGATCCTTTGCTCTACACACCAGCTTTTGCCTCAAGCTTCTGTCTGCTTTTAATGCCGATGCCACGTCTTCCCCTGATCTCTCTCTCATAGATTGGTTCCATTTTAAAGGTCCCGCGCACATGTGTTTTCATCCAACAACTAGCACGCTCGTTAACCTTAATGCTCTTGCTGATCTGTATCAATTCCTTCATGCTCCTGCTCTCAGAACTTAGCTGGTTGTGGGAATTGAAGTCCATTGATGGTATCTGAGACATAATACTAGGAGGGTCTTTCTCAATGATTTCATATGGAAGATCAGTTCTACCTGAAGGAAAACAAACATGGCAATAAGCCACTAGGCTATTGGGTAACAGGGGTTCTTCCTCATGGGATAATGGGGGATACTGCACCTCATCAAATGAAGCCATGAAATCTCCCCGGTGGCTATCTCCTCTCATGTGATCCTCCCTCATATAGCTGCCCCCAGGGTCAGGATCAGGTAGCGGCTGCAGTCCCCTGTTCACATGGGAGGAGGCTACCCTTGGGGAATCCGTGATAACTCCATTGGATTCATCACATACCCTTCCCCTAATGTTGCTGGTTCTCTTAGCACCTATGGAAAATGGGAAAGGAAGTTCACGTTATCCTGTTCTATTTCTTTCCTATGTTCCACTATAAAACAATAGGGCTGTAAATCTAATAGCCACTGCATGACTCTTGCATTTGTGTCTTTGCAAATCCATATTCATGGAGCGTTGTCAGTAATCAGCCTGACCTTCCTACCTGTTAGGTAATATTTGAGGTAGGTTATAACCCACTTTATCGCCAAGGCTTCTAACTCAATAGTGGCATCGGTTTTCTCACATGGGAACAATTTTCTACTTATGTAGAGGATAGGATGCTCAATGCCATCATGATCTTGTGAAAGGACTGCCCCCAAGCCAATATGAGAAGTATCTGCCTGTATAATTAATTCCCGATTGAAATCTATCACTTTCAACACAGGCTCACTACACAGAATGTGCTTAAGCTTGTCAAAACACAACTGATCTTCCTCTCACCATTTTACTTTCTGCGGCTCAGCATTTCTGGGTTTATCAGTAAGACAAGACATGATGGATGAGAAACTAGGGATACAACTTCTATAGTATCCTACTAAATCCAGAAAAGGCTCTTCGCTTTTTTTGTCTTAGGCCTTAGGGTTTCTTTGACTGCCTTGACCTTTTCAGTTTGAGATTGGACCAACATGTTACCTACGAGAAATCCAAGATACTTCACTGCTGATCGTGCCAAGTGAAATTTCTTTGGATTTGCTGAGAGCCTGCTTTTCTTAATGCTCTGGTAACTAGGTAGAGATGATGCAAATGCTCTTTCAAAGACCTGCTGTGGATGATGACGTTATCAATGGATGCTCCACAGATAGATGCATAAGGTCAGAGGATTTGATCAATTAACCTTGGAAAAGTAGCTGGTGCCCATGCAAGCCAAAAGTGAACACCTTAAACTGAAAAAGCTCATTGGGATAGATAATGCTGTTTCCTCGCTGTCTGCTGGATTAACAGGGACTTGCCAGTACGCTTTTGTCAGATCAGTGGTTGAGAGGAAATTGGCGAACCCCAATCGATCAATTAGAACATCAATTCTGGGCATGGGGAAACTATCAAATTGGGAGGCCACGTTCACCTTCCTGAAATCAATGCAGAACCTCCACAATTGATCTGGCTTGGCAACTAACACTAGTAGGGAAGACCAGGGGCTTTGGGAGGGTTCAATGATATCGGCCCTTATCATATTCTCCATCTCCACTGCGACTATGTCTTTACTATATTCAGGTATCTGATACTGTTTTAAATGCACTACCTTCTTTGGGATGTATGGGTGTGATGGTACATTCCTTTTACCTGACCTAGTTCATTTCTGAAGACATCAGGCAACTGTTCTAGGTGGTCCGTTAAATCTTAGTACCACTGTAATGTCTTCAATGGGATTCTCTCTTCATTCCATAAAACAATTCACAAGATAGATATGAGTCTTGATCTTTCTGTCTGGTTACAAGACCCGGTAATCATAAGGCCCTGTTTGCTCTATTATCTCGTAATGGCCCTGCTACCTAGAGAGAATTTTGTTCTCAGATGAAGGAAGCAAAACCAGAACATGTTTCCCAATAGAAAAGGATCTCAATGCATCTTTTCTATCATGATAGTCTTTCTGGTGTTCTTGGGTCTTAGTCATGTTGGCTTATACTATGGTTCTAACTGCAGCCATATGTTCTTTTAGTCTCTGGGCTGTTTCAGAAAGAGGCAAAAAAGGGCTTTTCCTGTTCCTCCCAGGTCTCATGCAATATATAAAGGACATTTTGCGGACGTCTCCCATATAAAAAGCTCAAATGGGGGAATCCTGCTGAAGATTGTGGCATCTTTCCAATGGCAAAAAGGGCCCATGGTGTCATAACATCCCAGTTTTTGACATCAGCTTCAAACAGTTTCTTTATAATGTATTTTAAATTCTTGTTGAACCGCTCCACTAAGCCATCAGTTTGAGGGTGATATATAGACGTATGCAGTGTTTTAATCTGAAGAATTTCCTTTACTTCTGACATGAGTTTGCTCAAAGAGGTGGATCCTTGGTCTGTCAAAATCTCCTTTGGAAAACCAACTTTTGAAATAAATGAAATTAAATGCTTGGAAATGTGTTGTGTTATTCCATAAAGAAAAGACTTCAGGATAACGGGTTGCATAATCTACTATCGGTTTCCCAATTTTGATGGCTCAAGGGGTCCAACTATATCCATGTGTGAAAAAAGGTAAATCAATGATTAGCAAAGGCTGTAATGGAGCTACAGGGGGAATTTGGAAACTTGTCTTCTGGCATAGAGAACAAGTGAGTACAACGTTCTTCACATCTGCATACATCCTGGGCCAATAGAATCAGTTCAGAATCTGTGCTTGAGTTTTCGTTGTCAGATGGCTTTTGGGCACCATTATTTGTGATCTAGGGGTACCCTGCATCCCCTTCTATCCCCTGCAGAGCAGTCCAGCTTTAAGAAAGAAAAATGGTCCCCCCTTTCTCCTACCCTCCTCTATGGGTAAGAGCTGAAGGAATGGCTCAGCAAGTAAGGGATCATTCCTTTGGGCAAAGGCTAGATCAGGAATAACTTCAGCCTCTTCTCTTGATATCTGAGGTGAGATTGCCTCCTGTGTAGTGTGTGAATATGTCTGCCTCCCAAAAACCCTTGGTTCTTCTGTAGGTTTCAATCAAAGCTTTTAACTTCCTTGGGCTTAGGAAATAGAGCCTTTTCTACATTCCCTTGGGCTATTCTCTCCCACGCATTCACTTGATATGCCTCTTTTCTGTTATTTTGCATTAGGATTTGTATGTCCCCTCTATAGTGGGGGTAAATAACGGCTGCTAGGATGTCCAGACCATGTTGCCAGGCTAGACATGACTTAGAGGCAAGTCTAATGTACGTTCCAGGTGGGGGAATAAGGCCCAAGTCTGTGGGTATTAAAACTCAGTCCCCAGGTTGGATCAATTCTCCCCTGCTCCTGCACAAGTCAAATCTGATAGTGTTCTGTGGCAGTTGATGGATCAGAAGTTCGGTTGCTGAGTTTCTCAAATCTAAAGGTTCCCCAGTCTGTCAACATAGCCCGATCCCAAACACCATATGTGATGTCAGGATGTCATAAATAAAAAGTGATCCTTGCGTCCAAACGTTCTATCCTGACCCTCACACTACAAGCAAAAGAATAAAATGAAAGGGAAATGTCTTTAACCTGGTATTTACAAAAAGTGTTGTTAAATAAACATAGAATAGCCCCAAATAAATGTTCTAAAAAATTGAGAAGACCTTAGTTCAAGAGGATGATTCCCTTCTCTGGATCTTCACTGGTATCACACATTTCTCTGGGTCTAACAGTTCCTTGTATCTTTCTTGGCCCACAACTATCCTGTTAGATAAAAAAAAATTCAACCTTGTAATTTCTTCTTTAACGAAAGTTCCTTCTGTTAACACAAATTCCTTCTTTATTTAACAAACACTGTTTCTGCTTGACACTCCTTGTAGGTTTGCAATTTGCCTTGTCTACTCCCCTGCCAGGACTGTATATGTACTTCCAACTGCCTGGTGTACTCTCCTGCCAGGACCTCTCCTTGCATTCACAACTGCCTGGTGTACTCTCCTGCCAGGACTTCTCTTGCATTCACAGCTTCCTGGTGTACTCATATTCCAGGACTTCTCTTGCACACACAACTGCCTGGTGTACTCTCCTGCCAGGACTTCTCTCGTACTCACAACTGCCTGGTGTACTCTCCTGCCAGGACTTCTCTTGCATTCACAGCTGCCTGGTGTACTCTCATGCCAGGACTTCTCTTGCACTCACAACTGCCCAGGTACTCTCCTGCTAGGACTTCTCTTCTTGTGCTTTGAACTGCCTGGAGTATGCTTGCCAGGACTTCCCAAATATTATAGCTCCTCTTTAGATCCAAGTAGGATATACCTTTCTTGGCTATGTATATCTACTTGTTTCCACTGTTCTTTTAAGCTTTCCCCACATTTGCATTAATTCCTTATTGGGGTTCAGGTTGGCACTCTGCCCTTTCGATTCACAAACTATCTTCTATGCCCCGGTAAGGACAATGCTGCTTCTCTTGGCTGCCAGACGCCCAGGAATCTTCTCGCGGTTCTTGGCGTCTCTATGGCATGCCTCGCTCACACCACATGGTTTTTCTTGTCTACTGGAGAGCTCCTTCGCGCCGCCACACAAGCTCTCAACTCCAGCTTCCACACATCGGCTTGTGCCTCCAATTGAGATGCCACATTTTCTCTGGAGCTCCCTCTCATAGTTCGGTTACTATTTTTAAAGTCCTGTGCACAGTTGTTTTCATCCAACAACTAGCACGCTCATTAAGCTTGACACTCTTGCTGATCTGTATACATTCCTTCATTCTCCTAGTCTCTTTACTTGGGTTGTTCTTGGAATTGAAGTCCATTGATGGTGTCTGAAGCATAATATTTAGAGGGTTTTCTCAATGATTCTATATGGAAGATCAGTTCTACATGAAGGAAAACTAATATGGCAATACGCCATTAGGGTATTGGGTAACAGGGGGTCTTCCTCATGGGAAAATGGGAAATGGGTAAGCCCCACCCACTTTTCCCACACAAGCTGCCATACTCCCATAATGGCGGCACATGCAGACGTGCGTCCAGGACTGTGTTGGTGCGCCACTATGCGTTAAAGTCCCAGATTTCATAGATTGGTAGTAGAAAGCCACTCTGGTAGCATAAGTGTTTGAGACTCATTGGGCAGGCTCCAGCGCTGCTGCTTGATGGAGCACACAGTTCCTCATGGCTGTGCAGGTCCCCATTCTCTCAGCTTGCTGGTTCGCTCTGGGGTGTAGAAAGATAAAATGACTGGAATATTGATTGTGGAGGCCCTGATGGTTTAGGCTCCTGTGGGTGATCTGCCCATGTTCTTGGTATATGAAGCTGCCTGCAAGGATGAAATTAAAACTAACACTTTTTTGACTGTTGGGGTGAAACAAAGTGGTACCTTCTAGACAACCTTCTAGACACAAACAGGAATTGGGAAAGGGACTGGGATTGCGACCCCTCTGCGGAAGGACTGACTCTGATTTCACCCTTGTAGGCCACCCACTCCACGGTGAGAGGGTTTCATATCGGCTCGCAACAACATCCAGAATACTGACCTTGTCACAACAAGCATGCCAACTTTCATTCAGCAAATGTGCAAAAGAAATCAATTGGCACTTTGTAAAACTAAGACACATCATATATAAGCACGCGAAAGCCACTACATGTGAAGCTGGTCTTGTGATGTGTTGGTGATCACAAATGTTAAAATGTAGCTTTTCAGAGCCCAACACTGTAAAATGCTGAAGCCACTACATGTGAAGCTGGTCTTGTGATGTGTTGGTGATCACAAATGTTAAAATGTAGCTTTTCAGAGCCCAACACTGTAAAATGCTGACTACACCTAGGAGTCCTCTCTTTCAGTGAACGCAAGCAGGCTGTTGTTAAACAATCTCATGGCAGCAGCATGAACATGTTCCGTTCTCTCGATTCCCACTGCTGCAGTCTCTCACTGGAAAGAATGGTATCCTGCTCTCTCATCTCTCTCCTATAGCTCTCCAGCTACTCAGACTCCACTAGGACCTCTCCAAGGGCAAATCCTGGCTCTGGGTTGGAGGGAAGAGTGGTCCCCGAAGGTGACGTTTTCCACACAAACCGCTGCTATTCTGCATTGACCGTGCTACACTATCTACATAAGCAATCCAATGTGCTGATTGGCTACTAAAACAGTGACAGCCAAACACTGGATGTGGAATGCTTACTACCAAGGCGGTGGCAATTGTTTAGTAATGCCTTGGCATTACTCTGACCAGTTAATACCAATTATCATAGCCTGTATTTCTAGGCACCGTGTCCACCAGCAATGGTAGCATGAATACTGAATCATTCAATGAGATGCTGTCACTGTTATACTTGATAGAACAGCGACTATCTAACACACTGTGAGAATGTGACTTTTCTAGAAATGCAGACCCAATGCAGCGGAGTTAACCTTCCGTGGAACGCTCATACGGGAGCAATAAGAGGCACCATAGAACACAGATTGGCATCATTAGTCCACCCACATTTTTTAGGTGGTAGTGGCATCTGTTCAGCAGCATGCTGGTCCTGGCCCAATGCCTAGACTCAAAACAATACATTCTCCCAACGCTGCCCTGCTAGGTTTCTTGGAGACCAGATGCCTGTAGTGCAGAGAATCAAGGGCATGCAACATAGTTGAGCTGCACACTCAACCACGGTTCCCACCGATTTTGTACGCAGTATCCACGTGTCTGTAAATGAGTACTGTTCAGGGAAGACCTCTTTTGCTGGAGCTGCAGACAGGCATTCAGGCCACCTTGCCTGTAGAGTATTGATGATGGATGCATATCTGCTTGACACAGGCCAACAGGATAGGAATCGGAATCTACTAAGGTATTGATTCACCAAGTATGCCAACTGGTTAGGGCGAAGTCTGAATGTGCATGAAAACAGCAGGGTGTCCCCATCTTTGTGTATGGGAGAGTCTTTGATGCTATTGTATCTAATCACAGGAGACATGCCTGTGTCTCTTGTCCAGCAAAAGGCATTTATTAAATTGAACAAGCACAACCAGACGCAGCAAGAAACAGGTGTGCCAATCCCAGCGAGAAGAGAGTGGATGCAGTGCTAGCTCTAATAGTGCTGACATGAGTGACGGTAGGAGCAGCTGACTATTGATCTCTGAACATTCACAGCAAAAACTCGCTCCCTCAAAACATGCCATTGCTCTGTTACAGAGGAAAATCACTTTCCAAAACATGTTTACCACTATACTAAGGGCACTTGCTACCTCAAATGATCTGGCGGTCCCCATCTGTGTGTATGGGAGAGTCTTTGATGCTATTGTATCTAATCACAGGAGACATGCCTGTGTCGCTTGTCCAGCAAATGGCATTTATTAAATGGAACAAGAACAACCAGGCGCAGCAAGAAACAGGTGTGCCAATCCCAGCAACAAGAGAGTGGATGCAGTGCTAGCTCAAATAGTGATGACATGAGTGACGGTAGGAGCAGCTGACTATTGATCTCTGAACATTCACAGCAGAAACTTGCTCCCTCATAACATGCCATTGCTCTGTTACAGAGTAGAATCACTTTCCAAAACATGTTTACTACTACACTAAGGGCACTTGCTACCTCAAATGATCTTTCCCTCTTGCTAATGTTCAGGAGGGTGGTCAGCCCAGTGCCACTACAGACCACCCATCTTTCTACAGATACTTGATATTGTGCAGAGCAAAGTATTCCTACACCCTGAAACATGTGACTGATATTGATGGGGCAGTTTCCTGGTCTTCTGCCTGCTATACCCCTTCTGCAACATTGGGCCCAGCAGCTATGGCGGATTCCTGTTCCAGTAAATCTGCCTTTTCCTTCCTGGAACAACCGATTGCACTTCAACTCTTAGCCTGCTCCTTGGCTACAACTGCAGGCAATACCTATGTCCACCGTCTTCACCCCAATAGGGTCCTCCCTTGTCACCTCCATCATAGTCTCATCCACCAGAGTCTCCTCCATTAGGTAAACAGAGCCACTATGACCATCTGCACAACAGAACAGTCAATGTGGCTGCACATAGTCTCAAGCTAATCCTACACAACAATGGTCTCCCTCTCTCCACCAGCACCCTTGTGTAAACCCACCCTCCACCAGCATACCCACCTCTTTTCTCTATAATCTATCAGACCCAACATTAGTTGACTGATGCACTGCATCACTGCAGTCCTTGCCCACATGTCGCCACCTCTTCAGATGAACAGAAAGAGGTCTTGGCAGAGGTTTTGAACTTTTATTTTCCTGTCTCTCCCAAACATTTTTCCAATCCCACTCCCAAAAGCAACAGCAAACTTCAAAAGGCTCTTCAAGTTGTCCACCCTAATGCCATGTTACCAGCCCCATCTGAAATGGGGTGTGTGATGAATCAACAGAATTCCTCCCTTCTCCCCAAGGGGTACCCTAGCCCTTTGAGGCTAGGGAGTTGAGCCCGCTTTGCAACTCCCTCCCTAAGGGTATGGGCAAGTGGGACTTGACTGGGAGATACTCCCCCTTAGGAGATAAGGACACCCATTCCTGTGAGGAACTCCCCAAGTAATTTCCCATGGTAGCATACATGGGACTATAAAATGTCAAGAGCTGTATAAAATTCAAGACAGGGCTGAAGATAAAACTAACATAACAACAAGAAAGAGGATCTGTCTCTTTAAAAAGAGAACTCCATTTAGATGAGGCGAGGTGACTGCCAAGACAGCACACGCCAAGGTGGGGTGAAACAAATAGACCGATACGCGGCAGATGAAGCCCCCTGAGAGCCTAACAACTGAGAGAGGCAGGGCTAAGGACAGCGTGGAGCCCCCGACTTTACGAACTGGTCTGAGAGAGAGAGTGAAAAGCTGGAGGGACCAGCATTCATCCAAAGAGAGAAACGGGAACACAATGCCGAGTGGTGGCATGATCATGACGACTTCGTGGTGGGCAGTGCGTCTGTCCAAAGCCGCAGACAATACTGAGTTGAGAAGTTATCAAACCATCCGGTTATCCGCAGCATTAACTGGTTGCACGCAGAGAGAGGACCAACAGCTGGATGCTGGAGAAAACGAGGAGGAGAAGTGGAGAAATCAAAGGGAACCAGAGCAAGCACAGGGCCCAGTGATGTCCCCCCACCGATTCAAAGTTAACGGGATGAACGGGAGAGTGGCTGCTGGGGAATCTTTATGCAACAAGAGAAACACGTACCAGTGAAATTGACGAGGTGTTGAATATAAAGTCGATGAAATGGAACTGTATTAACGTGAGAAAGAGAACCATTATCAAAGCTGAAAAAGAGGTAATTAAAACTGGGCACACATACCCAGGGAAGTGGGGAAAGTACCCTATACATGGAGACTTGCAGAGGAGACACATCAAAGAGGAAGAATACCCTAAAGAGAGCAAGTGAATTCTATGAAGTGATGGCAAGTGAAGCCCATACGAGAAAAGAAACAAAAAACATGCCACCCCAGGAGAGGGGGAACATTAACTGGCAAGAAAGCATATCCCAACTAGGAAAGTATATGTCACAAAAGTACAAAAGGCATATCAGCATGGAACAAAACACAAGACGGAGAGTTGGAAAGGATTCCTGCAAAATAATTCTTAAAGAGGAGGGAAACCAAAAGAACTTGTAAAAGAGTTACACAAACTTGTATAGAAGGTGACAAGGGACTATTTAAGCCTACTAACAAGAAGGTTAAACAAAGGAAAAACTCTCAGGAGCAGAGAAACATTCTCCTGACCTTATTTATTAGAATAGTGTCAGGGTCAGTTAGAATTCGTTTTTGTACAGCGGACTGTTTTGGTGACGACTTTCTGATGACTGATGAGCACCTTATTTATTTACTTTGGTAGGGAACACCCATATAGCAATAGGAAAAGGTAGTCCTTTTTCTTTTCGTTTAATAAATAAGGGGTAGAAATGTCAACCCAGTGTCTGCGTCCTTCTTCTGACCCGCCACAGGTGCCAATTAAGCAAATAAATACGCAATTAAGGAATAAAAATAAAAACGGCTGTCATAAACAAAACAACTTACAGCTACTCAGTTCTTTCCCTCCAGTTCTAGACTCGCCACGGCATAGCAGCATATTTAATAGAACTTCCCACCACTAAGTGTTGTGGCCTGAATGGATGACAGGACGAAGTAGGGTTTCTGGCAGTCTTTATTGACTGAGAACAAGGGAGAATGTCTTAAGGCGGACTGGTGGCGCAGGGCGCTTACTCACTGTTCAACTGACCAGGTCCTGTGCTTCCCCAGTTACTTCACTGTGGAAGGGTTGTGCTCACCGGTGGCACGCCGTAAACCCATAGGGCTCCCATGAAGCCTCCAGTGGCTGTGGTGTTATGCCCTATGAGCTGTAGTGATGGTTCTGGAGTTGATTCTCCTTTTTGTGTAATCAGGAGCAGCGCTCCTGTACGACCGCTCTAGCTGGCAGGGCGCCAACTCTGAAGCGGGAACGTTTTCCCGCGGAGCGTGGGCTCGCGAGATCCCGTGTATCGAGATCTCGCGAGAACACGCTCCCGCGATCACGTGATGTCCCCACACACCTCCTCTGCTGGGAAAAAGGAATGGGAGGTCACTCCATGATGAAGTCCGCATATTTCCCGGGCTTCCTTCTCTCTCTCTGGGGCCTGCCAGGATCCGGGTATGTAGCGGGATCGATGAAGTGTCCTTGGGAGGGTGCTGGTGAATCGGGATCTCTTTGTCCAGCTCCTTGCTGTGATCCCCTGGGTGTGGTTGGGAAAAGGGAGCTTGCGAAGTCGTTGCGATGTTGCGGCTCTATGATGTCTCCACTCGGGAGATGATGGTTCTCGTATGGCTCTTGGCAGACCTGATCTCCTCCAGTGTCTCCAGGGGAGTGTACAGTATCATCTTTCCTGCGGTACATGGCTACCCTCTCTAGATTCCATCTCCTGCCATCGCTGGTGCGGATGTGGTTTGTCCCTCTCTCCATGACTTCTATGGGACTGCTGTATCTGGAACCTGTGGTGGTGTCCTTGTGGGGAAGTCGTATCTTCACCAGATCCCCTTTGTTGACTTGTGTGTGTCGAGCGGCTCGGCGCAAGTCCCCCTGTGCTTTCATTGCTTCTTTGTTGCGCTGCATACGGCACGTTACATCAGCCATGTCGACGTCTTCGTCGGCCCTCACTTGCTGAAGCCATGGTGGTACCAGTGAGGATGCCGCCCTTCTCCCCCTCAGCAGATGGAACGGAGAAACACTTGTGACGGCGTTGGGGGTGAGACGGTGAGCCGCTACGGCTTCTTTGACCGTCTTGTATGGGTCTAGGCCCGAGGCGTGGGCCAGTTGCAGCGCCCCTTTGATGAAGCGGTTGGCCCGCTCGACTAGGCCATTTGCCTGTGGGTGGTATAGGCTTGCTTTCCGCTGTTTGATGTTGTTAAGCTTGAGAAATTTTTCCATTTCCCTGGATACTAGTTGTCCGTGACGAGTTCTTCGGGCAGGCCCTCCCGCTGAAATATGGCGGTGAGAGTTTCAATGACTGTTCCCGTAGTGATGTCAGGGGTGAAGTCAGCTTCCACCCATTTGGAAAAGTAGTCGACCAATACTATCCCGTATCTGTGCTCAGGGGGCATGTTGTCCAGCGGCCCTATGAAATCCAGCCCCAGTTTTCGCCACACCCCTTTGGGGACTTCGGTGGGCAGCATGGGGGCTTGCCTCACGGCTAGGCGCTTGTCGCTGTTGGAGCATTCGTGGCACCTATCGACCATCTGCCGAACGTCCTGGTCCATACCTGGCCACCAGTATGCGTCGCGTATCCTTCTTCTGGTCATGTTGCACCCTAAGTGGCCCGAGTGTGCTCTGCACAGTATGACTTTACGGGTTCCGCTGGGTGGGATGATTTGATCACCTCTGAGAATGAGACCGTTCATGGCGGTAATTTCCTCATTCACCTTCCAGTAGGGACGAAGGCCTTCAGGGATCGCTCTCTCGTTGGGCCATCCATTTCGAACCCAGGTGCTTACGTGCCTTAGAGCGAAGTCCTGCTCGAACTCTTCTTGCCAGTGGCGCTCGCTCATTTCCATGTACTCGACGTTCCTCAGGTCGCCGATGGACGCAACGACACATTCGTCTTCCAGGAATGTGGTGCCGGGGGCGCTTTGGTTGAGGAGCCTGGACATGCAGTCCGCTTGTGCGTTTTTCCAGCCTGCAATGTGTTGTATCTCGTAGGTATACTCTTGGAGCTTCGCGGCGATCCTGGCCAGTCTGGGGGTGGCCGTCTTGGTGCCGCCCGGGCTCAGCATGTGGATTAGCAGCTTGTGATCGGTGATCAACTTGAATCTTGTCCCCCATACGTATGATCTGAAGTAGTCGACGGCCCAAGCGCATGCCAACATCTCTTTCTCTACCGTAGAGTAATTCTTCTCGGATGAGGATAATGCCTTGGATGCAAACGCCACAATGTTCTCTGTGTCGCCCTTTTTCTGGGTCAAGGTGGCCCCTAGGCCGTATGCGCTGGCGTCAGTGGTGATGTAGGTGTCCCATTCAGGGTTGTATGGTTTAAGGCACGGCGCGTGTAGAATCCTATTCTTGATTTCGCCGAAAGCCTCATCTTGTTCTGGGCCCCAAGAGTACGCTGCCCCCTTCTTCAGAAGCTCCCTCATGGGAGACGTGGTCTCAGAGAACCTGGGGACGAATTTGGCATAGTACTCAGCTAGGCCTAAGAATGAGCGCAGTTCCTCTTTAGACATCGGCGCCAGCGCCTCAGTAATGGCCTCCATGAGGTTCCTTTTGGGGCTCACCGCATCACTCGAGATGCAGTACCCAAGATACTCTACTTTGTTCACCCCGAAGACACACTTTTCATGGCGTAGATGAATGCCTTCCTCCTGAAGTCTGCTTAGGACTGACTTGAGCGCCTTGTCATGGGTCTCGCTGTCCTTGGCGTATACCAGAATGTCGTCTTGGAAGAATGAGACATTGGTGAGGCCTTTCAATAGGGAGTTCATCATCCTCTGGAATGCGGATGCTGCGGACGATAACCCGAAAGGCATGCGGGTGTATTGGAAGGTGCCGAAAGGAGTGATGAACGCCGTCAGGGGGCGGGAGGACTTGTGTAGGGGAATCTGGTGATAGGCATCACGCATGTCCAGCTTCGAGAAAATGGCCGCCTCTTTCATCATGAGGACGATCTCATTGATGCTGGGGAGCGGGAAGCTATCCGTGATCACCTCCAAGTTCAGGCTTCTCAGGTCGATGCAGATCCTGAGGTCGTTGCTGGACTTCTTCTTGACTAGTACCACCGGACTCAGCCATTGCGAGGATTCCACGGTTTCAATGGTTCCTTCCTCGACCATCTTCCTCAGGTGAGCGTCCAAAGCTGGTCTTGCGGTGGCAGGTACCGCCCTTACTTTGTGCTTGACTGGGGTGGCGTTGGGTTTCAGTCGAATTTTGTGTACGAAGTTTCTCACTTTTCCCGGTCTCTCGGAGAACAGGTTTGGAAAGATCTCCTTATAGTTTTGCGCTGCTCCTGACGAGATCATGAGCACCTGTTCCGGAGTGCTGGGATCTAGTTTCATGCTGAGTTTGTGTTGGTCATCCCACCCCAGCACGGCTGGACCTTTGGGGGAAAAATACACCTTGGTGGTGGTAGACCTCCCCTTGAAATCGATGCGGGCCTTGATGTAGCCCAACAGGTCGACCGTTGCCCCTCCAAACACGGTGGGTTTTTGCCTGGTGGATCTAATCTCCACTCTTTCTTGTCCCATCATCTCCTTGTACGTGTCGATGGGCAGAATGGTGAGGTCGGATCCCGAATCAGCCATGACGCGCGTTTCCATTCCGTCCACTTTAATGGTGCAGTGGGGCTTTTCTCTCCTGGCATGGGGGGCATTGACCATGACAACCATGGGTCTGTCCAGCAGTTCATCCTCATCGGTGGAGGTGCAGTCACCGTCGACACGGGACACGGTTTTCTCCCGCCACATGCATGCTGGAGCCACGTGGCCAATGCGTCCGCACTTGGAGCATTCTTTATTCCTGGCGGGACAGTCGCGGTCGTTCGCCATGTGCTTGAGACTGGCGCATCTGTAGCATTTCGGTGCCTCCTTTTTCCTGGGACTTTTGTCCTTGGGGCCGTCACGGGATTGCTTGTCTCTGCGACCTCTCCATTGTAGCGCCGCCATTTCGGGCACAGGCAGGTGACTTCCCGCCTCCTTGCGTCTGCTGGAGGTTTCTTCCTCCGCCCTGGCAATCTGGATGGCTTTATCGAGGGTGACCTCCTTCTCCTGGATGAATTTGTCCTGCACTTTCCTAGAGTTGGTGTGGACGACGAGCATGTCGCAGATGACCTGTTCTGCATTTTCTCCGAAGGCGCACAGAGAAGCGAGTTCCCTCATCCTGGTGATGTAGTCATCCACGGTTTCGCTCCCTTCCTGTTTGCGAGTGTAGAATCTCAACCTATGCAGTACAATATTCTCCTTATTAGTGAACCTCTTCATGATGCGACGCGTGGCTTCTTTGTACACGTCGTCGTCATCGGCGTCTTCGCCGGCCGCCGGTATTTCTTTAAGGCCTGCAAAGATACGCTGACCTTCAACCCCTAGCACATTCAACAGCATCGCCCTCTTCCTGATGGGGGCATATCGCGTGCCGCCCACCGCTTCCAAGTAGGTGGAAAAAAGGGGTTCCCATTGCATCCACGGAATCGCTGGTGTCCCTGGCAGGGGGAGAAACGCAGGGGGTGGCGTGGCGCCTTGCATGGTGGGTCCGTGGGACTTCAGGTATCCTCGTCGCCAGTTATGTTGTGGCCTGAATGGATGACAGGACGCAGTAGGGTTTCTGGCAGTCTTTATTGACTGAGAACAAGGGAGAATGTCTTAAGGCGGACTGGTGGCGCAGGGCGCTTACTCACTGTTAAACTGACCAGGTCCTGTGCTTCCCCAGTTACTTCACTGTGGAAGGGTTGTGCTCACCGGTGGCACGCCGTAAACCCATAGGGCTCCCATGAAGCCTCCAGTGGCTGTGGCGTTATGCCCTATGAGCTGTAGTGATGGTTCTGGAGTTGATTCTCCTTTTTGTGTAATCAGGAGCAGCGCTCCTGTACGACCGCTCTAGCTGGCAGGGCGCCAACTCTGAAGCGGGAACGTTTTCCCACGGAGCGTGGGCTCGCGAGATCCCGTGTATCGAGATCTCGCGAGAACACGCTCCCGCGATCACGTGATGTCCCCACACTGAGGTTGTAGAGTTCACATTTCACTATCTTTGAATTGACCCAGAGTTTGAGATTGACAAAAACACTTGGGAGTTCAACACCCCAATAGGCTTTTGGGTGCCTGCAATAAAGGACAACCACAGAAGTTTCAACAGTAAAAAACACTTTTTGTTTCCATTTTGACTTATTTTCTTTAGGTGGGTCTTTAGTTCTGCGTTCTCTGTGTTGCCACAGTAGGAGACAGAGCGCTCCTGTCCCATCTGATACTGGGACTTCCGGTCTTGCCATTCTACATTTGTAAATATTCAAGTGTGTTTAGTGTGCATGCAGCACAAAAACAGCTATAAATTCCGAACCTGACTTTTAACAATTGCCTTTCCTAAAAATGGGTTCGGGCGTGTGCAGTATTCTAAGTGGTGTAATTTCCCTGCAAAGTATGTCGTTTTCTGTGAGAGATGCAAAACCTATGAATAAAAGATAAAGATTTAAATGTCAGAATAATTTCATAAACATCCAGAGACGATGCTTAGAAATTATTCTTAACACCAATGACACACATTTATAAGGACATTAATAGCGGGGACAAGATGAAGCAAATGCGATTCTGCAGTAATTTACATTAACACTGTGGAGACAGCATGCAAATGCATTAATCCTTGCTTCAAATGTGTGTGAGATGCGAGATCATGTTACTGTTATGCACCAGGCGGCGGTTGCAAATCCTGTTATGTGAAAATACATTCAATCTGATTTCAGTAAAGATATATAACGTATGCAAAATATTCATACATAAAATGTTGGTTGGAAATAAATTCATGTCACAGCACAGTGGTTGTAAACCACATACATGTCTGACCTTTATGACCACTCTAAATATTGACCACCAACGTGTTTTTTTTGCAGATTTGCGGGATACTTTCTCATAACTTGAAAGGGGAGTCCCCTCACTGTAACAAAGATATTTAAAATTAGAAGTGTGTTCTTAAGTCAAGGCAAGGAAGAAAACATGAGTCTTGCACACATTCAACTGAAGGGAAGAGTCCTCGTGCTTGCTGCACCCTGATTTTGCAGATTGAATTTAATCTCAAATAGATGCCCAAGTTTGTATACCTCTGGCACAGAGTTGTCTGAACTCAAGTGAACTCGAAGTAGTGGCATTTACCAACCAAACTATAGATTTACAATGTATACCTCAATCCTGCTTAGTATAAATTGAGCATAACACTAAGCAGCAAGGGTATCAACCTCGCCATCCTGCATTCATGGATGCTGCGGATCTCCAAGGAATAGCCTGACTGCTACCACATCCAAGGCCAGACTAGGGACTCTCTTTAGTAACTGGACCATGCTGATCTGTCCAGGAAAGGGCCCTTTTAGAGCTCCTTCCTGAGGGTCACGGGAAGCAGGCATGAAAATCACATGCTTGCCAGGTGCAAGGTCAGCTGTATGCTCTCAGCAGGGAGAGATCGTGGACAATGCTATTGCAATCTGTATTGAACCCTCAGCTTCCACAATTTAAATGTGGCGACTTTGCCTACAGGAAACGTGGCTGCGGGATAAACCAGATTTAGACGACTACTGTATTGAAATCTCACCGGCATTCAAAGGACCCTTGGGCCGACCCTCCTCGGGCTTACTGACAGGGATCAAAACAGGATCTGGTATATCTATCACAGAAGTCATAAACTGCAGCTATGAAATTCTGGCAGTGATGACCACATGGAACTCTGCATCTGATTCTCCCAAGTCTAGTACATCAGACTTAGTAGCTATCATAAACATTTACTGGAATCCGCAAAAGATCTCTACAGTGAACATGTGCAACAAAGTGGCCCACACAATCGATGAGATCGCAATTAAATACAAATCTCCTAACATTCTGATTTGTGGCGATCTGAACGCAAACTGCACATCGCACAGCACGTCAGAGGGTCCAGACTTAGATAAATCTTCTGCTACAACTAGGCGTCTGGCGTGGAACTCCATTATGAAATCCAGAAACCTTTTGAATGTGGCCACTGCTACGCAGCAAGTTTCGCTGATACCGACATGGGAGCGTGGTGGGTCTTCAACCACTCTCGATTACACCTTTGCCTCTGAATCAGTTTTTTATAACATAACTGCCTTTGAAGTTATCAAAACAAAGTATAGTGACCACAATCTACTAAATCTCTCTTGCAGAAGTAAACGGCCCATACCTCAATATTATGACACTCCCATTGAGACCAATTCTCAAATTACCTGTTTACGCATGATCGCCTCTGATGTCCATAAACCTGCTGACCAATTTTCCATCTTAATGTCTGACACAACATCGAGAACGGATGTGGCAAGATCGAGTTACATCCCTCTTCTTCTTCTTTTTAAAAAACCAAGGAAAATCCGTCATCACCTTCCCATTCATCACACTCATGAATACAACACCGCTTTAGCCAGAAAACGCAGATCTATAAGAAAACTAAAGAGAGAGGCAAAAACACTGAATCAACCAATACTTTGGGAAAAACTTTCGGTAGAAACAAGACACTACAAACAATGGCTGAGAAATTGCAGAGATGTATTATACCAATCGGATGCCGAGGAGATGTTGAAGGCTCTGGCTAACAAAAAATCTCGAGACTTTTGGTCATTAATCAATAAATCGAACAAACTTCAAAATTCGCAGATGATAAACCCAGTGTCAGAAGGAAAATGGACCGCTCATTTTCTGAAACTGTTTGAACCAGCAAAAGGAACTAGTAATGAATCCGAACAACAAAAGGACTCAGTCTGGGTGGACCTGACTGAGATCGCCGAGATCAAATCAACCATCTCGAAACTGAAATCGTCTAGCGCCCCAGGCCCAGATGGGCTTGCGAACTGCGATCTCAAACAACATCCGGTTGAATGGGCCAACCTTATTAGTTTTAAATTTTTAAAGTGTGTCGAGAAAGCAAAACCATTCTGGACTCATGGACAAAAGCTTTGATCGTTCCGATCTTTAAAAAGGGAGCCAGAGATGACCCTCTGAACTATAGGCCGATAGCCTTGCTGGATGTCATTGGAAAGGTTTTTGCCACAATCCTGTTGAACCATTTCCGTAAATTGGCTGCTACCGCTGGATGTTCAGATTTTCTGCAAACAGGATTCCAAAAAAACGCGAGCACGAGTGCTAATATACTGTGCTTGAACTTACTCAAAGACAGAGTTCTGACTGGATCCCCATGGATGTTTCTAGCGTTCGTTGATCTGTCTGCAGCGTTTGACAGAGTGGACAGACATAAACTATGGTCCAAACTTAATTTCTGGAAATGTCCAGAGAGCATCTTGGACCCAATAATCAATCTCCACTCAAACACCAGTATAAAAGTCCGCTTAAACAACCAAGGTTTAATCTCAAACTGCATACCGACTTTTCGTGGAGTAAAGCAGGGATATCCTCTGGCTCCTGCCTTGTTCATATTTTTCCTCGGAGATTTCAAAGAGACCCAATCCACAATCAGATCTTTTCCACCCAAAATAGGCAATACTCAGGTCCCGAGACTTCTATACACAGACGACCTGATATTACTTGACCAGACCCAGGTCGGGTTGCAACGACAATTGGATAACCTCTCAGCCTATACCAGCGAAAACAACTTGGAAATCAATAAATCTAAAATCAAGATAATGATTTTCCAAAAACCAGGGACCAAAAAGAAAGAGGCTTTCAACTGGCTCCTCTATGACACTAAAATAGAAGTGGTTGAGACTTTCAAGTACCTCGGAGTGCAAATCGATAGTACTAAGTGGTCCAGGAACTTGCAAACGACTTATGGGCGAAGGCAAAGAATCTAGCTGCACAATTGAGAGCAGTTGATCGAAAATATGGTAAATTCTCTCTGCAACCAGCCATCAGCTTTTATAAGGCCAAGATTATTCCCTCGCTGACATATGGCATGGATGCCACCCTGTCTATTCCTCCGGACCTTTGGCTCAAACTCAAGGGTTTCAGCTGGAGATCCGTGCTGCGCTTACCAAATTCCACTGCTGTAGCTCCGATACAACGGGAACTTGGCCTTGTTTCCCTAAAAGCTGTGGTGGATATCTGTACATTACAACTATACAGGAAAGTCATTCATCTAGAGAGCCTTGAAATCTATCGCATGATTGCAGAAGAGATTGAGAAGGGCAATAACCAGACGATGAATAAATGGGCTTTGGACCAAAATTTGAAACTACAGGAAATTGCATGCAGCAAGGAAGACCTAAAGTATAATCCTGTTAGGATTAAAACCAAATTGCAATGTACAGACTGGATTTTGACTACGGAAAAAGCAGCACGCAACAAACTACTAGCCCATCTCCCAATGACCATTAACAAACTGTAAAAGATATCCTAATAAAGCTTTGATGAGAATCTTCTTAAAAGCCTGTCTCAACGTCCTGGCGATGCAGGAAATTCTTGCGATCAGAACAGGATCCATGGTAAAAACCTGTAAACTCTGCAAAAATCCCGAAGAAATAGAATCCATCAGGCATTTGCTAATGCTCTGTCCAGCCCTGCAACAAGCAAGGATCACCTTTTTTAGCCTAATCACTGGGGACAAGACACAATGGCACACAGCGTCTGCTAAACTTTTGAATTTAGCAATCGAAAAAACTAAATCGAACAATGTCATCTGACTTTAGTATACCTCTATTGGTGGAAGCATTGTTCTTGTTCTTGTTCACATGGTGATGTTTCTCATGAATTTTTCTTTCTCTTTCATGCTTCTGAACTGTTTTTGAGTTCTTGTAAAAATCTTATTTTGATTATATACAAGTAATTTAAAAAAAATGTGGCGACTTTTTTTCAGCCTGAAACTCCCTGTCCATCTCCAAATCCTCCTTCCCATTCTTCTCTTGGTCTTCGCTCCTCAAGCTCCTGTCTCACTCTTCCAATACTTTCACTTTCACTTTCCTCCTAATCAGCTCTTCTGATCTTTCCTTCCTGTGCTTCCCTCCTTTTCCTTCTCTCCCCCTCCTTACTCCACCTAACTCTCCCTGCACAATTTCACACTGCGTCCTTTATTTTACTCCAAACTCCGGCACCCCTATTTAACTTCTGCTTAAAAGAGACTCCTTCACTTGAGACCAGCCTCCAAATTCGAACTTGCTGAAATGTTCCTGCCCAGAGAAATCCGTGTTAAGTCATAGCAGATTTTCAGGACCAAGCCATTTTTATCTATGGCAAAGGATTGGTCAATATTGTATATGTCCACGTTGGTCACTGATGCCTTTGTGCTCAAACCCTCAGGCGACGGATCTATTGCCAATGGAGTAGCTGCCACAGTCACCAGATGAATAGTCATTTTTACAAGATACAGATTTGTTATTAGTTGTTTCCTTAGCCCGTTTTTTGGTGCGTGGTGCTCCTTTGATTGATGTATGGCTCCTAGCAGGGCTACGTGCCCTCTTCCCAGTCTTAGTGCATGCACTTCGCAAGCAATATTTTCTTTTTCAGAAGTCTTACATGTCTGTATCAAGGAATTGAAAATGCCTCAGACAGGAGTGTATGCAAGAGAGAAAGGGGGGCAGGACACTCCCCTGCTGATCAGTACTCATTCCGTTAAATTAAGGAGGTAGGGTCGTCCATATGCTGACCTACCAAGGGAAACCACCCAGCTGGCCCTAGTCAGCAAGCCCAGCTGGTGGAATTACTCCAGGTCCTCCACCAACGTCACACAGTGCCCTTATTGGGGAGAACACAGACAGACGTGACTCAAAAGTGTTCTGGAATGCTTGGGTTTATTATTCGATGTTGAGTTATAGAAGATTGGTCCTTCGATAAGGTTACTTCACCCTTTCAGCAACATACAGTCTTTCTTCTTAGTTTCTCGGGTCGCTGAGAATACGTCTCCCTTCGTGACCTAATCAGTATAGGCCCACCAGTTCTCAGCCTTTTCATCTCCCTGTCTGGTGTCCTAGAAGATAACGAGTGCAACAATGTATCAGAGTCTCTCTGTTCAGTTATACACTTTCCCATAGGTCCGCACCTATTGGAGAGCCCCTTGTTGCGAATGTCCCGTACCTGTATGCTTGTGGATGCCCCTCCTCATGCCATGGAGACTTTCCTTCCCTCTTGTCTACTGGTATCCCTGTTGAGGAAGGTAAGTGTTGAGGTCTATCAATGATGCAGGGGTTCCAAGGGAGCAGAGGATAGTGCCGGTCGAAAAAATGTTTGGGGTGGGCTCGGGTAACTGACTTCTTCCTCAAATCGGTACGAGCAGAGCATGTGTGTCCGACCCATGGACTCTGCAACTTGTCCTTCTATGGCACCATTCCTTGGGGGTAAGAACTCCCAGTCGATACAACATCTGTCTCGTGCTGGTACCCTACTTCGGCAGGGGATGAAATCTGTACGCCGGGGCTCAGCGAGGAACGATGGCAAGCATAGTCCCCACCTGCAGTAACTACACCCGTGACCATGGATCCTTTAGGCTCTAGAGCGGGTTGTCCTCCACAGCCCTCTATATATCAATATAATTATCTGCGTTGGAAGTCTTACCAGGATACATCCCAATCACATTGCAGGGACGAGGTTGCCTTCAGTGATTTAAGGCCTCCGGTCACTACGGCACTAAGGCCCGCTCTTGCCACACTCCTGCTGCACGGAATCTGCGTTTTTCAATCCGGCGTCTCCTCTCGGTTGCAGGGCCCAAAGCTGAGCACAGTAGATTCCAGTAGACCCGAGCAATGGAGCGCAGATACTCTATGTAGATCCCCAGACAGCCACAAGTGTTGGCAATAGTCTTCAGGCACTAAGGCACACTCTCGCCACAGTCCTGACCTCGTTAATAAAGAGGCAGAACAGACTTGGGGCAAGAACAAAGCTCTGCCTGACTCCAACTTCAATTTTTATTCCAGGGGTGGTGTGACCCTACGGCCCACACCTGATTAAAGCCCCATTTTTGCTATAGAATGATTGAAGGTGGCATGCTCAATTTAATCAATGCATTCCACAGGCCTCTTCTAGGTACACTAGAGAACACAGTCTTTAAATCAACAAAAAACGTTTAGATATTCACGGCGCGCAATACCACATATTTGTCCAGGATCAAATGAAGCCTTAGGACTTGATCTAGTGTGCTGATGTTACGCTGGAAGGAAGCCTGGAGGTGGTGTAAAGCTCCGACCTCCCGGCTCCAAACATCCAGGTGACCCAGCATCACCTTAGCAGACACCTTGCCCACCACATCTAGAAGGGACATGGGCCGATAGTTGACTCGACAACCGTTATCTGACTTCTTGTGAATGGGGACAAGTATTGCTTGGGTCGATGAATGAGGCACTCATTTTAACAAATATGCGAGTCATATGACTACCCCCTGGTGATACCAGTCAATGGGGACCATTTCTGGTCCCGGCACTTTCTCCAGCTTCTGTGATATGAGAGCCTCCTCAATGTCACGCATAGTCAACACTAACGGACCAATCACCGCTTCCCGTGGCCTATCAGTAGTAGCGCTCATTTCCTTATCATTAGGATCCTGGTTTTCCACCTTGTAGACGTTTTAAAAGTGGGAAAACAAGGCTGCCTCTGTGATACTGTTGTGGGTAACATTTCTGTTGGTGGCCTTCCCAGCCCTAAGACATTGCCAAAAGCCCCCAGAATCACCTGCCAAGGAGGCCTGGAGGAGATTGTTCCACAATTGAGCCAAATGCCCCATCTTCTTGATTTTAAGTAATTTGCATTATGAGGCCCTTGAGTTATATATTTTTGGGGTTTCCCAATTGTAAAATGCATTCTAGCAAAAGTACTCAATGAGGGAAGTCTAGATACGTGGTCAAGGTTGACAAAACAGTCCGATTCTAAAGCTTTTGTTTTGAAAGCTCTCACAAGTGAGCCTTCACCTTCATTCTAATTGTGGCACGAGGTGATTATTTTCCCAAAAACTATTCAAGGTCTCAAATTCCATCAAGGAAAGACTTTGCCTGTTCACAATGCCGTTCCGAAGAATGGGTAACACTGTCTTGATTCAGCACACATCATCTTAATGAATAACTTCCCTCTATTCGTTATTTTCGTTGCTAGTGATGTCAAGCCAAACTCCAATCGTACTGCTTTGACTGGGGTCGCACCTGCAGCCCCAGAATTTGCCTCCAAATCCTACCCACAAGGCGATTAGCCAAATTATCCATGTTAGTAAAAGAGCATTCTAAGGCATAAGTTAAGCTAGCCACCAGCTTTTGCTTGTATAAAGACACTACCACTGAGGCTATAACCCGATTTGCTAACAACAACATTTTGAATTAACAACATAATGGCAACAGCCTTAGTGTAGTGCTTTTTCAGCAACTCTTTTTCACCCTTCCTGGCACATATCTCATAACCAAGATAGTAATAGCTCTCCACTCTATCAATTTCACCATTCTTCATCATAATCCTATGCTTATCAATGGACACTCTACCGAATCTTATGAACTTAGATTTGGACATATTCACCTTCAACCCGTATGCCTCAGCATACTTCATGATCGGCCGGGCACTTCTACAGATTCTGATGAAAGTCGAGTCAAAAATAAATGTGTCATCAGCATAGGCATGATGAGTGATTGCTAACTGCCCTACGCGTGGCGGGAAATGACCCTTATCTCGTAGAAAGACCTCCAGATCTGCCAAGTACAAATTAAATCATATGGGGCGAACACCCACCCCTGTCTCACACCCCTTTCGATTACAACTGGGGTTGATAGGTCACCCTGCCCGCTCCGTCTAACCCTAGCCACGTTATTTTCATGTACCGGTAGACATGCACGCAGCATGTGACCTGGCATCTGCAGCGTCTCTAACTTGGCCCATAATTTAGCATGATCAATTTCCTCAAACACTGAAGCGAAATCGATGAAAGACATAAAAAGGAAGGGAGGATTTTAGTTGTGCTTGTCGTATCATATTCAGAAGGCATATATTGTAATTTGTAGATAGCCCTCTCCTGAATCCATTTTGACAACGCTCAGGATATGATTATCCACAATCTATTTATTAATGTTTTTTAAGGAGCAGCATGGCAAAGATTTTACTTGCCACGTCTAAGACCGACCGTAGTTTATAATTCCTGGATCCCCTCGAACCCCCTTCTTAAAAATAGGGATAATATGGGACTGCCTCCACGAACAGGGGACACTATTGCTTTCTATCACCAATTGAAACAACCACTGCAAGATATTGGCCCAGATTTCTGCATTGGCCCACATTACTATATTAGAGACCCCGTCTGGCCAGGGGCCCTCGATTGTGTGAGATTTGTAATAATCTCGACAAGGTCATCTTTACTATATTTCAGATTTAGTGCATAATTAGAGATAGGGTTTGTAGCAGTAGGAGCCTTAGAGTAGGATGTATTACCTAGAAAATCAACCCAGGCCTCACTGTTAATACAGCAAGTTAAAACATTACCAGATGTATTACGCTCCTTATTAAACAAATTCCACAACATTTGACTATCCCCTTTTTTAATTACTTTATAAAGCACTGGCCACAACCTGTTCCTAGCATATCTTAGATACCACTTTAACCAATTCCCATAGTCGTTTTCAAGCGCCTTATTTCTCTTTGCTTGGAGCCTAGTACCCCTATATCAGAGTTGGCCCTCCTCATGGATTGCCACAGTATTCTCTTTCTTTCTTTGATGGCACCGTATAAACTGGTGTGTGGGTTTCCCGTGAACAAGTGTAGCACCAAAGATTCTTGAAAACAGAAAATTATCAGTGATCGAACATACCCAATTCGCTGTATCGTCCACAGCATTAAACATTCCATAGTCAATTACGAGATTACTCATATCACCAGTTATAGCCCGTATGTCCCTGTCGGTCTATCCCACATGATTAAGCCCATTATTTAGCTGCAGCACCCCTAACTTATCTTTGTCTCTGATATTGCAGTTTGTTGATGTTAAAATCGCATGGTCACTCTACGTCATAAAGTCAGACACCCCCACGAAAGCGTCAGCCACCACCGCAGCACTCCCCAAAAAATAATCAATGGTGGAGGAATTCTTTTTTTTTAAATTAGTTTATTCGTGTATAGTTTACAATTGAAAGCTTTCACTGAAAAAAAAGAAACTTACACATAAATTATCACAAATATGTGCAAGAAAAAGTTTTACATTACATGATCATATTTAAATCAGAAGATGTCCTTTAGTTTGAATTCATTTCTTTGATTTTCTTAAAGATAAGTGACACTAATTCCAGCAGGACAAATGTGAGCGTAATACTTGAGCCACGCATCATGAAACACCGTTTGTCCTTTTCGCTCATTGTTTGGCGGTTGTAAAAGAATTTGCCCATCAAGTTAATCCTCGCATTTTTACTCCTAGGCCTTCCATGATGAGATGATACGTATTCTCTTTTTAGTGTTTACGCAGTCTGCAACGATAATCTCTCAGTTCTGTTTTTTTCCTGATCTCCTGAACTTCCTTTGAAGGGAACAGGTTAAGACGTAATCTTAAGAATTGTTAACAACCATTGTCTGATGGAAATTTCTCCAGAAAGGGGAGCACTGTGTTTCTTTTCCTATGCTCAATTTGGCCTTTTCCATAGATTGTTTATTGCAAAGCGGATTCTAGAATTCTTTCCATTACACCAGGTTCTAGATGGACATGCTATGCCAACCTTATTCTCTTATATTAGTCTCAGCTCAAGTTGACCATAAGCGTTGTTAAGGAGAATTCTCCAGAATGGCTAATTCCCCTTACCTACTGAGTCCCTCAGCAGCTTTGCTGTATTTCTAGGATTTATTTCTTTTCACCTGGTAGGAGTGTGAGCCCTTTTGCCCACTCTTACATGTGTTTTGCTGTGTGTGTTTAACATTTTCTTGTGTTCATAGACTGTGGAGCCTCACCTACTCTATAGGTATCATCTTTTTATTGTGTGTTACACAGCACCTTCAGTGCAGTGACACAAGGTTGTCTTTTCGACTTCCCAACTCAGACTCCATTTTCTGGGACTGACTACTGTCTCCCAGAACATGTAAAGTTGCCATTAACTTCATTAGTCTTTTAAAATCCACAGACCCAGTACACCCTATCTTACAGAGAGTACTGGAAAGGGTTAATACTTATCCCTTTTGGTGTGTTTCTCTAGGAGCATTGTTTCGCTCCCTTTTCATCAAGACTTGGCTGGTGGCAGTGGTAACTACAGTATTTTTCCTACCGCGGTTATCTTAACTAACCTTGATATTGTTTTAGGCTATCTTGGTAGCCTCTAACTTAAACCTGCTAGACCATATAGGTTTTTATACGGTTCCGGCTGGGTTTATTCACCATTTCTTTTTGAAAATGTCTTTCTCGTGTTTTACTCTGCGTGCCAAACCAGGTTTAGTTCCTTTGTCCGCCGTCCTTTCGCAGGCTTCTACACCGAAGCCGTCTTTATGCACCTGAAAGTCTGGGTAGGCAGGATGTAAGGGAGGGGTTTTAGGACCCCTGCCATGGGTTCCCTTGGTAACCCAAGTCGCACTCCTGTTTGATTAGCTAGGTGACTGTCCTGGTGGGACAGCCACCCTGCTGGGTGATTGACAGCCAGGCTGTGTGAATGGGGGAAAACTGCATAAAAAGCAGGTCTCTGAGATTAGAAAGGCAGAGTCGCCACTGGAACGAAAGAACCGATGAGGAGCTGACAGAAGAGGACCCCTACAACCACTGAACCGCCCGGTGAAGCCCTGCTGCAGGTCCGAATCTTCAAGCTGCAACGACTGAGAAGATCTATCAGGAATCTTCTTCCCCTGAGCTGGTGGGACCAACCAGTTTGCCCAAACTGCAAGCCAGGACTCCCTCCTCTGGTCGAATTTGCTGTACACAGCTACAGTCAACCGGATAGCCAGGAAGTTCGGAACCTGCTTGGGTTTTAAGGAGCGCACCTTTTATTTGTTGCTTTGCTTTGCTGCTGGTTTCTTCTGTGGGTAGTGCAGGACCCTTCAGTCTTCCTACTTTGTGTCAGTCCGACAGTCGCTTCAGGAACCGTGAGCCTGCAAGAACTGCCAGGAACACTCTCCTCAGCTACAGCTTCTTCTCCATTTAAAGGTACTGTGCAAATCCGGTTGTTCGTTTCGTCCTGCCGCGGTGAAGGTGTGTGAAACCTTTCGCCAATCCGAGGGCTTATCCTTCTCTACTCTTTAAACTAACTTTTTTTCTAACCAACTTCGTCCAGAACTCTTGGCGAAGACTTAACCGCGAACTACACAGAACTATGTGATCTTGACCAAAAGACTTTTGTCCTATTGACTTTGGCTCTAAGCTTTTTTGATTTGATTTCATCACTGTAGTTCCTCTTTCTAGATTGCTCTGCTCACTAACCTGTTGGAGCTGCTCAATTTCTACCTAAACTTTGCCTTTCCCTCCCTTTTAAATTGCTGGAGTGCCATTTTGCTCACACTTCATTTATGAGCTTAACTTGTCTGGAAACTATTGGGAGTGGTGTGGTGTATTAAGAGTGTGATTTTTAAAACTGCTTTACTTTAGTGAGACGTTGTACAACTGATGTGTAAATAAATGTATATTCTTTTACTCAGAAACCTTGAGTCAGTGTTTGTTTGAATCATAGTAATTGCTGTCCTTTGTGTAACTATTTGATACTGCTCACTTACTCTTGAGATAAGTCTGGCTGCTCAGCCATCTCTACCACTTCACTGTGTAGTACAGGCTTGTAGCAAAGGTGAATTTGTACTGTCACTTGTAGTCTTAATTGTGTGTGGTGTTCCCAAAGGGTACTGCATATAATTCTGCCTAACAAGCGTTTCCAACATGGTTTATAGTCTTCTATGATGATCTTCCACTGAGAACATTCTACTGAATATTTTCACTTTGTATGCTAGCTCTCTGGGGTGGAAAGAAAGCATGGAAACTATAGAAAAGGGAATAATAGGTTGCGGTATGTCTGGTGTTATTGGATGCAAGTTCCACCAGACAAAGCATATCCACCCTATGCTCCAGCTCCTATTCTATGTAGCACCATAGGCATCGTTTTTACAATCGGAGACTTTCCATCTCACCATCCACCCGGGGATAGTGGCTGAACGATAGATCAGAACCAATCATTGCCCAATGGTTCATAAAACACAGTCCAGAGGTGTGAAATATGATGTGCTCCTAGATCAGTGATTCAGACGCATGGCAGTCTGTGCAAGCTTGTATACAACATGCTGAGGCAATACTTGCACCAGAACCTTCCAGAGGATCAACGATGCCATTTGGCTTAAATGTTCTAATCTCAGCAAAATAGTCACCTTTATATCTTGATAAACTCTTTGAGATGGTGTGCCAAGGTTGTGGCAGATTAGGGCACCGTTGCAGGTTTCCCAGGGCTTCTTTCTTTGTTTTGTTTTTTTGCACTTATTCAGCAGTTTTGTACACGAGTTTTTCAGTTGATGGGCATTGATGGTCTCATGCAGAAACTGATATATGTGCTCCGAATTAAGCCCTCTGAACAAATACTGCTCTGTTGGAATCACATTAATTGAATAGCTACTAACCAAGTGCCCTATTCGCCGTGTCTATCTGCGCACTGTATTTATTATTCCCCCCAGCGTAAAGAGTCAAAAAAAATGATTTATTTGGGCGGGCATGACCTAACGCATGTCAAGCATTGCTGTATATGAAGGAGAGGCCCCTAGCTCACTAGAGTTGCAGCCAGTTTAATTGGCGAGAGGGGTGGGATTTCATAGGAGATGTGCACAGGGGTAAAGAGGGGGTCGTCTCAAAGGTGGGGTCATGATTACAGTCAACATCACCCCCATGATGCTCCTCAACTGTAAGCCACTGTAGGGGGTTACATTCGCCCCACCCTGTGCTCTCCACATATTATCTAGTGTGGCACAGCTGTTTAAGTTTTCAGCTGGCCTACACGGGTCATTCACATGCTAATTGCGAGACACAGGTGAATTAAAGTGTTCAGAAAATTATCCAACTGGGCCCAAGTTCCACTTGAAAGTCATCATTTGGAGAAAACGTGTAAACTAAAGTACAAAATACAATGTGACACGTTTGCAAATATCATATATCAAAGGTTGAGTCCAGCAGTGTCAGTATTGTCATACCCTGGGTGTGTGTAAGCAGTTACTGTGTCAATGGGTCGGAGGAAGGATTGCAGAGCAACATACACATGTGATCTTGGGCAAACTGTATTCATAGTGAATGTATTACTTGCCATTATTAAACATATCATTGATTAGAGTCTAGCATGTAGAGTAGTAAGCTGCATGTTTTTTTTCTTCAGAATTACCATATTGCAGTCAGTGGCCCGCTATCTCCTCTTCGGGCCCATTTTAGCATTATTTGTAAAAGTAACTCCTTAGATTTTGGTGCCACTAATAATGATCAAGGACCGAGTGATGGTATTTTACTCCTGTTAAGGGATGCATTTGTGATGATACATGCAAAAACAAAGAGCTGCATTGTCCCCTGCCAGTATGCACTGTACTGTAATTAGTAGCACAGAGAGTTGTGCCTTACATTATACTGCCAAGCTACACGGTTCTCCCCCTGGCCCAAGTAATGCACAAGGCTCACACCTGGCGCACCACGGTCTGAAACCTTTGATAATCAATGACATTATCTTTCTTTCGAAGCACATGGACTTTATAAAAGACAACATACAAAAGCTACACAGAGTAAAATAAATACATCCTATTGCAAAACACGATAAAGGACCAAAACTACAATAAAAAGACATACAATGTGAGACATTACAGTCACAATCATTTGGGCAGGTTGTCCGCAATAAGCTGCAGTGTAGCTTCTAAATGCATGTACACAGCCGCTGCAAGCTCTCTTGATGGCAATGACAGTATATATCCAGTTGCTTCTGTTGTTGAGCTACAGTTTGACTTCTTCAGAATTGGTATTAAAATTAAAATCTTAGCCTTTGATAGGCGAAAGCTCTTTTAATGTTCACATATCATATGTCAAAACTGAATTGTTTCACAAAGGTCAGACCATTTTCGACTGTGCTGTATGTAATTCTTTGCTGTGTGAATTATCCATACAAGTACATCGACATACTTTAAATAAATAAAAAAATGAGAGCCATCGGGCTATCGAGTACTGCAACCAATTGATCTGGACCACTCTATTTATGAGGCCCTTGCTGGATTGTTTGGCGAGCAGAAACCTTGAACCCTTGCTCCCATATCTGTTGCAGAAGCAAGGCAGCCATAACCTACAGCCACCACCACTCCCATCACACAGAGTGCTGGGCATTTGAATGCCCGTGTGCTTGAATGAACACCTGCATCACACTCTTCTCCTACATGAACCACCTTGGTGTGGTAGGCACAATGAAGGCACACGAGAGCCTCACCATTCGATAGCAGGGAGACACCTAGTGGTGTAATGAGAATCAGCATCATAGCAGTTTGTGTGTGGCCAGTATCACTGATAGATTAGGCTAAATCGTCACGGAACGAGGAGCCCATTGCATTCGTTCAGCCAATAAGAATAAAGGGATTTAAAATACTGGATGACGTGCTGCATTTTGGATTCTTTGTAATCTGTCCAGTAGGTATTCTGGGAGTGGAAGGTAGAGGCTTTAGGTGTAGGCTCATCTGGGCACTGGCAGTGTGATGACTGCCATGGTTCTGTGCAGGAAGGTCAGGGACAGAATGATGTGGTGCATAGTTTGGAATTGGAAAAAACAACTTCTTACAATGGCTTTAACTGGGGTTTGAGTGTGAGGCTGCTGTCAATCAGGAGCCCGGGGTTTTTGATATTTACAGTTAGCTCTGGGCAGATTCCCATATCTTCAGGCAAGGTTATTGGTGAGGTGGGAGCTTGTGGTCCCGCATATCACCCTTTTGGTTTTGGTTGTGTTGAGTTAATACATTTTTTCTCATCATGAGTCGACATGTATGAATGAGGTGTGCACTAAGATCCAGTTTATTTGAGGGTACATTAGTAGATTATTTTGGTGTCATCTGCATAGTTGAAATATGTAATGCATTAATTTTTAATGAGTTACATGGAGGTTTTAAGTGGACATTGAAAATAAGTGGTGAAAGGCTGGATGCCTGGGGCGAAAGGTGTGCACATTGCCCCTGAGCTATCCTCCCGAGACAAGTTACAGGCCCGCAGGCTGTGCAGGGGAGACTGATCATGGAGGAGCCTGGTACCCAGTGGGACTCTGAGGGTAACCAAGCAACCAGTTGGCGCCGCAGACAGGTGGTCAGCAGGGGAGGGAGAGAGAGAAAGTAGAGGAGAAAATGAAAGACTTGAGCTACTTCCGGAACTTCAGGTGGTCCGGCTCAAGTTTGAGAGGAGCAGGGAAGCCATCCCAGAAGGAGGAACCTGCAGAGGAGACAGATCTACCCCACACACTCTGCCTGGAAAACCTTCCGAGGTTCAGAAAGTTGTAGGTAGCTGAGTGAAGGCCTCAAGAAGGAAGATATTTTTGAAGAGAAATTTGGATATAGTGCAAGCCCCGGCCCCAGAAAGCCTTGTGGATGATATTGTTAGGCGGTTGGGAGTGGAGAGGAAGGGCCTGCTGGCCTGAAGCAATTTGGCAGTGTCGGCTCCTGCTGAGGCAATTGAATTTACTTAGCGTGAGAGATTGAGGTTGGCATTGAGGTAGACATCAAGGGTTTTGGCAGCAGAGGCTGTGATGATGCAGGTGCCATAAATGAAGAATTCCTTGTAAGCTGGATCCATGTTGCGAAGTTTGGAGCCTGAGCCGACGATGAGGATTTTGGTTTTAATGTCGTTGAGACAGCGTTGGTGCGAGGCCATCCAATTTTGAATGATCTCGTAGGCAGCGTTCATGGTTGCAGAGTCCTGCACGTATGAACTGGTGAGGGGGACAAGGAGCTGCGTGTCATCAGCATAATTTGTGTATGAAATGCCAAGTAGGTCCAGCTGGTCGAAGAGGGGTTTCGTGTTGTAAAGGGTGGGGAAGAGGCAGGAACCTCGGGGGACTCTGCAAGTGACGGGAGTAGGTTCGGTGCAGCAGTCATTGATGTCAGTCATGTGGTAAATTTGTCTCAGAGATTGACTATTTCAAAATTATGTCATGATTACTGTAATCATCATTGTTCTCTGTTGTCAGCTATTGGGCTTTCAGGGAGAGCTTATTGCGGTTCTATGTGATCTAAACTAAAAGAATTTTAACAAATGAAATGTTACCGGAAAAAAAGATTGTAATTCTTTTTAATTAGGGGTCCCCCAAACCCTCTGTTTCCCTGCACTTCTAACCTCACCCCGGACCACCCCCAAACCTTTTAACCCTTTAGCCCCACCCCCTATATAGTTTTTGGTATCATTTCATTTGTTGTTTTCTTTTCAGTAACTTCACTGGGTACCTTTGTTATGTTATGTTATTTTGCACTTATATAGCGCCTTATATACCATTGGTATGGTCTGAAGGTGCTGGTAAGTTGAACGCCCTTGGGAACCGAAGTTCAGGTCAGTAGAGAGAGTAGGGAGAGTCAAAAGGTGCGTGTGAGCACCGGGTATGTGTGCAGCTCATGCGGTATTCGTGTAATAGCTGCTTCTTAGCGGTAGGTGTGGTGGTTGAGAGATCAGGAGAATGTGTTCGTTCTGGTAGGATTTATCCGGAATGGATGTGGCTGCATTAGGCCTGAGGAGAACGCCTGGCTTGGGGTGTGAAACCAGCAGTGTTTACTTAGAATGATGTGGAGTAAGCGGCGGATGTTGGTATGAGAACAGTTATACCGAATGGTGTCATAGTATCTCTGTGTTCTAGTTGAGTGGTGATGTAAAGGAGAGAGCAAGCGTGGTGGTGTGATATGATGGGTTATATGCTCTTCAAACGTTCTCTGCATTCCAAGCCGGACCATATACGTCATGCAATTCTATGCGCTCCAGTCTATTCCGTGCGCTCCTATTCATTCCATGCATCCTAGTCTGGTCTATACACTCCGGTCTGCTCCATCCACTCATGCATTCCAGCCTGCCTCGCGCGCTCCATTCCGCCCCGCGTGTTCCAGTCCGCCCCTCATGTTCCAGTCCGCCCCACGTGTTCTCGTCTGTCCCACACATGCACTCTTGTCCGCCCCGCGTATGCACTATTGTCTGCCCCGCGCATGCACTATTGTCTGCCCTACGCGTGCACTCTTGTCTGCACCACCCTCTACGCATTCAGCAGCTCTACGTACTCATCCTGTCTACGCACTCATCAGTACTGGATGCAATCTGCGCACGTTCATTATATGTACTCGTCCGCTCTACGCAACACGTCTGTTCACTCTGGGCACTCGTTCGCTCCAGGCACACGTTCGCTCCAGGCCACTCATCTGCTTTATGCCCACATGCGTACTATGCCTTCACCTGTTTTACGCACTCACCCCCTCTGCGCAGTCACCCCCTCTGCGCAGTCACCCCCTCTGCACTCTCACCCCCTCTGCACTCTCACCCCCTCGGTGCACTCACCCCCTCTATGCACTCATCCCCCTCTACTCACTCATCCCCCTCTATGCACTCGTCACCCTCTATGCAATCGTCACCCTCTATGCACTCGTCACCCTCTATGTACTCGTCACCCTATACGCACTCATCCCCTCTACGCACTCATGCCCTCTATGAACTCATCCGCAACACGTACTCAACCGCTCCATGCACTCATTGCCTCTTCGCACTCATCCGCTTTAAGCACTCGTGCGTTCATGCAAACAGCAATATCGTGTTCTATATATTCATCTCTACGCTCATCTGTTCTATACCTTCATCTGTTCTGTACATTCATTATTTTCATATACTCAAACGCTCCATACACTCATCTGCTCCATACACTCATCTGCTCCATACACTCATCCACTCCATACACTCATCCGCTCCATACACTCACCCGCTCCATACACTCACCCGCTTCATACATTCATCCGCTCCATACACTCACCCACTCTATACACTCATCTGCTTCATACACTCATCCGTTCTATACACTCATCCGCTCTATACATTCGTCAGGTCTGTATATTCATCTGCTCCGGCGATCTACACATTCACCACACTTCTGTATTCATTCGCCAGCCATACTCATGCGCTCTACATACTCATCCGCTCCACATACTAGTCTGTTCTACATACTCATCGGTTTACGCTCATCCATTCTGCACATTCATCTGGTTTACGCAGTCCTGTGTTCTACTCGCTTCTCCATATTTATGCACTCATTCACGCTACACGCTTGTCCGCTCTATACACCAGCCGCTCTACACACTCATCCGCTTGACATGTTCGTCCATTCTATACACTCGTCCGATCTAGATATTCGTTCGATTTCCACACTCATTCAAACTATATAGTTATCTGTTCTTCCACTCATACATTCTTCCACTCAGCGCACTCATCTGTTCCATCTGCTTCATTCATTCTAACTATTTGGTCCACGCCTTTCCCCCTCTGCGCACTCAGCCCCTCTGCGCACTCGCCCCCTCTGCGCACTCGCCCCCTCTGCGCACTCACCCCCTCTACGCACTCATCCCCTCTACGCACTCATCCCCTCTAAGCACTCATCCCCTCTAAGCACTCATCCCCTCTAAGCACTCATCCCCTCTACGCACTCATCCCCTCTACTCACTGATCACCTCAACGCACTCATCCCCCTCTATGCACTCATCCCCCTCTATGCACTCATCCTCCTCTACGCACTCATCCCCGTCTATGCACTCATCCCCCTCTACGTACTCGTCTCCCTCTATGCGCTCATCCCCTCTACGCACTCATCCCCTCTACGCACTCATCCGCTCGACACACTCAACCGCTCCACGCACTCAACCGCTCCACGCACTCAACCGCTCCACGCACTCACCCGCTCCACGCACTCATCCCCTCTTCGCACTCATCCGCTTTAAGCACTTGTGCGTTCACGCAATCAACGGCAATATCATGTTCTATATATTCATCTCTATGCTCATCTGTTCTATACCTTCATCTGTTCTGTACATTCATTATCTGCATATACTCAAACGCTCCATACACTCATCCGCTCCATACACTCATCCGCTCCATACACTCATCCGCTCCATACACTCATCCGCTCCATATGCTTCATTATCTCCATATACTCAAACACTCCATGCACTCGTGTGCTCCATACACTCACCCGCTCCATGCACTCGTCCGCTCCATGCACTCGTCCGCTCCATGCACTCGTCCGCTCCATGCACTCGTCCGCTCCATACACTCGTCCGCTCCATACACTCACCCGCTCCATACACCCACTCGCTCCATACATTCACCTGCTGCATACACTCACCCGCTCCATACACTCACCCGCTCCATACACTCACCCGCTCCATACACTCATCTGCTCTATACACTCATCCGCTCTATACATTCGCCAGGTCTGTACATTCATCTGCTCCGGCGATCTACACATTCACCATACTTCCGCATTCATTCGCTAGCCACACTCATGGGCTCTACATACTCATCCGCTCCACCTACTAGTCTGTTCTACACACTCATCCGGTTTACACTCATCCGTTCTGCACATTCATCTGGTTTACGCAGTCCTGTGTTCTCCTCGTTTCTCCGTATTTATGCACTCATTCGCGCTACACACTCGTCCGCTCTATACACCGGCTGCTCTACACACTAATCAGCTTGACATGTTCGTCCATTCTATACACTTATCCGATCTAGATATTCATTCAATTTCCACACTCATTCGAACTATATAGTTATCTGTTCTTCCACTCATTCATTCTTCCACTCAGCACATTCATCTGTTCCATCTGCTTCATTCATTCTAACTATTTGGTCCACGCCATTCACTTTGTTCATTCCTCATGCGTTCTGTCCATTTCAGGAGTTTAAATCTCGTTACTGTTTCCGTATGATATACTTCTCATTAACCATTTTTATTGCTTTGATCTAGTTTGTTTGTTTAATTCGGTTTGTCCTTCTAGTTTATATTAGGGGTTATTAGCTGTCAATTTCTTGCATCAGGTAGTTTGTTGGATTGGTGTCGTTGAGTTGCTGTTAGTCTGTTTGGGTGAGTTTGGGACGGGTTGGTTTTAGGGGAAGAGCCAGGTTTTCAGCAGTTTGCGGAAAGACGTTAAGTTCTCAGTTAGGCGATGTGGGGTGGGAGTGAGTACCATAGCGTGGGGGCCAAGGCGGAGAATGATGATCCGCCTAATCTGACTGCATTTGTTTTTGGTATGACTAGGAGGCCGGCTGAGCTTGATCTTAGGGTGCGTGGGGCGTGATAGGGTTTTAGCTTGTCTTGAAGATATTGAGGTCCAGTTTTATGCAGTGCTCGATGTGAGATGCATAAGGTTTTGAAGGTCACCCTTCGGGCTACTGGAAGCCAGTGCAGCGTCTTAAGGGCCGGGGAGATGTGGGCTCTTGGGCCGAGCGCAAGTAGTAATTTGGCTGCCGCGTTTTGTGCCCTTTGGAGTTTATTCAGTTGGTACGCGTGGATTCCGAGGTATAGGGGGTTTGCGTAGTCGAGTCTTGATATAACGATTGATTGGACCGCGGAGAGTCTGTTGAGAAAGGAGAGATATGGAAAGATGCGCCTAAGGGTTTTAAGGTGGTAGTGACAGGACTTTGAGACATTGTTGACTTGGCGCGAGAGTGTTAGGTCAGAGTCAAGGATGCATCCAAGATTCTTCACCGAGTTGGAGGGGGATGGCGAGTTGCCCATGGCAGATGGCCAGGGAAGCGGGTGCGGAAGAAGTTCTGAGTTGCCACATATCATGATTTCCGTTTTGGAGGGGTTTAACAAGAGGTGGCTTTGGGACATCCAGAGTTCAATGTCAAGGAGGCAGGATGCCACGTCAGGTCGGGAGTTGGGTTTTGCGTTCAGGAGTTTTAGAATTAGTTGAGTGTCGTCGGCGTAGTTGTAGCACAGGATGTTGTGTGAACTAATTTATGGTGGGAGGGTGATCAAGTAGAGATTGAATAGGAGGGCGGATAGGCATGCTCCTTGTGGTACTCCCGTGTCGACTGGTCGGGCTTGGGAGGAATAGGTGGAGAGTATCGTTATTTGATACCTATCTTTGAGGAATGAGGCTATCCATTTCAGAGCAGTTCCACGAATTCCTAGGGAGTGGAGGCGGTCTAGGAGGATTAAGTGATTGTTTGTGTCAAAGGCGGCGGATAGGTCAAGAAGGATTAGAGCGGCGCATCCCGCGGAGTCTGCTGTCATTTTAAGGTCATCCCAGATTGAGGTTAGGGTGGTTTCAGTTCCGTGACGGGCTCTGAAACCTGATTGTGCGGGATCAAGAAGGTTGTTGTCTTCGACAAAGGCATTTAGTTGGGAGTAGGCGGTTCGGTCAATGAGTTTGGCAAGGAATCTGGTGTTTGAGATGGGGCGGTAGTTTTTGGGCTCGAGAGGGTCGAGCAAAGGTTTTTTAATTAGGGGTTTGACGTGAATCGTTTTGAATGCATCGGGAAAGATGCCAGAGGATAGGGAGGCATTTATGATGGATCTTGCGTGTTCTCCTGCGCAGGTGGAGGCGAAAATTTCTTTGAGGGTTGTGGCTGGGCAAGGGTCTAGCGGAGAGCCTGATGGTTTGCGGGCAGATAGAAGTTTGAGAAATTGCTCTGGAGATATTGGACTAAAGGATTCGAATGTTGGTTGTGTATTGGTCGCAGCCGATGGACTGGACGGTAAGGAGGGAGTATTGTCTGGTGGATGTAAGAGAGCTAGTTTGATGGCTAGAGTATTTGTTCTTTCGAGAGCCGTGGTGTAAACATGGAGGGAGAGTGAGTCGCACAGTGATTGTGAGGGGGTCAGGATGGTCGTGGTGCAAGCCGGTTTGGTGAATTCGGCAATGATTTTGTGGAGTTCTTTGCTTGCATTTTTGCAGTTTAGGATTCGGGCGTTGTAGTGGGCTTTTTTTGCTTTCCGGATTTCAGCCTTGTATTGAAAGAGGTGTCGGGCCAAGGTGGCCCTGCTCTCCTCGGTTTTGTCTTTCTGCCATTTGCGTTCAAGGTATTTATATAGTTGTTTAGTGGTCTTCAACTTCGGAGTGAACCATCTGGGGAAAGGGCCACTGAGGGTTTATGGTTTGCAAGGGGGGGTGAGCCGCATTAGAGATGCTTTGAGCCACGAGTCAAAGGCGTCAGGGGTTAGTTGTTTATTGAGTTGGCAAGCAGGTGGTGGAGACTGGAGGAGTGCGTCGGCTAGGTCCGGCACGATTATTAGTTTTTTCCAGCATTTGCGTAGATTCGGAGGTTGAGTTTCAAGTACGGGAAGGGAGTCGGGTGAGCGAATGGTGAAGGAGAGAATGAAGTGATCAGACCAGATGATAGGGATGGGTGGGTTCAAATGAATCCGGGTTTTGGAGCTAAAGACGGCATCAAGAGTGTGTCCTTTATAGTGCGTCAGGCCATTTATGTGGGTTTGGAGGTTAATCGCGTCTAAACCGTCAACCAGAGAGTGTGCCATAGGATTGGTGGGGATGTCGAGCCATATGTTGAAGTCTCCAAGAAGGGGACGTTGGGATGGTTTAGTTGAAGGGTGGCAATAGAGTCACAGAGGTTGTTTGTGAATTGTCTATCGTAGCCAGGGGGTCTATAGATTATTAGGAAGCTATGTGAGAGCGACGGGGAGAGGGATAGTTTAACGAGGAGAGATTCGCAGGAAGGAATGGAAGGTTGGTTGTCGATGATTGAGGCGCGGAAGAGAGACTTGAAGATGAATGCTACTCCCCCTCCTCTAGATGGACGGTTCAGTGGGATGAGGGAGTACTCAGGGGGAAAGGCTTTGTTGGCGATTGGGGCGAAGTCGTCAGAGAACCAAGTTTCGGTGATGAAGACCAGGTCTGGTTTGTCAGAGGCGAGGAAGTCAAAGATGCAGTGTTTGTTTTTTGCTACGGATCGGGCATTAAATAGGATGCAGTTCACATCGGCAGGCGAGGTTGGCCTCGGAGCTGGAGTGGAAGGGGGTGGTGGTGGAGAGAGTGGAAGCTGGAGAGGGAGCGTGGTAGTATGAGGGATGGTTTTTGGGAATAGTGAGTGCGCTGAAAAATTGGAGCGCTTTGGCAGGATTGGGTGGTTGCGTGTGTTAGAATGATCGGGTTTGGCTCGGCGGATTTGAAGGTGGGTTGTGGGCGGTTAGGAGATTCAGATGCGGTTGATGAGAAGTCGAGGCAGAGGGGTTTGAGGAAGGGTGAAGCCATGGGAGAAGGAGGTGATTTGGGAAAAGCGGAGGTGGATCGAGACAGGGGAGGCGAAGAGAGTCAAGAGATTGAGGGGGACCAGGCACGTTTCCTCTTCAGTTTCTTTGTTGCGATTGGAGTGTGAGAGAGGGTAGGGGGGTCGGAGGGCAAGAGGGATGCGGCTTCAGTTCTTGCTAGGGCTAGGCGTGCAGTTTTTAGGGAGGGGAAGGGGTGTGGTCGGTGGTGGAAGGAGGCGGGGGTTTGTGGGTAAGGCGGGGGTGGATGGTTGCAGGGCAGGATGTCCCTGGTATGATAGTGAGCGGAGCGGGCATGGTTATCCTTGGCTGGTTGGTGGTGGGGTTCAGGGGAGGAGTGGTCTTAGGGTGGTTGGCTCGCCATCGTGCCCCTCTGGCTTGGTGTTTGGAGAGGGGAATGGTATGGAATGCGATATGTTGTGCCTGAGGTCACTTTGAAGGTTGGCACCAGAACTATCAGAAACTCAGACTCTACCTTCCACTCCCATTACCAAGTAACAACTGATGGCACTTTCTCCCCATAACCTAATAACAACAAATAAACTTAGATGCCCCCTCTAACTCTCCTCTGCTCGCCCTTGCCTTTTAGCACTTAGAAGCAGCATCTGGGCAGTCTTAAGTGCTACGTGAGCAAGGTAATATTGATGGTGCCTGCTTTTCTGCTCAATCTACCCTCTTACCCTGCCACCCTCCCCTTTTCATTTCCACTTTTCTCATCAGCCACCGTTTTTTGAGTGACTACTGTGTTATAACGCTTCCAGTAAGTTTTTATTTTCTCAATTAAGTAGAGGTTATATGATATATGTTTACTATAATATACTGCTATACTATAATACGTTTTTATCCATATGTATGAGCAAATGTACTTTGCAATTCACCATTTGGACCCACCAAATTCTTTCAAACTATCTTGTGGGGAACAACCCCACCAAAACCTCCTTAAAGGGTTGGGCTCATTCACTACATTGTCTTACATAGAGCAATACATGGCAACTTTAAAAAAAAATGTTTGGTTCCCAATTGTGATAAAATGACTACTGCTCTGCAGGAGTACAGGCTTGAGTAGTGGTTTCTAAATTGATACTCATCCCCACACTGCTACTAAACCAGAAGTGATCCCATTTAAAAAGGTGAAACAGGCACAACATGAATGGTACTCCCCCTTTGGCCTCTTTAACCTAGCATAGGCTGAGGGTAGGCTATTATTTATTATGGGGGCTGTGAGCCAGCAGAGAAGAACCCAAACAACAATAGTAGTGTGCTACTAAAATAAAGAACATGTCCAGTCAAAGTTTTGTTCAGAATAGGAGTCTTTAACTAAATTGTAAAAAATGCAAACTATTAGAAGCACTAACCAACAGCCCTAACAAGCAGCATACCAAAAATGTGCAGACTTTTGGATGGAATAGGCACTCTGAGTATGAAGACCAGGGCAGTCCGGCTTGTTTGTGTAGCAATGTTCAAGTTTAAAATATAAGTGACTGGGGAGCAGAACCACAACAACTTCCTTTCAGCAAATCACTGTATGAATGTAACCATAAGCAAGATATGTAACACTCTGTATGACCAATGCAATAATGTACCATATGATATCCACTGTAAATCCCTGGAAACTGTAACCTCTAAGCAACTTATGAAAATGATCTGTAACCAACATGCTTGTAACCAGCACCTAGATGCCCCCGGGCTAAGTGCGCTTAACAAAAGGCAAAATAAATAAACAAATAAATAAATAAATTGTGTGGGAGGCCCAACAGCATCAAGCAGGGTTTCTAGGTACTTATTGCGTGGTTGAGTCGGTTGTGAGTCATTGAGTTGGTTCAACTGGGTCCAATAGTGTGGCTTGACAGTGGCAGCAGCAGAATGCTCAAAGAACTTGAGAAACACGCAGTCAGTGAATGCTCTAAAACTCAATAGGTCTCTGAAGTGAAAGAGTGTGAAAATCAACACTGTTGATTCTTGCTGTGAGACTCTGTCCAGGGTCTCAGAGAAAAGTTAATTCCCTCTGCTGTCCTTTCCAGGCAGGAATGTTGCCAAGAAACACTTGCAGGTGTGCCACTTCCCTTAGGCACGGTCCTATGGACTAGTGTTGAAGCCACATTTAGGCTTTTCAAGCAGCAGGCCCTTGATGTGCGGTGTGACCCTGCACTGGATCGATGAGGAAAAGGGGAGTCTGCCTTCTGCCCTTTTTACTACCGGGAAGGTTGACAGTCTTGCAGGAACACGTTTACGTCTGCCACTTCCAGTAGGCAGAATCCTGGATACCAGTTCCTCAGCATGTAGGCAGGCTTTCCAAAACAGCAAGTCACTTCAAATGTTCTCTGAAGTGGTTGCTGGGCGAGTCCGAGTCCCTCCCTCTTCCAAAGCTTTATCAGTACCTCAATGGCTGAGGACTTTGGGCAAAATAAACCTCAATGACGTTCAGGTAAAGTCCTTCTTCTTCTAGTTCAATTAAGGGGCTGGGGGCTCACCCCCTTTTAAGGGTCATTTTGTCACTGTAGATTGGTCAATTTCAAACCTCCTGTAAGGGCCGCATACTGGCTGATGTGACAAGAGTCTTTTGCATGATGATGTCAGTCTTGGTGCACTTGCCTTCGGGAAGTGTGGAAGGGGCACAAGAAGAGTGTGTGTGACCTAGGAAAATGTAAGAGTGTGGATACACTCTCTCCGTTATAATTTCTCTCCTGAGCTCCCAAAACACCCCCTCCTGCCTGCCCAACAGCAAAGAACCCCAGTCAATATCTACCTTGTGTGATATCACCATTTTACCAGCAGAGATGTTTTTGAAGCAGTAGTTCCCGCACTGCCTCTTTGGGGGAATAACCTATTCTCCTGGGAAAGTGTCAAAGTACTGTGTGGCAGAACCATTATAGGCATGGCAATTACAGATGTCCAGAAGAAAGTATGCATGCGGTGTCCTATATATGAATGTCATTAAGTTCAACTGTGTGCTCATCTGGGTACGAACCCACTAATGCCAATTTTTAAAACACAAAGGACTCTCTGAAAGTGAGACTGTTTAGCAGATCTTACTTTTATGGCAGAATCTTTTTTTTTTTTTTTTTTTAGAGCTCCTCAAATTTAAAAACATGTCTGGGAGATTCCCACTAGCAGAGAGAAATCTGTCACCTCCCCCGCCCCCCGCCCCCACTGAAAATAACTATAGGTTGAATCATCCTTTTGCAGTGTGCGCTATCTAGACCAAAAGCCTTTAAGTTAGCCAATTACAACATCAGTTAGAGTGCTACAGAACTGCACAACTCACCAAGGAAGTGTTACATGAAAATATAAGTCATTTATTATTATCTGCTTTGTCCATACAACCGTAGATTTTAAAGATGCTTTGGCTATCTGGGTTATCTGAGGGCATGTTAAATATGCCTAGTGTATTTAGTTGTATGATGTTTTTTGGAACAGCGCCACGATGTCCACGGGCTGCTGCACGCTTTAAAAATACTAATTGGTAAATAAATAAATAAAATGATACTTAGAGCACCAAAACCATAAAATATGCAGGAATTTAAATCCAACATCGACAGGCCACTAGGACAGTCGAAAGATGTTTCCTGAAAACAAGCCAAGCTATGCTTTTTCCCCGTAGATGGAGAGGTAAGAAATTCCACTCTCCCATAATAGATGTACCACCCTCCCATAGCAGATTTCTAGATATAGGACACAGGAAGGTCGCCTTTATTTCCGGTAGGCAAGAACAATAGTAGCCAGATGGTCTAACAGCATTGCCTGGATTCCTTTCAAGCAGCAGCTGCAAGTACAGATTAAATTGTTACATGCAAAGGGATTTACAATTTTTATAGGTTTCAGTTTGTGTGCTAGAAATGGAATTGTTTTAATTAGAATTGTTGGTTTACAAATAACTGTAATGCATAAAACATTTGTTACAATTTATGAAAAATACAATCAATTAGGCATAGATCATTAGTCATGTAAAAGCTATACATTGTTTTTATTTGATGTGAGTTATAACAGGCAATAGTCAATACAATGTGAACTAGTTATTTATCCTTAAATTTGCATTAAAAAATTGTCAAAACTGGATCCAGAGTTTTTTTAAAGCCTTTACCAATACTAAAACAGAGCTGGGCTTCATTTTATTTCACATGCTTGAAAGATCCCCCTCAGTGTCCCTCAGGGATCACAATAAAACCGTTTGGATATCTGTCCCTTGATGAAGGTCATAGGATTTGCTGTGAAGAGAGTAACTCTGCAAAGTCTATAAACCAGCATTCTTCAGGGACATTAATCTGGCATTTTTCAAGTATTGGGGACATTAGGTTATCACCTGTCAGACGTGACTATAAGGTATATCTGTAGCTGCTACTTGCATATCTTCCCATGCCTTCTCTGCTACCTCAGCTTTCCTCTTTTGATGACGCTGTGTATAGTAGTTCCCAGCTCCATGGATCTCTACAACATCCCTAGTTTGCGCTTTAAGTGTGGCTAGTAATATATTCTTCACATCTGTCCTTTGCTTGTCACAGTGATTGGTCAATTTTAAACCTTCTGTAAGAGCCGAATACTGGCTGATGTGACAAGAGTCTTTTGCATGATGATGTCAGTCTTGGGGCACTTGCCTTCGGGAAGTGTGGAAGGGGCACAGGAAGAGTGTGTGAGACCTAGGAAAATGTAAGAGTGTGGATACACTCTCTCCGTTATCATTTCTCTTCTGTCTGCCCAACCGCAAAGAACCCATGTCAATATCTACTTTGTGTGATATCACCATTTTCCCAGCAGAGATTTCTTTGAAGCAGTAGTTCCCGCACTGCCCCTTTGGGGGAATAACCTATTCTCCTGGGAAAGTGTCAAAGTACTGTGTGGCAGAACCATTATAGGCATGGCAATTACAGATGCCCAGAAGAAAGTATGCATGTGGTGTCCTATATATGAATGTCATTAAGTTCAACTGTGTGCTCATCTGGGTACGAACCCACTAATGCCAATTTTTAAAACACAAAGGACTCTCTGAAAGTGAGACTGTTTAGCAGAACTTACTTTTATGGCAGAAACTTTTATGTCTGGTTCATTCCCACTAGCAGAGAGAAATCTGTCACCCCCCCCCCTGCCCCCACTGAAAATAACTATAGGTTGAATCATCCTTTTGCAGTGTGCGCTATCTAGAGTAAAAGCCTTTAAGTTAGCCAATTACAACATCAGTTAGAGTGCTACAGAACTGCACAACTCTCCAGGGAAGTGTTACATGAAAATATAAGTCATTTATTATTATCTGCTTTGTCCATACAACCGTAGATTTTAAAGATGCTTTGGCAATCTGGGTTATTGTATTGTATTGTATTTATTGTTTTTATATAGCGCTTTAATCCCAGAGGGCAGGTAAAATATGCCTAGTGTATTCATTTGTATGATCTTTTTTGTAACAGTGCCACAATGCCCACCGGCTGCTGCACGCTTTAAAAATGCTAATAAATAAATAAATAAATAAAATAAAATGACACTTATAGCACCAAAACCACAAGATATGCTGGAATTTGAATCCAACTTCGACAGGCCAAGAAGACAGTCGAAAGATGTTTCTTGAAAGCAAGCCAAACTATGCTTTTTTCCGTAGATGGAGAGAGAAGAAATTCCGCTCTCCCATAATAGATGTACCACCTTCCCATAGTAGATTTCCAGATATAGGACACAGGAAGGGCACCTTTATTTCCGGTAGGCAAGAACAATAGCAGCCAGATGGTCTGACAGCATTGGCTGGATTCCCTTCAAGCAGCAGCAGCTAGCACAGACGAAATTGTTACATCCAAAGGGATTTACATTTTTTATAGATTTCAATTTGTGTGCTAGAAATTGAATTGTTTTAATTAGAATTGTTGGTTTACAAATAACTGTAATGCATAAAACATTTGTTACAATTTATGAAAAATACAATGAATTAGGCATAGATCATTAGTCATGTAAAAGCTGTACATTGTTTTTATTTGATGTGAGTTATAACAGGCAATAGTCAATAAAATGTGAACTAGTTATTTATCCTTAAATTTGCATTAAAAGAATTGTCAAAACTGGAGCAAGAGTTGATTTCTTTTTTTTTTTTAAAGCCTTTAACAATACTAAAACAGAGCTGGGCTTTATTTGATTTCACATGCTCAAAAGATCCCCCTCAGTGTCCCTCAGGGATCACAATAAAACCGTTTGGCTATCTGTCCCCTGATGAAGGCCAGAGGCCTTGCTGTGAAGAGAGTAACTCTGCAAAGTCTATAAGCCAGCATTCTTCAGGGACATTAATCTGGCATTGTTCAAGTATTGGGGACATTAGGTTATCACCTGTCAGACGTGACTATAAGGTATATCTGTAGCTGCTACTTGCATATCTTCCCATGCCTTCTCTGCTACCTCAGCTTTCCTCTTTTGATGACACTGTGTATAGTATTTCCCAGCTCCATGGACCTCTACAACATCCCTAGTTTGCGCTTCAAGTGTGGCTAGTAATATATTATTCACATCTGTCCTTTGCTTGTCCACACAACTTCTATGTCTATGTCATGCTGCGCGGCACTTGGCGCCTGTGGAACCGCTGGCGGCGCGGACATTATTCCGCCGCACACGCTGGTAGCCCGTCACGCCCACCTGCAGCACTGCCCATGCGTATGCGCGCTGACGCGGCCCGGAGTTTAAATACAGCAGCTTCCGGGTTGCGTACGTGTTGCGTACGCGTTGCAACGCTTCCGGTTTCCTCCGTTAGTGCTGTCTGCCTTTTGCCTTCTCTTCCCTCGCTCGCCCTTGTTGCAGTTTTTTCCCGATCTCTATCGGGTCCCGGTTCTCTTACTCCTTGTTTCCCTTCTGCCCTTCTTCTTCTGCTAATTTTCCTTCCTCCCCCCTCGCCACCCTTCTTCTACCGGCTCTTCTCTGTTTCCCGTTCTTTTACCTTATTTTCCCCTTCCTGTTTTTCCTTCTGCCTGCCTCCTTGTGTACCAGCCCTCGGCCTGTTTTCTTGGATTGCTGATTCTACTGTTCGGATACCTTCCTCTTTGATCTCCCGTGTACAGGATCCTGGCCTGTATTAGGACTGCCTTATCTCTTTGTGCTACACCTGTGGACTTGGTTCCCCTTGTGGTATTCCTTACTACGTACTGACTACCTTCCTCCGGAGCATCTACCTATCTACCACGGAGTTCAGCTTCAGCCGACTTCATTTTCCCAGCATACCAGCTCATTCGTTAGGAGAGTCACGCAGGTCGCTCAGGGGTTTTTTGTGCCACTTGGCTTTTCCCCTTCCCGGCGTTCCCGGGAGGAGGCACCAGGTACCCTTCTTGGGTGACACGGTGGCTTCCTTCCATGGGCGCCCTTACCTACACAAAAAAAAGGAGCGACCAAGAAGTAAAGGAAAGAAGGGTACAGGAAGAAGAGATGAAGGTGAGGAGTTAGGGGAGGGTGGTGAATCGGATTCTACGTTCTCTGACGAGGATATCACCGATCCCGGTGACAGTCTATGCCTGGATCCCTTTTCTGCATTACTTGTCATGGTTTGTTTAGCCCCAACTAGCATATGATAAAAGGTTTCCACTTTCCCTTTGTCATCTAGCTAATACCCGAGACACATGCTGATCTGAGACAACACCGTGATTAGGTAGGTCTGTGTAATTTCATCCTTGTTGACTAGCTCCCACCTAATAAATCTGCCAATTGTGGACCGCCCCTCCTTGATAAGGCTTGACAATGAAATAAACTAATTGTTCAACTTCTGGAGGACGAATGACAAGGCTAAAGCAGTGCAGTCACTGTTAGGCAGAATCCTGGGCAGTTCCCCTAGGGAGCACTACCGAAGATTAAGACTACAGGTATGAGCAAGAAAAATCCCCTTTGATATCACTCTGTACCACAAAGATTTAGTTGGTAGCTGTGGCTAAGCAGTCAGACTTATCTCAAGAGGGAGATGAGCAGTATTCAGGGTTTACACAATAGGTATCGCAGTACTATGGCACAAGTAAACACTGACCAAAGCTTTGTATTAAAAAGAGAATATATAGATTTATTTTATACACATCTAGTTCAACACATAAATCACAGTTGATAAAGCAAGTTAAGTTTAGTCAAGGAAAAGTATATACAACTCCCTAGTCAATTGTAGACAAGTTTGCGGTAGAGTGAAAACTGAGCAAAACGGCACATTGAAAACCAACTACCAACTACAAATGGCACTCTAACAATTTAGCGAAAGTTAAACCGAAATGTCATATGTCAGAGGTTGAGTCCAGCAGTGTCAGTATTGTCATACCCTGGGTGTGTGTAAGCAGTTACTGTGTCAATGGGTCGGAGGAAGGATTGCAGAGCAGTATACACTTGTGATCTTGGGCAAACTGTATTCATAGTGAATGTATTACTTGCCATTATTAAACATATCATTGATTAGAGTCTAGCATGTAGAGTAGTAAGCTGCATGTTTTTTTTCTTCAGAATTACCATATTGCAGTCAGTGGCCCGCTATCTCCTCTTCAGGCCCATTTTAGCATTATTTGTAAAAGTAACTCCTTAGATTTTGGTGCCACTAATAATGATCAAGGACCGAGTGATGGTATTTTACTCGTGTTAAGGGATGCTTTTGTGATGATACATGCAAAAACAAAGAGCTGCATTGTCCCCTGCCAGTATGCACTGTATTGTAATTAGTAGCACAGAGATTTGTGCCTTACATTATACTGCCAAGCTACACGGTTCTCCCCCTGGCCCAAGTAATGCACAAGGCTCACACCTGGCGCACCACGGTCTGAAACCTTTGATAATGAATGACATTATCTTTCTTTCGAAGCACATGGACTTCATAAAAGACAACATACAAAAGCTACACAGAGTAAAATAAATACATCCTATTGCAAAACACGATAAAGGACCAAAACTACAATAAAAAGACATACAATGTGAGACATTACAGTCACAATCATTCGGGCAGGTTGTCCGCAACCAGCTGTAATGTAGCTTCTAAATGCATGTACACAGCCGCTGCAACCTCTTGATGGCAATGACAGTATATATCCAGTTGCTTCTTTTGTTGAGCTTCAATTTGACTTCTTCAGAATTGGTATTAAAATTAAAATCCTAGCCTTTGATAGGCGAAAGCTCTTTTAATGTTCACATATCATATGTCAAAACTGAATTGTTTCACAAAGGTAAAACCATTTTCGAGTGTGCTGTATGTAACTCTTTGCTGTGTGAATTATCCATACAAGTACATGGACATACTTTAAATAAATAAAAAAGTGATAGCCATCGGGCTATAGAGTACTGCAACCAATTGATCTGGACCACTCTATTTATGAGGCCCTTGCTGGATTGTTTGGCGAGCAGAAACCTTGAACCCTTGCTCCCATATCTGTTGCAGAAGCAAGGCAGCCATAACCTACAGCCACCACCACTCCCATCACACAGAGTGCTGGGCATTTGAATGCCCGTGTGCTTGAATGAACACCTGCATCACGCTCTTCTCCTACATGCACCGCCTTGGTGGAAGGCACAATGAAACCATGGGAGATCCGCACCATTCCATAGCAGGGAGACACCTAGTGGTGTAATGAGAATCAGCATCATAGCAGTTTGTGTGTGGCCAGTATCACTGATAGATTAGGCTAAATCGTCACGGAACGAGGAGCCCATTGCATTCGTTCAGCCAATAAGAATAAAGGGATTTAAAATACTGGATGACATGTGCTACATTTTGGATTCTTTGTAATCTGTCCAGTAGGTATTCTGGGAGTGGAAGGTAGAGGCTTTAGGTGTAGGCTCATCTAGGCACTAGCAGTGTGATGACTGCCATGGTTCTGTGCAGGAAGGTCAGGGACAGAATGATGTGGTGCATAGTTTGGAATTGGAAAAAACAACTTCTTACAATGGCTTTAACTGGGGTTTGAGTGTGAGGCTGCTGTCAATCAGGAGCCCGGGGTTTTTGATATTTACAGTTAGCTCTGGGCAGATTCCCATATCTTCAGGCAAGGTTATTGGTGAGATGGGAGCTTGTGGTCCCGCATATCACCCTTTTGGTTTTGGTTGTGTTGAGTTAATACATTTTTTCTCATCATGAGTCGACATGTATGAATGAGGTGTGCACTAAGATCCAGTTTATTTGAGGGTACATTAGTAGATTATTTTGGTGTCATCTGCATAGTTGAAATATGTAATGCATTAATTTTTAATGAGTTACATGGAGGTTTTAAGTGGACATTGAAAATAAGTGTTGAAAGGCTGGATGCCTGGGGCGAAAGGTGTGCACATTGCCCCTGAGCTATCCTCCCGAGACAAGTTACAGCCCCTGTAGGCCCGCAGGCTGTGCAGGGGAGACTGATCATGGAGGAGCCTGGTATCCAGCGGGACTCTGAGGGTAACCAAGCAACCAGTTGGCGCCGCAGACAGGTGGTCAGCAGGGGAGGGAGAGAGAGAAAGTAGAGGAGAAAATGAAAGACTTGATCTACTTCCGGAACTTCAGGTGGTCCGGCTCAAGTTTGAGAGGAGCAGGGAGGCCATCCCAGAAGGAGGAACCTGCAGAGGAGACAGATCTACCCCACACACTCTGCCTGGAAAACCTTCCGAGCCTCAGAAAGTTGTAGGTAGCTGAGTGAAGGCCTCAAGAAGGAAGATATTTTTGAAGAGAAATTTGGATATAGTGCAAGCCCCGGCCCCAGAAAGCCTTGTGGATGATATTGTTAGGTGGTTGGGAGTGGAGAGGAAGGGCCTGCTGGCCTGAAGCAATTTGGCAGTGTCGGCTCCTGCTGAGGCAATTGAATTTACTTAGCGTGAGAGATAGAGGTTGGCATTGAGGTAGACATCAAGGGTTTTGGCAGCAATGGCTGTGATGATGCAGGTGCCATAAATGAAGAATTCCTTGTAAGCTGGATCCATGTTGCGAAGTTTGGAGCTTGAGCCGACGATGAGGATTTTGGTTTTAATGTCGTTGAGACAACGTCGGTGCGAGGCCATCCAATTTTGAATGATCTCGTAGGCAGCGTTCATGGTTGCAGAGTCCTGCACGTATGAACTGGTGAGAGGGGCAAGGAGCTGCGTGTCATCAGCATAATTTGTGTATGAAATGCCAAGTAGGTCCAGCTGGTCGAAGAGGGGTTTCGTGTTGTAAAGGGTGGGGAAGAGGCAGGAACCTCGGGGGACTCTGCAAGTGACGGGAGTAGGTTCGGTGCAGCAGTCATTAATGTCAGTCATTTGGTAAATTTGTCTCAGAGATTGACTATTTCAAAATTATGTCATGATTACTGTAATCATCATTGTTCTCTGTTATCAGCTATTGGGCTTTCAGGGAGAGCTTATTGTGGTTCTATGTGATCTAAACGAAAAGAATGTTAACAAATGAAATGTTACCGGAAAAAAAGATTGTCATTTTTTTAATTAGGGGTCCCCCAAACCCTCTGTTTCCCTGCACTTCTAACCTCACCCGAACCACCCCCAATACCCTTTAACCCTTTAGCCCCACCCCCTATATAGTTTTCGGTATCATTTCATTTGTTGTTTTCTTTTCAGTAACTTCACTGGGTACCTTTGTTATGTTATGTTATTTTGCACTTATATAGCGCCTTATATACCATTGGTTTGGTCTGAAGGTGCTGGTAGGTTGAACGCCCTTGGGAACCGAAGTTCAGGTCAGTAGAGAGAGTAGGGAGAGTCAAAAGGTGCGTGTGAGCACCGGGTATGTGTGCAGCTTGTGCGGTATTCGTGTAATAGCTGCTTCTTAGCAGTAGGTGTGGTGGTTGAGAGATCAGGAGAATGTGTTCGTTCTGGTAGGATTTATCCGGAATGGATGTGGCTGCATTAGGCCTGAGGAGAACGCCTGGCTTGGGGTGTGAAACCAGCAGTGTTTACTTAGAATGATGTGGAGTAAGCGGCGGATGTTGGTATGAGAACAGTTATACCGAATGGTGTCATAGTATCTCTGTGTTCTAGTTGAGTGGTGATGTAAAGGAGAGAGTAAGCGTGGTGGTGTGATATGATGGGTTATATGCTCTTCAAACGTTCTCTGCATTCCAAACCGGACCATATACGTCATGCAATTCTATGCGCTCCAGTCTATTCCGTGCGCTCCTATTCATTCCATGCATCCTAGTCTGGTCTATACACTCCGGTCTGCTCCATCCACTCATGCATTCCAGCCTGCCTTGCGCGCTCCATTCCGCCCCGCGTGTTCCAGTCCGCCCCTCACGTTCCAGTCCGCCCCACGCGTTCTCGTCTGTCCCACACATGCACTCTTGCCCGCCCCGCGTATGCACTATTGTCTGCCCCGCTCATGCACTATTGTCTGCCCTACGCGTGCACTCTTGTCTGCACCACCCTCTACGCATTCAGCAGCTCTACGTACTCATCCTGTCTACGCACTCATCAGTACTGAATGCAATCTGCGCACGTTCATTATATGTACTCGTCCGCTCTACGCAACACGTCTGTTCACTCTGGGCACTCGTTCGCTCCAGGCACTCATCTGCTTTATGCCCACATGCGTACTATGCCTTCACCTGTTTTACGCAGTCACCCCCTCTGCGCAGTCACCCCCTCTGCGCAGTCACCCCCTCTGCACAGTCACCCCCTCTGCGCTCTAACCCCCTCAGTGCACTCACCCCCTCTGCGCACTCATCCCCTCTATGCACTCATCCCCTCTATGCACTCATCCCCCTCTACGCACTCGTCACCCTCTACGCACTCGTCACCCTCTACGCACTCGTCACCCTCTATGCACTTGTCACCCTCTATGCACTCGTCACCCTCTATGCACTCGTCACCCTCTATGCACTCGTCACCCTCTATGTACTCGTCACCCTCTACGCACTCATCCCCTCTACGCACTCATCCCCTCTATGAACTCATCCGCAACACGTACTCAACCGCTCCATGCACTCATCGCCTCTTCGCACTCATCCGCTTTAAGCACTCGTGCGTTCACGCAATCAACAGCAATATCGTGTTCTTTATATTCATCTCTACGCTCATCTGTTCTATACCTTCATCTGTTCTATACCTTCATCTGTTCTGTACATTCATTATTTCCATACACTCATCTGCTCCATACACTCATCCGCTCCATACACTCATCCGCTCCATACACTCGCCCGCTCCATACACTCACCTGCTTCATACATTCATCCGCTCCATACACTCACCCACTCTATATACTCATCTGCTTCATACACTCATCCGTTCTATACACTCATCCGCTCTATACATTCGTCAGGTCTGTATATTCATCTGCTCCGGCGATCTACACATTCACCACACTTCTGTATTCATTCGCCAGCCATACTCATGCGCTCTACATACTCATCCGCTCCACATACTAGTCTGTTCTACATACTCATCCGGTTTACGCTCATCCATTCTGCACATTCATCTGGTTTATGCAGTCCTGTGTTCTACTCGCTTCTCCATATTTATGCACTCATTCACGCTACACGCTCGTCCGCTCTATACACCAGCCGCTCTACACATTCATCCGCTTGACATGTCGTCCATTCTATACACTCGTCCGATCTAGATATTCGTTCGATTTCCACACTCATTCAAACTATATAGTTATCTGTTCTTCCACTCATACATTCTTCCACTCAGCGCACTCATCTGTTCCATCTGCTTCATTCATTCTAACTATTTGGTCCACGCCTTTCCCCCTCTACGCACTCAGCCCCTCTGCGCACTCGCCCCCTCTGCGCACTCGCCCCCTCTATGCACTCACCCCCTCTACGCACTCATCCCCTCTAAGCACTCATCCCCTCTAAGCACTCATCCCCTCTAAGCACTCATCCCCTCTACGCACTGATCACCTCAACGCACTCATCCCCCTCTATGCACTCATCCCCCTCTATGCACTCATCCCCCTCTATGCACTCATCCCCCTCTATGCACTCATCCCCCTCTACGCACTCATCCCCGTCTATGCACTCATCCCCCTCTACGTACTCGTCTCCCTCTATGCGCTCATCCCCTCTACGCACTCATCCCCTCTACGCACTCATCCGCTCGACACACTCAACCGCTCCACGCACTCAACCGCTCCATGCACTCAACCGCTCCACGCACTCACCCGCTCCACGCATTCATCCCCTCTTCGCACTCATCTGCTTTAAGCACTCGTGCGTTCACGCAATCAACGGCAATATTATGTTCTATATATTCATCTCTATGCTCATCTGTTCTATACCTTCATCTGTTCTGTACATTCAGTATCTGCATATACTCAAACGCTCCATACACTCATCCGCTCCATACACTCATCTGCTCCATATGCTTCATTATCTCCATATACTCAAACGCTCCATGCACTCGTGTGCTCCATACACTCACCCGCTCCATGCACTCGTCCACTCCATACACTCGTCCGCTCCATACACTCGTCCGCTCCATACACTCGTCCGCTCCATACACTCACCCGCTCCATACACTCACCCGCTCCATACACTCACCCGCTCCATACACCCACTCGCTCCATACATTCACCTGCTCCATACACTCACCCGCTCCATACACTCACCCGCTCCATACACTCACCCGCTCCATACACTCATCTGCTCTATACACTCATCCGCTCTATACATTCGCCAGGTCTGTACATTCATCTGCTTCGGCGATCTACACATTCACCGTACTTCCGCATTCATTCGCTAGCCACACTCATGGGCTCTACATACTCATCCGCTCCACATACTAGTCTGTTCTACACACTCATCCGGTTTACGCTCATCCGTTCTGCACATTCATCTGGTTTACGCAGTCCTGTGTTCTCCTAGTTTCTCCGTATTTATGCACTCATTCGCGCTACACGCTCGTCCGCTCTATACACCGGCTGCTCTACACACTAATCAGCTTGACATGTTCGTCCATTCTATACACTTATCCGATCTAGATATTCATTCAATTTCCACACTCATTCGAACTATATAGTTATCTGTTCTTCCACTCATTCATTCTTCCACTCAGCACATTCATCTGTTCCATCTGCTTCATTCATTCTAACTATTTGGTCCACGCCATTCACTTCGTTCATTCCTCATGCGTTCTGTCCATTTCAGGAGTTTAAATCTCGTTACTGTTTCCGTATGATATACTTCTCATTAACCATTTTTATTGCTTTGATCTAGTTTGTTTGTTTAATTCGGTTTGTCCTTCTAGTTTATATTAGGGGTTATTAGCTGTCAATTTCTTGCATCAGGTAGTTTGTTGGATTGGTGTCGTTGAGTTGCTGTTAGTCTGTTTGGGTGAGTTTGGGACGGGTTGGTTTTAGGGGAAGAGCCAGGTTTTCGGCAGTTTGCGGAAAGACGTTAAGTTCTCAGTTAGGCGATGTGGGGTGGGAGTGAGTACCATAGCGTGGGGGCCAAGGCGGAGAATGATGATCCGCCTAACCTGACTGCGTTTGTCTTCGGTATGACTAGGAGGCCAGCTGAGCTTGATCTTAGGGTGTGTGGGGCGTGATAGGGTTTTAGCTTGTCTTGAAGATATTGAGGTCCAGTTTTATGCAGTGCTCGATGTGAGATGCATAAGGTTTTGAAGGTCACCCTTCGGGCTACTGGAAGCCAGTGCAGCGTCTTAAGGACCGGGGAGATGTGGTCTCTTGGGCCGAGCGCAAGTAGTAATTTGGCTGCCGCGTTTTGTGCCCTTTGGAGTTTATTCAGTTGGTACGCGTGGATTCCGAGGTATAGGGGGTTTGCGTAGTCGAGTCTTGATATAACGATTGATTGGACCGCAGAGAGTCTGTTGAGAAAGGAGATATATGGAAAGATGCGCCTAAGGATTTTAAGGTGGTAGTGACAGGACTTTGAGACATTGTTGATTTGGCGCGAGAGTGTTAGGTCAGAGTCAAGGATGCATCCAAGATTCTTCACCGAGTTGGGGGGGGGTGGCGAGTTGCCCATGGCAGATGGCCAGGGAAGCGGGTGCGGAAGAAGTTCTGAGTTGCCACATATCATGATTTCTGTTTTGGAGGGGTTTAACAAGAGGTGGCTTTGGGACATCCAGAGTTCAATGTCAAGGAGGCAGGATGCCACGTCAGGTCGGGAGTTGGGTTTTGCGTTCAGGAGTTTTAGAATTAGTTGAGTGTCGTCGGCGTAGTTGTAGCACAGGATGTTGTGTGAACTAATTATTGGTGGGAGGGTGATCAAGTAGAGATTGAATAGGAGGGCGGATAGGCATGCTCCTTGTGGTACTCCCGTGTCGACTGGTCGGGCTTGGGAGGAATAGGTGGAGAGTATCGTTATTTGATACCTATCTTTGAGGAATGAGGCTATCCATTTCAGAGCGGTTCCACAAATTCCTAGGGAGTGGAGGCGGTCTAGGAGGATTAAGTGATTGATTGTGTCAAAGGCGGCGGATAGGTCAAGAAGGATTAGAGCGGCGCATCCCGCGGAGTCTGCTGTCATTTTAAGGTCATCCCAGATTGAGGTTAGGGTGGTTTCAGTTCCGTGACGGGCTCTGAAACCTGATTGTGCGGGATCAAGAAGGTTGTTGGCTTCGACAAAGGCATTTAGTTGGGAGTAGGCGGTTCGGACAATGAGTTTGGCAAGGAATCTGGTGTTTGAGATGGGGCGGTAGTTTTTGGGCTCGAGAGGGTCGAGCAAAGGTTTTTTAATTAGGGGTTTGACGTGAATCGTTTTGAATGCATCGGGAAAGATGCCAGAGGATAGGGAGGCATTTATGATGGATCTTGCGTGTTCTCCTGCGCAGGTGGAGGTGAAAATTTCTTTGAGGGTTGTGGCTGGGCAAGGGTCTAGCGGAGAGCCTGATGGTTTGCGGGCAGATAGAAGTTTGAGAAATTGCTCTGGAGATATTGGACTAAAGGATTCGAACGTTGGTTGTGCATTGGTCGCAGCCGATGGACTGGACGGTAAGGGGGGAGTATTGTCTGGTGGATGTAAGAGAGCTAGTTTGATGGCTAGAGTATTTGTTCTTTCGAGAGCCGTGGTGTAAACATGGAGGGAGAGTGAGTCGCACAGTGATTGTGAGGGGGTCAGGATGGTCGTGGTGCAAGCCGGTTTGGTGAATTCGGCAATGATTTTGTGGAGTTCTTTGCTTGCATTTTTACAGTTCAGGATTCGGGCATTGTAGTGGGCTTTTTTTGCTTTCCGGATTTCGGCCTTGTATTGATAGAGGTGTCGGGCCAAGGTGGCTCTGCTCTCCTAGGTTTTGTCTTTCTGCCATTTGCGTTCAAGGTATTTATATAGTTGTTTAGTGGTCTTCAACTTCGGAGTGAACCATCTGGGGAAAGAGCCACTGAGGTTTTATGGTTTGCAAGGGGGGGTGAGCCGCATTAGAGATGCTTTGAGCCACGAGTCAAAGGCGTCAGGGGTTAGTTGTTTATTGAGTTGGCAGGCAGGTGGTGGAGACTGGAGGAGTGCGTCGGCTAGGTCCGGCACGATTATTAGTTTTTCCAGCATTTGCGTAGATTCGGAGGTTGAGTTTCAAGTACGGGAAGGGAGTCGGGTGAGCGAATGGTGAAGGAGAGAATGAAGTGATCAGACCAGATGATAGGGATGGGTGAGTTTACATGAATCCGGGTGTTGGAGCTAAAGACGGCATCAAGAGTGTGTCCTTTATAGTGCGTCAGGCCATTTATGTGGGTTTGGAGGTTAATCGCGTCTAAACCGTCAACCATAGGATTGGTGGGGATGTCGAGCCATATGTTGAAGTCTCCAAGAAGGGTGAGGTTGGGATGGTTTAGTTTAAGGGTGGCAATAGAGTCACAGAGGTTGTTTGCGAATTGTCTATCGTAGCCAGGGGGTCTGTAGATTTTTAGGAAGCTATGTGAGAGCGACGGGGAGAGGGATAGTTTAACGAGGAGAGATTCGCAGGAAGGAATGGAAGGTTGGTTGTCGATGATTGAGGCGCGGAAGAGAGACTTGAAGACGAATGCTACTCCCCCTCCTCTAGATGGATGGTTCAGTGGGATGAGGGAGTACTCAGGGGGAAAGGCTTTGTTGGCGATTGGGGCGAAGTCGTCAGAGAACCAAGTTTCGGTGATGAAGACCAGGTCTGGTTTGTCAGAGGCGAGGAAGTCAAAGATGCAGTGTTTGTTTTTTGCTACGGATCGGGCATTAAATAGGATGCAAGTTCACATCGGCAGGCGAGGTTGGCCTCGGAGCTGGAGTGGAAGGGGGTGGTGGTGGAGAGAGTGGAAGCTGGAGAGGAAGCGTGGTAGTATGAGGGATGGTTGTTGGGAATAGTGAGTGCGCTGAAAAATTGGAGCGCTTCGGCAGGATTGGGTGGTTGCGTGTGTTAGGATGATCGGGTTTGGCTCGGCGGATTTGAAGGTGGGTTCTGGGCGGTTAGGAGATTCAGATGCGGTTGATGAGAAGTCGAGGCAGAGGGGTTTGAGGAAGGGTGAAGCCATGGGAGAAGGAGGTGATTTGGGAAAAGCGGAGGTGGATCGAGACAGGGGAGGCGAAGAGAGTCAAGAGATTGAGGGGGACCAGGCACGTTTCCTATTTAGTTTCTTTGTTGCGATTGGAGTGTGAGAGAGGGTAGGGGGGTCAGAGGGGAAGAGGGATGCGGCTTCAGTTCTTGCTAGGGCTAGGCGTGCAGTTTTTAGCGAGGGGAAGGGGTGTGGTCGATGGTGGGAGGAGGCGGGGGTTTGTGGGTAAGGCGGGGGTGGATGGTTGCAGGGCAGGATGTCCCTGGTATGATAGTGAGGGGAGCGGGCATGGTTATCCTTGGCTGGTTGGTGGTGGGGTTCAGGGGAGGAGTGGTCTTAGGGTGGTTGGCTCGCCATCGTGCCCCTCTGGCTTCGTGTTTGGAGAGGGGAATGGTATGGAATGCGATATGTTGTGCCTGAGGTCACTTTGAAGGTTGGCACCAGAACTATCAGAAACTCAGACTCTACCTTCCACTCCCATTACCAAGTAACAACTGATGGCACTTTCTCCCCATAACCTAATAACAACAAATAAACTTAGATGCCCCCTCTAACTCTCTTCTGCTCGCCCTTGCCTTTTAGCACTTAGAAGCAGCATCTGGGCAGTCTTAAGTGCTACGTGAGCAAGGTAATATTGATGGTGCCTGCTTTTCTGCTCAATCTACCCTCTTACCCTGCCACCCTCCTCCTTTCATTTCCACTTTTCTCATCAGCCACCGTTTTTTGAGTGACTACTGTGTTATAACGCTTCCAGTAAGTTTTTATTTTCTCAATTAAGTAGAGGTTATATGATATATGTTTACTATAATATACTGCTATACTATAATACGTTTTTATCCATATGTATGAGCAAATGTACTTTGCAATTCACCATTTGGACCCACCAAATTCTTTCAAACTATCTTGTGGGGAACAACCCCACCAAAACTTAAAGGGTTGGGCTCATTCACTACATTGTCTTACATAGAGCAATACATGGCAACTTTAAAAAAAAATGTTTGGTTCCCAATTGTGATAAAATGATTACTGCTCTGCAGGAGTACAGGCTTGAGTAGTGGTTTCTAAATTGATACTCATCCCCACACTGCTACTAAACCAGAAGTGATCCCATTCAAAAAGGTGAAACGGGCACAACATGAATGGTACTCCCCCTTCGCCTCTTTAACCTAGCATAGGCTGAGGGTAGGCTATTATTTATTATGGGGGCTGTGAGCCAGCAGAGAAGAACCCAAACAACAATAGTAGTGTGCTACTAAAATAAAGAACATGTCCAGTCAAAGTTTTGTTCAGAATAGGAGTCTTTAACTAAATTGTAAAAAATGCAAACTATTAGAAGCACTAACCAACAGCCCTAACAAGCAGCATACCAGAAATGTGCAGACTTTTGGAGGGAATAGGCCCTCTGAGTATGAAGACCAGGGCAGTCCGGCTTGTTTGTGTATCAATGTTCAAGTTTAAAATATAAGTGACTGGGGAGCAGAACCACAACAACTTCCTTTCAGCAAATCACTGTATGAATGTAACCATAAGCAAGATATGTAACACTCTGTACGACCAATGCAATAATGTACCATATGATATCCACTGTAAATCCCTGGAAACTGTAACCTCTAAGCAACTTATGAAAATGATCTGTAACCAACATGCTTGTAACCAGCACCTAGATGCCCCCGGGCTAAGTACGCTTAACAAATGCCAAAATAAATAAACAACTAAATAAATAAATAAATTGTGTGGGAGGCCCAACAGCATCAAGCAGGGTTTCTAGGTACTTATTGCGTGGTTGAGTCGGTTGTGAGTCATTGAGTTGGTTCAACTGGGTCCAATAGTGTGGCTTGACAGTGGCAGCAGCAGGAAGCTCAAAGAACTTGAGAAACACGCAGTCAGTGAATGCTCTAAAACTCAATAGGTCTCTGAAGTGAAAGAGTGTGAAAATCAACACTGTTGATTCTTGCTGTGAGACTCTGTCCAGGGTCTCAGAGAAAAGTTAATTCCCTCCGCTGTCCTTTCCAGGCAGGAATGTTGCCAAGAAACACTTGCAGGTGTGCCACTTCCCTTAGGCACGGTCCTATGGACTAGTGTTGAAGCCACATTTAGGCTTTTCAAGCAGCAGGCCCTTGATGTGCGGTGTGACCCTGCACTGGATCGATGAGGAAAAGGGGAGTCTGCCTTCTGCCCTTTTTACTACCGGGAAGGTTGACAGTCTTGCAGGAACACGTTTACGTCTGCCACTTCCAGTAGGCAGAATCCTGGATACCAGTTCCTCAGCATGTAGGCAGGCTTTCCAAAACAGCAAGTCACTTCAAATGTTCTCTGAAGTGGTTGCTGGGCGAGTCCGAGTCCCTCCCTCTTCCAAAGCTTTATCAGTACCTCAATGGCTGAGGACTTTGGGCAAAATAAACCTCAATGACGTTCAGGTAAAGTCCTTCTTCTTCTAGTTCAATTAAGGGGCTGGGGGCTCACCCCCTTTTAACGGTCATTTTGTCACTGTAGATTGGTCAATTTCAAACCTCCTGTAAGGGCCGCATACTGGCTGAAGTGACAAGAGTCTTTTGCATGATAATGTCAGTCTTGGTGCACTTGCCTTCGGGAAGTGTGGAAGGGGCACAAGAAGAATGTGTGTGACCTAGGAAAATGTAAGAGTGTGGATACACTCTCTCCGTTATAATTTCTCTCCTGAGCTCCCAAAACACCCCCTCCTGCCTGCCCAACAGCAAAGAACCCCAGTCAATATCTACCTTGTGTGATATCACCATTTTCCCAGCAGAGATGTTTTTGAAGCAGTAGTTCCCGCACTACCTCTTTGGGGGAATAACCTATTCTCCTGGGAAAGTGTCAAAGTACTGTGTGGCAGAACCATTATAGGCATGGCAATTACAGATGTCCAGAAGAAAGTATGCATGTGGTGTCCTATATATGAATGTCATTAAGTTCAACTGTGTGCTCATCTGGGTACGAACCCACTAATGCCAATTTTTAAAACACAAAGGATTCTCTGAAAGTGAGACTGTTTAGCAGATCTTACTTTTATGGCAGAATCTTTTTTTTTTTTTTTTCTAGAGCTCCTCAAATTTAAAAACATGTCTGGGAGATTCCCACTAGCAGAGAGAAATCTGTCACCCCCCCCCCACCCCCAATGAAAATAACTATAGGTTGAATCATCCTCTTGCAGTGTGCGCTATCTAGACCAAAAGCCTTTAAGTTAGCCAATTACAACATCAGTTAGAGTGCTACAGAACTGCACAACTCTCCAAGGAAGTGTTGCATGAAAATATAAGTCATTTATTATTATCTGCTTTGTCCATACAACCGTAGATTTTAAAGATACTTTGGCTATCTGGGTTATCTGAGGGCAGGTTAAATATGCCTAGTGTATTTAGTTGTATGATCTTTTTTGTAACAGCGCCACGATGTCCACGGGCTGCTGCACGCTTTAAAAATGCTAATTGGTAAATAAATAAATAAAATGATACTTAGAGCACCAAAACCATAAGATATGCAGGAATTTAAATCCAACATCGACAGGCCACTAGGACAGTCGAAAGATGTTTCCTGAAAACAAGCCAAGCTATGCTTTTTCCCCGTAGATGGAGAGGTAAGAAATTCCACTCTCCCATAATAGATGTACCACCCTCCCATAGCAGATTTCTAGATATAGGACACAGGAAGGTCGCCTTTATTTCCGGTAGGCAGGAACAATAGTAGCCAGATGGTCTGACAGCATTGGCTGGATTCCTTTCAAGCAGCAGCTGCAAGTACAGATTAAATTGTTACATCCAAAGGGATTTACAATTTTTATAGGTTTCAGTTTGTGTGCTAGAAATGGAATTGTTTTAATTAGAATTGTTGGTTTACAAATAACTGTAATGCATAAAACATTTGTTACAATTTATGAAAAATACAATCAATTAGGCATAGATCATTAGTCATGTAAAAGCTATACATTGTTTTTATTTGATGTGAGTTATAACAGGCAATAGTCAATAAAATGTGAACTAGTTATTTATCCTTAAATTTGCATTAAAAAATTGTCAAAACTGGAGCCAGAGTTTTTTTTAAAGCCTTTAACAATACTAAAACAGAGCTGGGCTTCATTTTATTTCACATGCTTGAAAGATCCCCCTCAGTGTCCCTCAGGGATCACAATAAAACCGTTTGGATATCTGTCCCTTGATGAAGGTCATAGGATTTGCTGTGAAGAGAGTAACTCTGCAAAGTCTATAAACCAGCATTCTTCAGGGACATTAATCTGGCATTTTTCAAGTATTGGGGACATTAGGTTATCACCTGTCAGACGTGACTATAAGGTATATCTGTAGCTGCTACTTGCATATCTTCCCATGCCTTCTCTGCTACCTCAGCTTTCCTCTTTTGATGACGCTGTGTATAGTAGTTCCCAGCTCCATGGACCTCTACAACATCCCTAGTTTGCGCTTTAAGTGTGGCTAGTAATATATTCTTCACATCTGTCCTTTGCTTGTCCACACAACTTCTATGTCTATGCCTGGATCCCTTTTCTGTATTACTTGTCATGGTTTGTTTAGCCCCAACTAGCATATGATTAAAGGTTTCCACTTTCCCTTTGTCATCTAGCTAATACCCGAGACACATGCTGATCTGAGACAACACCGTGATTAAAGGAATGGTTCTGTCAAAATTTTTTATTGCCCCTACGGGTCAGCCATGTGTTTTTAAGTCGCTCGATTTTAGAAAAATTTCCTATGGACCTTACCCGAGTTTTCGTCCATTAAACGCACGTGAAAACAGGCATCAAGGAGCTGCCATTTTGTGATAATCCTATCATTTCCCCCATCGCCCTGGCTGGCCTGCTTTTGCGGCACTAAATCATATCCCCCGCCTCTGAGCCTGTCATCAGCAGACGCGTACCGCCCATTTCACAACGCCAAAGCACGTCTCGTGTCAACATTCGCTGCGTTTCAGCTAATGACGTGTCGCCATGGAAATGGCAGGACGCCTCTTTCCTCAATAAGTATAAACAGACCGTTTCACAACACACAGCAGCAGATTTTCGATTCCATTCCTCTCTCTGTGTTACTTTGAGTATTCTGTGACTCGTTTCTGTGCTCTGGTCAGCTACCTTCGTTGCTTGTAGCCCGTGTGAACAGATACCAGTACCACCGCTATCAATTATTTTAGTTTGTTTAACACACAATGGCTACAATAATGCCCTACATGTACGAGCCCGAGTATACCGAGGAGGAACTACTGGAAAGGGAAACACGCGAAAACGATGGGTCTTCGGACGGCAGTTGGGAGGACAATTCAACAGCTGAAGAGCCTGGACCTGGTCGCATGGACGGTGTTTCCACCTGATACACATGCAATCGGTGCAAAGCAAATGCCAACCGAGGACGAGAACTGCTGCTGCTGTGAAAACTCGGGATGCGTGGCCTACATTTCGGAAGGCGAGCCACGACCGCAATGCATCACCGAGCTGCCAGACTTCAGGGCAGCCTGCCTCACACGGTCCGTGTTGAGGATAATGATGGTGCTTATGCACGAACTTCGCGCAACTGTTCGTCCTCGTAATCCGATTAACGAGTAAGTATACTCTGCTTGTCATGCCACTCCTATTTCATGGTCTTCTACTATATCCAAAATTACATATACATATCATTGTAACGCATGAAAGTCGTTCAATAGTGTGCAGTGTCTAGATAGCATTTGTCCGAGCAGAATGCCATTAGCTACAAGAATTGTCATTGACAACAAATATTTATTGGTCATTTAAAAACAGTTTGTTTCATTCCTTTTCACAGGTGGTACAGGCTGGTGGCCTATCGTTCCTTTACATGGTGGCTTCCAAGAGGCTTGGACACCGCGTTTGAAGAGTGATACCCGCCTGTGCCGTTCGTGCCATAAGAGAAACGTTCCCGAGTGACAGCGGTCAGTACAGGGGTTTTTCTCTCGCTGTGCTGCAACCTGAACTGTACAATGTTTAAAGTCTTGTATTTTTGTGTCATCAAAATAAGATACAAAATAAAACACCACATATATTTTAACAACGGTTGTTTTGATTTTTTAAATGAATCAAGTGTGTCTCCATTCAAGGATGGACGTCAGACATCTGTGCTCGGAATGAGTGAAGGCCAGGTCACTGTGAAGCAGGGTGGTCACTATCTAACCTAACATAATATATTATCAATAATGCATGCACTAAATAACACTTGTTCAAAGTCTTTCAGTCGGTTATGTCTCTATAAAAGTCACACATATATCTATACTATCAATTAACATTGGATTATACAGGCCTTAGGTCAAGGGTCTTGACCACTATAATACACTGTTTGAAGTGTGGGTCTGTGTTCACAAGAATCTCCGGTATGTGGCATTTGTTATTGATAGGCAACGATATACTGCAGTAGGGGTCTAATGTTAGTTGGGGATCTGCTAGGTGGGCATCATGGCATGGTCAGTGGTCTGGCACATGAAGAGAATACCTTGCAGGGACACAGGGTCAGAATGGCAGTAAGTTTCCACTGGCGAGGGTGCGTGGGCAAGGACACGTTTGTGGAGATGAACGAGCTATGTGCTTGGTTCAGGCTGGTTCACATGCAGGACCGTGATCTCAGAAGAAGAGTGATGTGTTACATTTATTAGCTGTTGCAAATACCTCTGGAGTTTTCCAGTCAGAGTGGGAACAAGGGTGTGGGCCATCTGCTCTGTGCGCTGTACTATCGCAGTGAGGTCTGGTCACCAAGATGGAGTGGAAAGGGGGTACAAAAATGGATGTCCCGTGTCCTGCTCACTGTTCCCATATACGCAAATGTAATCCAAAGTTAACATCACATGAGGGCAAGAGGCGAATCCACTACTGGAGGCACTTGGTATGAGTTTCTATTGAGAAGTAAAGGATGAGAGGGGCCTGATGGCCCCTCGCTCCCACACACTTGCCTGCACGCTCCAGGCCCATCCATCCCACCCCCTCTATTAAAGGCGGTTCGCACCCGGGGATGAGCGCTGGCATGGGGGGCTGTCACAGGTGCAAACGGCCAAGGTGCCAAACAGCACGTACACTTCAAAAGGTATCCCACGCCCAGGGGCCATCGCTCACATGGCCTCCTCAGACCCCGTGTCTCCAGGCAGGCCTCCCCTGAGGCAGACCGTCCCCCTGCGATCCACATAAGTGTGTCTCCATTCAGCAGTCTTCCTGTGCCTTATCTGCACGCCCCATGCCCATCCATCCCACCCCCTCTATCAAAGGCGGTTCACATCTGGGGATGAGCGCTGGCATGGGGGCTGTCATGGGCGCAAACGGCCAAGGTGCCAAACAGCATGTACACTTCAAAAGGTATCCCACGCCCATGGGCCATCGCTCACATGGCCTCCTCAGACCCTGTGTCTCCAGGCAGGCCTCCCCTGAGGCAGGCCGCCCCCCTGCAATCCACATAAGTGTGTCTCCATTCAGCAGTCTTCTTGTGCCTTATCTGCACTCCCCAGGCCCATCCATCCCACCCCTTCTATCAAAGGCGGTTCGCACCCGGGGATGAGCGCTGGCGTGGAGGTTTGTCAAGGGCGCAAACGACCAAGGTGCCAAACAGCATGTACACTTCAAAATGTATCCCAGGCCCAGGGGCCATCGCTCACATGGCCTCCTCAGACCCCGTGTCTCCAGGCAGGCCTCCCTTGAGGCAGGCCGCACCCCTGCAATAAACATGATACCATGACATACACACGTCATTCATTCACAAACACACCCCTATTTCTAATACTTTATAAACCACTTGATCTGTCTCATGAGAACATCTTTGTGCTTTGCAAGTCAACTCCTGAACCTTCTACCTGAGAAGCGCTGAGATCTATGCTAATCTGCTCGTCGTTGTGCTATCTGTGACTGCTTCGAGCAAACTCGTCAGTGTGCTACCTGTGCCATCTACCTGTTCTCCTGCAACATACTGCTCGGCCTGCTGAATCCAACTGTTTGTTGGTCAAGGTAAGGTCATGTATCCTAGTCATATTTCGGCCATTTTTACATTTCAATCTATTTGCGATTACAGTACCCAATAGACCTATGGTCATTGGTCTCACTGCTATTGACTTGAGTTTCAATTGTTATGCTATCAATAGATCTATTTATTTTCATATGTGTCAATTGTCATCGAATTGCATCCTTCGGGGGTCCAGTCTATAATGTAAGCATACAAAAAATGTAGCAGGCACCCCTCTCTCGAAAGAACAAGGCATGATAACCTGTTCAGTGGTTATTAATCACATTGAGAGTTTGCAGCCATTGCTTTTTGCTCACTGTACCTTCACAGATGGGAAATATCTATTTGCATATCAGTCTTTGTCCCGCCCACAAGGACAGTCCAGCACCGAAATTCTATGGCAATTCCTCTCTGAACAAGAGTACCATCAGCAACCCCATACACGTGTTTCAGCCTTGTTGGGCATCATCAGATAGGTGAAGCTGAGCCTCTCTAAGCACAGTGAGCAGGGAGTCCACGTCTGGTTGCCCCCAGGTAACCTAGGGTGACAACCCCGAGTTCCTTTCAAAAATACAAAAAAGGTAGCAGGCGCCCCTCTCTCGAAAGAACAAGGCATGATAACCTGTTCAGTGGTTATTAATCACATTGAGAGTTTGCAGCCATTGCTTTTTGCTCACTGTACCTTCACAGATGGGAAATATCCATTTGCATATCAGTCTTTGTCCCGCCCACAGGGGCAGTCCAGCACCGAAATGCTATGGCAATTCCTCTCTGAACAAGAGTACCATCAGCAACCCCATACACGTGTTTCAGCCTTGTTGGGCATCATCAGTGAGGTGAAGCTGAGCCTCTCTAAGCACAGTGAGCAGGGAGTCCACGTCTGGTTGCCCCCAGGTAACCTAGGGTGACCAAACCCAAGTTCCTTTCAAAAATACAAAAAAGGTAGCAGGCGCCCCTCTCTCGAAAGCGTGTGCTGCAAACTCTGATCTCGGAACAGGTTATCATGCCATGTTCAGAACAGGTTATCATGCCATGCTCTTTCTGGAGAGGAGCGCCTGCTACCTTTTTTGAAATATAATGTAAGCATGTTTCCTTTTTGTGCAAGACAGAACATCCAAGGGACGAGTCACATGTTCAGAGTTTAGTCACATAATTTAAAAAATGTCTGTAACTTATGCAAATACTAAGCCGCACATGATGAAATGGTATAGTTCCGGCGACCAAAACAAACCTTGCATTGAGCATGGTATGGTTCATTTACTTTTTTATGACATTTTTATTCATCAAGGTTTTATAATAACCTTGATATTTACTTTTCAGAATTTTCAACAATGCCTGCCTGTTCGATTAGCGGTTGCCCTTCGAAGACCCATGCTAAATCTGAAGGCACTACAGTACATGTATTCCCGAAAACTGTTGATCGAATAAGAGAATGGGTCAGACATTGCGGATATCCACTGGATGAGCAGGAAAGTAGAGTCCAACAAGTCTTTGAGGACAAGAGGGGTGATCGATACCGCATCTGCAGCCTGCACTTTCCCTCGAACATGTACACCACATCTTGGGTAACAAAGAAGAATAAACGACGATCAACACGAAAATTGCTCGCAAACACTATTCCCACTCTATTCGTCCACATTCCGCCACTGGTGAGTCAAGTGTCCGTTTTTAGCTTTGGGCCTTGCGGTAGTGTGTAGGTAGCCAAATGGATTCATTGATATTTTAGGTGTTGTTTCCAATTTGTAATACTTTCGACATTGATACGAGTGTATAGCTTTTTGAATAATGACATTTATCGATATATTATTTTTAAATTTCATAACCCACAAACGAAATCTGTATATGGGCACAGGGAACTGTGCTATATTGCGCATTACTCAAGTATTCTGTCTCCTTACATGGCAATTTTAAATATTGGCATTTCATTATCAAACAATAATTTACCTTTACAACTTCTTGACTATCCCTTGAATCTGAAGCAAGAACATTCTACTTCCGTCACGTGCTCGCAGTTATCAACCACTTCTAGCACGTATCAGGTAATCATACTTGGCTATTCCGCTACAGACTTGTTTTATGCATGTCAAGTAATAGTTTGTATGTATTGTGTGATTATTTTACCAATTGTTTGGTTAGTGCTTTCCAATTGATATACACCTTAGTTGTCGTCCCCTGGTGTTTGTTTTCAGTTATAATTAGTGTTATCCATACTAATACAAGTACTGTCTTTCAGGGAGATGCTGAAGCGTCCACCACATTGACAACAGCCCTAGATGTTCTTCAGCAGCACGCAGTATGGATACTGACAGCTCAATCGACCGTGATCATCAGGACTGGAACACTTGTCGTTTGATTGTTCTACACCATGTTTCATTCGTGGTTAGCCATTGATATGTACCTGTGTGGTCGACCCCAAGCGTGTGTTGTGTTTTCAGTATTGTAATCCTTACTAATGCAAATACTATGTTTCAGGCAGTTGTTGAATCGTCAACCCACCCACTTGATGCGGAGCCTGACATTCAAGTAATTCCAGGAGAAGCGGGACCATGCGGATACGAATCGGCGTAACAGCTTTCGGAAGTGCGCACCACATTGACAACAGCCCTAGATATTCTTCAGCAGTACGAGGTATGGATATTGACAGCTCCATCGAGCGTGATCATATAACGTGATTCCATTTTCTATACTTTCTTCCCTATTAACGCAAGTACTGTGTTTCAGGAAGACGATGGAGCTTCCACTACAATCACAAGATCCCATTTAGATGATGCAGATGTAAAGAAATCGGAGAAATAAGTCGATTTAATCTGATCATATTTAAATATTCCTTGATTCTTTTAGACAGTGCAACATTTGTGGTTATCTCTTTATATGTACCTGTGCCGTCGACCCCAAGTGTGTGTTATGTTTACAATATTGAAAACCATACTAACGCAAGTACTGTGTTTCAGGGAGTTGCTGATGCCTCCTCTTCAATACAATCATTCGTGACAGTCCATGCAGAGCCAGAGGTATGGATAGTGACAGCTCCATCGAACTAGGTCATCAGAGCTCGAATACTTGTCGTTTGATTGTTCCACACAATGTTTAAATAGTGTTTGGCTATTGAGATGTACATGTGTGTTCGTCCTCACGTGTGTTTTATGCTAACAATATTTTGATACACAGTAATGAAAATACTATGTTTCAGGGAGTCGATGGAGCCTCATTCCGTGCTGTCTATGCGGATACAGAAAATATAGTCGTTGCAGCGCAAGAAGAAGGGGAGACATGCGGATACGTATCGGAGCAACAGCGTGCAGATGTTGAAGGTCGAGTCAAAAAAGTTGCAATGAAAAGAAACAAAAATAAGGTTAGTTACAAACAGTTCATAACTTTAGAAATTTTTTTGTGCTGGGGACTATCTTATGTTTTTTTCAAGTCAATTGTACTATGCTTTATCTTGTGTTTAAACTGAGCATCCCTTTTCCAATCTGTCCTCTAGTTACCCGTGGGTCTGCAAACTATACATACACAGACAGTGAATGAGAGATGTTGCTTGCCAGACCATTTACACTATGGAGGCTATGGAGGAACTATTAATTCAGACGCGGCGTGTTGAGACTCGGGATGCTCATGTCCAATGTACAGAAAATGAAATGAATGTGTCCGGAGAATCCGACAAAGTTGTATTGGACCATTGCTACAGTACGACCACACCAACCCAACAACATGATACTGGATGTATTGAAGATAGCTCTGAAGTAGTCGCAGATCAATTCACACAATCTACACCCGCCGAAAAATTGCCACCAAAAAAGCTGTCGACATTACAGTCACAATCATTCAGGCAGGTTGTCCGCAACCAGCTGTAATGTAGCTTCTAAAGGAATGCACACAGCTGCTGCAAGCTCTCTTGATGGCAATGACAGTATATATCCAGTTGCTTCTTTTGTTGAGCTACAATTTGACTTCTTCAGAATTGGTATTACAATAAAAATCTTAGCCTTAGATAGGTGAAAGCTCTTTTAATGTTCACATATCATATGTCAAAACTGAATTGTTTCACAAAGGTCAGACCATTTTCGACTGTGATGTATGTAACTCTTTGCTGTGTGAATTATCCATACAAGTACATGGTCATACTTTAAATAAATAAAAAAGTGAGAGCCATCGGGCTATCGAGTACTGCAACCAATTGATCTGGGCCACTCTATTTATGAGGCCCTTGCTGGATTGTTTTGGCGAGCAGAAACCTTGAACCCTTGCTCCCATATCTGTTGCAGAAGCAAGGGAGCCATAACTTACAGCCACCACCACTCCCATCACACAGAGTGCTGGGCATTTGAATGCCCGTGTGCTTGAATTAACACCTGCATCACGCTCTTCTCCTACATGCACCGCCTTGGTGGTAGGCA